>NC_142491.1:9115748-9450204 GCF_965113065.1 Corylus avellana
TAACCACGGAGATCCCACCGAAAATAGGAAGGGGCCCATGGTAGAGAGTGGGTTCCTGAGCCTCTACACGTCGAGGACTGCCACGTGTCGTAGCTTGCAAGAGATGGTGAGGGAAGAGATCGCGAGGGTGATTGAAATGTACGGTGATGAGCCACTCAGCTTCACGATCACGGGTCACAGCCTCGGCGCGGCACTCGCTACGCTCACCGCATACGATATCACCACCACTTACGAAAATGCACCAATGGTGACGGTGATTTCGTTCGGTGGGCCACGTGTTGGGAACAGGGGCTTTAGGGCCCACCTTGAGAGAAGTGGGACCAGGATACTTAGGATTGTGAACTCCGACGATGTTATTACCAAAGTACCTGGCTTTGTGTTCAAGCATGGCGACGTGGCGTGTAAGCAGAGTAACCACGTGGCCAGCATTCGGGGTTGGATGAGCAAGTGCGTGGAAGAGATGCAGTGGGTTTATGCTGACGTGGGACAAGAGCTTAGACTTAGTAGCAGGGAGTCACCGTACCTCCCGAAGGGGGATATGGCCACATGTCACGATCTGAAGACGTATCTTCACTTGGTCAACGGTTTTGTGAGTTCCACGTGTCCTTTCGGATCTAGCTCCCAGAGTGTGCAACTGATTAGTCATCCGAGAGAGAATGCTTGGGTTTGAAGTTAGATAACACTGATTAGGCACAGGTGGTATAGTTAAGAGTTATTGATGAGTTATTGTACATAAAGAGTCATATTCTTCTCCAATCACATAAAATTTTTCCCATACTAAAATGAAAAACTTTAGTTCTTAATCAAACTACCTTTGTCTCGTAATTTAGAGCATATTTGAATTGAGGTTGTGTTTGAGAAATAGAATTTTTAAATTAAAAAACGCATATTGGCAAAAGTTTCATTTTTAAGCTTTTACTAAAAGTGCGTTTTGGCTATTTTTAGACTTTTTGAACCTTTAGAAGTGCTTTCAAATTTTTTTTATCAAACGGGTATTTTTTTTTTTTTTCAAACAAACTTTTTGAATGTTAAAAACACTTTTAAGCCATTCAAATGAACACCCAGACAAGCCCTTAGTATTGACAAAAACGAGCTTTTAGCACAAGAGGTGATTAGAGATGACTATAAGGTTGAGAGAAAAGCTATACGCACTTTAAAAATTAATCTCATGAAGGTGTACGATGGTGCCCATTGGGATTTTATTCTTCATAGTATGAGATGTTTTGGTTGCTCGGCCGAATAGATTTGTTGGATGGGTTAGGGTGTACTGTAATACCTTACCCAAAGTTTTCGGTTGCTCGTTTTTAGTGAAAAAAGGAGCTTAGACAAGGTGATCCATTGTCACCCTATTTGTTTGTTATTGCCATGGAGATTTACATCATTCCTTTGGATGCATGCGAATTTCTTAAGAAAATCCCAATCTGTAAATGGGAAAAATGAATGCAAATTAAAGAGAAAATATAAGAAATAAAAAATAAAAACGAAAAAGTACCCTCTTTCTCTCTCTTGAACCGGGTGAAAGCCGACAGAGATATTATTGAAGCAATTGTTTTCGCGTGTTTTTCATTTTTCTTGCATGCAAAAATTGTAAGTGTAGCACCCCGATAGGTGGGATGAACATGAACGAGAGGAAGAATAAATGATAAAAGCCAAAAAGCCCCCTTTCTCTCTCTCTCTCTCTCTCCATGGTAAATGTATGTCAGCATGCATGTATATATCATGTATGGTGGTTACTAGAATATGATTATGATTATGATTATGATATGATAGCTTCATTGCCCTCGTTGATTACGGCAAGAAAACTCCAGATGGCTCCAAAAAGGAAAGTCATGACAAGACGGTGGGAGAGATAAGTTGTAGATTTGAAGGAAGGGAGGGGGTAAGGGAATAAGGCCTATGATCCCATCCTCACCTATTTATCCACTCAATTACTTTATAATGATGGGCTACTTTCTCGTCCAATGAATAGAAGAGCCGTAGAATGTTATCCTCCTCATGATTAGGAATCAAATGAAAAATTAAAAACCAATAAGATAGCATCCTAAGCCATAGCTTTTTGCTTTTTTAAGCAAAAAAATTAAAATAGATACTAAAAACTACGTACTTTCATACCATTTTTTTTTTTTTTGAAAGATATGGAACTTTCATTAATGAAATTTTACGAGCATAAAAGCTCTTATATCATTGAGCATACAGCTCTGAAAAATTATAGTCAAAAGTTATGATAGTTATAAAGTCATAAAAATGACTTCAAAGAATAGATTTGCTTCATGCAGATTAGATTTAGGACATGGATAACCCAAATACAAAAACAAAAATAAAAAACTACTAGAAACTAAAAATCCGGCCGTAAGAGTTAAGCTCCCACACTAATCTATTTCATCCTCAAGCCAAAGGGCAGGACAAACAAAAAACAAAATCCCCACAAGCAGCAATGGAGGAACATGGCATCGTAGACATCCCTTCAAAAGACACACCTTAACCAAAGAAAACGATCAGACATAAGGTTAAAGATACTAGATCTGGATCTAGATCTATATCTACAAACTAGATCTAAAGCAGCCCGCCATAAACAAAGACCGCAAAAGCCTACAGAGAAGACACTGAATACTGCTACCGTGAAATGGGAGAATGGAAGATCTAAATCTAAATCTTCCATCCTCTTGAAATTTTTCTTAGTATTGTCTAGAAGAAAAGAGAGAAATTCTAGAGAGAAGGTAGAGCCTCTCTCTCTAGAACCGTTTTGTAGATACAGTAATATTGCGCCCATAGAAGACGATTGTGGCTACTCAAAAGCCAAAGCATTATTCCACCATGTATTATTTTCCAACAATTCTCAAATCGGCTTGTAACTGAGCCCCAAAGGGAATTGAATAACATTAATTGATGGGAACCTTAGTAAAAAAACATAACTAGAATTCTCCCCGATCAATCCCATGATCTCCACCGTTTATTTTTTCACACGAGAAGACAAGCCAAACTCCAAGCGTATTATAAGCATCAAAGTTGAAGATTCATAATAAGCTTGAGATCGATCAGGATCCAAAGACGTTTCAAAATGGGCAACTAAATAATTTTGCTTTTGCCAAGCCTTTTCAGAGCTACAAAGTCCATAGATTTGAGAGGATCATAGAAGAAAGAAATTGAAAAGGGCTTCTTTTGTCTGAATTTCCAACAATGATAATAACCTGAAAAAAGGAAAGTGGACGGTTGGAAACTTGGAGAAAGCACGACGTTTTTTGCTGCGCCGCAACTTTTATCGTAGGCCCAAAATTGATATTGTTGTATATATATATATATATATATATATATATATTGTGAGATTTATATATAGAAATTTGATGTTGAAGCAATGATAAGAATACCTCCAAAAATTCATTCCCTTTACCAAAAACAATGTGGAACATGCCACATTAATAGCGTATGCTTTTTGAGGGTCAGCCGTACGATTTTTTCAATCAAAAAGAAAGTCTGCAGGGCCAATAATCTAAGTGCACCATCATTATCAGAATCTTGTTGAAGAGAAGTACTGGTGCTATATAGCCTATATAAAAATATATTGCATGCAAAAGGGGTCGATCCAAGTAAAAGCCGTGTGTAAGGTCGGTGGTCGTCTCCAAAATAATGGGCCTTGATCATGTGGGCAGGCCACCCTTCTATGGCTGACTTCTCTAGCTACCATGCGCACTATTTTATTTTATTTTATTATTTTTTTTTTTTTTAAAGGATGGAAGGATAAAGGAGAGAGAGAGAGGAGGGAATGCTTTCAAAAACATAAACATCTTAAAATGGGGTCCATTTTGGAGGAGAATAGATGCAAAAGTTTGCACTTTTGTACATTTTTCTTGCTTTTCACGAGAAGGAAGTAGGGATAGTGTGGAGGGTGTATGAATTCTCGAGTGTGCTTTATTTATTTATTACGTCTCGTTTGTTTCAGCGTATAATATATTTCAGTATTTGGTTTGTATGAAATATCAGCAAATATTTCTTATATTTTCCTAATAATTTGAGGAACTGCAAGGAAGAGAGAGGGAGGCAGCAAAGAAGAGATGTGAAGGAAGATAGCATGATAATAGAATGCCTTAAAAAGTGGAATTAAAATCCAGTTCAATTATTTATCTATATTGCTTGCCATTTGAGCAGACAGTTGTTGAAATAGTCCTTGTGAAGGTATGAAAGAGTGGCGAAAAATAGTTTACGCAGATGAAAAACATAAACGACTTTATGCCTTATAAACACATTTTCAATTTGACCAATATTTTACGTCATGCCAAATAATAATAATAATAATATTATTATTATTATTATACAATATTTTTCACCAAACATAAGTCTTAAGTTGATTCCAAGGGTAAAATAGGGGGTTAAATTAAGTTTCTAATTCGAATCTTGCCTTGCCCCACTTGGGGCAAGGGTTATGCCTTAAGAAAACATTTTCAAGTTGACCAATATTTTACATCACACCAAACACAAATAATAATAATAATATAAAATATTTTACACCAAAACAAGTCTTAAGTTGATTCCAAGGGTAAAATAGGGGGTTAAAATAAGTTTCCAATTCGAATCTTGCTTAAATTTGGGGCAAGGGTTTCATGAATCAGGATCACGTAAATTTCTTAAAGTGACTTCATGGTAAAATTCTTAAAAGAATCTAAATATTATCTTTTTTTTAAAAAAAAAAAAAAAAAAAAATTATTATCACGATCTAGGCCGTCCATTTTCTAGATAAAATGTATTACACCCAGCCTCGATCCGTTGTGGGGTAGAAGAGATGTGTACCATATTGGTTCTAAATTTTGAAATTAGTGTAATGTTTAGGTATTTTAATTAACCAACTAGGCCATAAACATAACATTTGAAGAAGCTACCCTCAAGAGTAGACTGATTGACAAAACAGAATGAATTAGTACACCTGGTTTTTGAGTCATGGGTGATGGGCCAACCCTCTTCCAATTTTATCACTAGTAATCAACAAGGGAACTAGTACATACAGATACAAATTTGACAAAATTCCTTTGTATGATACATTTTTCGAGTACAGAAGGGAAAATAACATTTTACCATGACAGGAATCATAAGGATATACAAATTGACTATTGTTGCTTACTGAGATGCTCTAGGTCTTTCAGTTGTGCTTTCAACAGTGTGAGCTCATGTCGCATCCTCTCGAGCCGAGCCTCGACCGTGTACATTTCATCTTTAAGGTGGTGAATTAGCTTCTCCATCCAAGCCATTGCTTCAGATGATCTTCCACCGATTCCACTGCCCATGCTACCCATCTGAGGGTTCACATGGATGTGTTGGGGCCTAGCTAATAGCACAACTATGCTCAACTGCGCCCAAGAAAACAAAACCAACTGAGAACTGATCCTAAGCTTATAAGTAGCCACCTTTATCATTTCCAAAACCTTAAACAAATAATTATGGAAATGAGTGTATGTTTACTTCCTAAATACTATAGAACTCTGAAAAAACTCTAGGTTTATCAACAAATCATTAGACCAACATGATTCTTTTCTTATTTTGGATGAGAAGTTTCACTTTCTACCCTATTATTATGTTAAAACACACATGAAATTAATATATATTAAAAAGAAAGGGAACAATTCGAATACCATCTACCAACATCACCGAAAACCTTGTTAAAATACTGTTAAGAGAAGGTTTTATTGAAAACATGACAAAATATTACAATGTAATACAAAAAGAATTGATGAAAAGAGATACTATAATGAAACACACTACATGCAGACCCTACCAATGACAACAATTTCTTAAATTGCACAGAAAAACAAGTCCAAAATAGACTACACCCTTACAGACTATCTTGTAACCATTCATAAGGCAAGTAGACCGCAAATGCCACATCTCAAGGAAGCAATCGTTGAAGCGTGCTTTCCCGTCCCTGTTTAGTATTGCGAGACACAAGGAAGCCTAGGAGAAAGATAATTTTATTAGGAGAAATGGGACTATTGAGTGGAATGTCATCTTTGTGTGATCCGTCCAGGATTGGGAGTTGGATGTGGTCTTATCTTTCTTTGATCGGTTGTACTCTTGTAAGATTTCCGACTGTATTATGGACCATATTCGCTGGTCCACATCCACTAAGGGCAAGTTTGAGGTGAAGTCGTTCTATAAGGCTTTTTCCAATATCGATCAAGAGGTGTTTCTTTGGAAGAGCATTTGGCGTACTAAGGTGCCTACGCGAGTGGCATTTTTCGGGTGGACTACGGCTCACAGCAAAATTCTGACTCATGATAATCTGTGAAAGAGGAATATTGTGATAGTGAAATGGTGTTATATGTGTAAGAAGAACAAAGAGTCTGTCGATCATTTACTTCTTCACTGTGAGGTTGCTTGTGTTCTTTGGCATTCTATCTTTAGTCGATTTGGGTTGCATTGGGTTATGCCTTGTAGGGTGGAGGATTTATATGCCTGTTGGTGGACGGGAGGTCATTCCGGGAGTGTGGTTGTGTGGAAGATGATTCCTTTATGTCTTATGTGGTGCTTATGGAACGAAAGAAATGTAAGATGTTTTGATGATTCCACTAGGACTCTATAGGAGCTTATCCACTTTTTCTTCTTTACACTTTTCACTTGGACTGCTGCTTAGTTAGCTGCTTTAGTGATTAGTTTCTCTTTCTTTTTGCTTCTCCTAATTAGGCACTCTCTTTTATACTTCTCGTGTAATTGGGTTGCGCCCCTCTGCGCTTTTGATATATACAACATTACTTATCAAAAAAAATAAAAATGTCACATCCCAAAGCCATCATATCATATCATACTAGTATTCAACCCTTGGAGAAAAATGCTCAATTGAAATAGCAAAAATAAGCTGGTAGAAAAGTACGTACCTGCATCAAGAAAATCACAGCAAAAACCATAACCGCGAGTACTGAAATATGGTTTTGACTTCTCAAGGATCCTAACTTCACTATAAATTCCTTTATCCAAGATGCTAGGGATGTAGCATCAATAAAATTTGCTTGCTTGCCAACTTCTTGTTTAGCATCTACGGGATCAGATGTCTGTTGCGTTCTTATATGGTCACTTGACTCAAATGGCCTTTCCAAAGATTCCCCGGCAATTACTTCACTCTCAAAGTGAACTTCACCATTCTGAGTCATGATATCAGCAGCAACCCCCTCTGCTCCAATGAGAAGAAGCACATGATTAGTTAAAATATTTAATCATCTACAACAGCCAAAGCATAAAATTTCATGCATTGGAGAAACTACTGTAAATATAACTATCTACAACAGCCCAACCTTGTTTTTTTTCAAGGTTCTTCTGCTTCAACAATTCATGTGCCTGAGAGCAACAAATATACAAAGTCTTAAATGGACATTCTAACACTTATAAACTGCAAATCAAAACTGCATTTAAATAAAACAGAAAGACATTACCATGTCTATCCAGGCCACGTAAGCCTCTCGACATTCTTCAATGGTAGACTGCACAATTTTTCCTGCGACCACATACACCCACCTAGTATCACATCAAGTCCTTATTTCATAGTAACACTTCAATCAAGATATTAGCAAGCCTCAGCAAATATATATATATATATATATATATATATATATATATAACCAAGAAAAAAAGAAAGAAAGAAAAACACCAAAAAGGAAAAAGAGAAGAGAGAGTTATTTTAGCAACATTGTTCAGAATCTGAAAATTCAACAAATACATACTAAGCATTCTATTTGTACCAAATGCAGTATAAAGTTGAGAAAAACACAAGACAGAGACTCATATGCCCTGAACAACCATGTAAGCTCAAATCCCCTCAGGCTCATCCAACACAAGCACTAGGAATTCAAGATCATATATGCATATATTTGTCTACATTGTTATCGTAGAAACAGATTTTTTTTTTTGCCTTCGCTGAAATGTGTGTGTGTGTGTGTGTTCTTGAGGTTTCACTTGACATAAGAGAAAGTCCTATTTTCAAATCAATTTCAAGTTACTAACCAACAAAGTAGTTTGTCTTAGAATACTGTAATTGTTTATTCTGAACTTTCATGCGCTATATCCAAAAATTAACTTCTGCATTCAGCCTGGAATGTTATGTATGTCAATCTAGGGTTACCTGCTAAAACTACATAACGATGTTGCTATAGATAGGAAGAGTGCCATAAAACTTAAATTCTATGAAAGAGGTAGCTACAAAGTCTGAGATTTCATTTTTGGTTTTTTAATATTGGGAACACTACAGAAGAAGAACTTAAGAAACACCCCTATTTTACAATGCAATTTATATAAAACGAGCTTGTACCCCGTGCAATGCACGGGTTGTACGTTTTTAAAAATGACAGGACAGAAAATAATAATAATAATAATAATAATAACAATTAGTGGATGTATAAATGACAGAAGAAAAAAACAAAAAGAAGTTTCAAGCATGAAAAATTTACATTTTACAACAACACAAATGCTCAAGTCATTTTTCCATGCTTGCATTCCCAAAATAACTTTATTTAAAATACTTTCAAAGGGAGAAGTTTGAGAAATTACACTAACTAATTTCCTTCTCCTCATTGAATTAACTAATTGGCTATCCAAAATAAAAAAACATTCATTAAATCATGGTTATCATTAAATTTAGAAATTTATAAAGTGTAATCCTTATAACTTGAAACGTATTAAATAGTTGTACTTATAGATGTAGTATAAAACGAAAGGAACTATAAATATTTTTTTGACTATATAACCATTCAAAAAAACCTTTTATTTTTATTTGCATAAAAAACAACATTTTAGCTATAGCCACTGGAAAATGCTAGGCTTACAAAAACATTTTACAAAAAAAACTTTTACAAACTAATGTGGCACAACATGATTGGGTTTCTCAAATTTTGAATTTATCTCATATCCAATCATGTTATGCCATGTCAGTTTGTAAAAGTTTTTTTATAAAATGTGTTTGTAAGCTTAGCATTCCTCATACCCACCATAAAAGCCTAATTGTAACAATCTTATAAGTACCTAAATGAGTCTTGTAAATATTCCTGACTATTTAAAGAACACATTATCACACACATCATATTTCTTATATTAACTATTAGGCTACCCAAAAATTAATTTGATATAAACTCATAAAAATTTTGAAGGTAAAAATCATAATCTATTATAAAAACTCTAAAAGCCAATGTCGTCGATCAATTCTTTTTTCTATGCTTTATTTTTTCCTACGCAATGTCCTTGATCAAACAATATTTATATATATAATGAGTAGCAGCGTAAACTAAAAAATCGTGATACCTCATATCAAAAACAATGATAGAAAACTCTCTCACCATTATTTCCCTCAATTCATTATAAAATTTACAAAAAGGGAAAATTAAGCTATTAGAATTAAACAAAATATATAAATTAGAATAGAAGATAATGACAAAAATCGAAAAGATAAGAACAAGATCACAAAATATAAAGTCAAACAGAAAATGAAAAATACTAATATAATAGAAAAGAGTTGCCTTCGCTATATACTTTTTTTTTTGCTCCAATAAAATCTTTAAAGCCAATGATAACTATCAATTAAGCACGTAAACAATGTGCATTAAACATAGGAAAAAAACTATCAATGTACAACATTGTAAACTAAAAAATTGTCATATCTCTTATCAAAAACACCAATAGAAAACTCTATAACCTGCGACATGCGAGGGTGTTTACAAATTATATATTCACACAAAAGCATATATGTGTCAAACATAATAGATAATCTACAAATTGGGTAAGAACAATTTGAGTTATCATATCATAATGCTATGTTTTTGTACTTAAAAGTGAAAAATTGGCATCAATCTTAATTTCAATTTAACCAAAAATGAAAAATAGGAATGCATTTTAAAACAACCTTAAAGCATATCAATTATAGATCTGCCATGTTAATTATTTTAGCTAAAGAGAGCAATACAAACAAAATGTATTGTTAGAAATTAATGCTAGAAAAAAAAAAGGTAAAGAAACTAAATAAAAATTAAGAAGAATAATGAAAAAAAAAAAAAAAAAAAAAAAATCACTTGCATTTAATTACAAATATGATAGATAGGATTTTTTCTTTTTTTTTTGGTAAAAAAGTTAAAATAAATATAACAATAGTTTCAGTGACATTGTTTTGAATCATATTTCAACTAAATAATATAATTATATAACAATTCAATTTATTAATTGTAATATTTATATAGCAAGGAAATCTATAGAGGAAAACGTACACTAACAACATTAAGCAATTAATGCTACAAAACAAAATAAAGGTATTAAATAAAAATTCAAGAAGAATAATGGCTATACATCTAGATGTATTGTAAATTATTTCCAAAAGAAGTAAAATGCAATCACCTGTATTCTATATTTACAAACATGATAAATTAGGATAATTTGAAGAAAAAAAAAAATCAAGACAAATATTACTATAGTTTCAATGACATTGTTTTTGAACAGTTTGTGTAAATATTTTAGTTAAATTAATTGCAATTGCAAATATGATTTCTTGTTAGTATGTGTTTATACATTTTTAAAATTAAAAAAAATATATTGAAAAAATATTGAAATCAAAACAAACTGAAAAACGTTTGAAGTGAAAAAAAAATTGTACAAACAGAATCAAATCTAAATTTTGAAATAGTTTGAAACAGGACGATCTAGAAACAAAATATTGAAATCAAAACAAACTGAAAAACATTTGGAGAAAACAAAAATTTTACAAACATAATTAGATCTAATTTCACGTATTGTAAATTATTTCCAAAAGAAATAAAAAGCAATCACCTGTATTCTGTATTTACAAACATGATAAATTAGGATAATTTGAAGAAAAAAAAATCAAGACAAATATTACTATAGTTTCAGTGACATTGTTTTTGAATAGTTTGTGTAACTATTATAGTTAAATTAATTGCAATTGCAAATATGATTTCTTGTCAGTATGTGTTTATACATTTTTTTTACAAAAAAATTTGAAAAAATATTGAAATCAAAACAAACTGAAAAACGTTTGAACTGAAAAAAAAAAATTAAAAAAAAAAAAATGTACAAACAGAATCAAATCTAAATTTTGAAATAGTTTGAACAGGAGGACGATCTAGAAACAAAAAATTGAAATCAAAACAAACTGAAAAACATTTGGAGAGATCAAAAATTTTACAAACGTAAATAAATCTAATTTTTGAAATATTTTGAACAGGAAAGGGAAAAACATTTGGAGAGAACAAAAATTGTACAAACGTAATTAAATTTGATTTTTTAAATATTTTGAACAAGTAGAAGATCTAGAAACAAACTGAAAAAAGTTTAGAGCGAAAAAAATGGTACAAATTAAATGGAACTTTTTTTTTTTTCTCAAGAAGCACAAAAAGAAAAAGAAATAGAAGAAAACCTTGCTGACGAAGATGATTTTCTGTTCGTCTATTGTCGTATGTGAAAGAGAAGAAAACCTTGTTGACGAAGATGATTTTCTGTTCGTTTGTTGTCGTATGTGATGTTTTAAAATGTAAAGATGGTTAGTTTATCACGTTTAATGGAAGGGGAAGCAGTGTTTAAGTGAAAGTGTGAAACATGATAACTTTTGATTGTTTTTAACTTAAAATAACACTTGGCAGCATTTTAAATCGCCACATGTTGAAATTTTATGCCCTCCTACTAAAAACTCTCCTATTATATATTAGATTAGATTAGATTAGATTAGATATTAGATTACTCAATCTATTCATCACTTAAATTAGTGATAAATTGAAATAGAAACATAAATCAAATTAATAATAAATTATATTAAGTCATTTATCTATTATGTACAAATTTTTAATGCCATGAGAACACATGCAATATGACAATTAAAACCGATCAAAAAGTAGCCCCTTATTGAAATCATCAACATTTGTGACATTTGAATTTTGGAATGTATAACTATGACTTATTCAATATATATACACGTTGCAAGGTTAGATTACAGGGCAAGCAGCCACATCAATTAATTACTTGGCTACCCCATTTGAATTATTTTCACTCAGAAAACTACTTGACATCTGCCTACTCAGTGGAAATGATAAGGGATGAAACTAATCATTTTTTTTTTTTTTTGTTTTGATAAGTAATTAAGGGGATGAAACGAATCATTTTTGAATCAATATCACGGTGGAAGCTGAATCATGTAAGTAATGACTAAAAGGAGTCCCCATTCCCCCACTGTAAAAATCTTTAAAGAATAAATGTGCAACAGGAGACAATTTACAATAAGTGCTTGGAGGGGCGATCCTTTCTGTCAATGCTCATAAAAAGCATGATTGAACTAAAACAAAACAAAGTACCGGCAAGACTGACCTTTAAATACAGTTTTCTTGGAAAATGCCACATTCACATATATGCGCAAAATGCAGCATTCTTTCGATTTATCAGTGTCTCTCTCAACATCCCAAAGCCCCTAATGTTGGATCCAGGAAAAAAGTTATACAAACTGAGTTACAGTGTCAATAGATTATGTAAACATTTAGTAGAGTAAAAAGATAAGAATGACCACAAGAATGACTTGATTAGTTGGCAAAAGGAATACAATATTAAGGAAGAATGCCAATTAGACATTGATAACCAAGCTAAATGAGCAAGGTGCCTGTGTCTTAAAGCTTTTAGCAGCTTTGTCCACACAACTAACAGGGGTAACCATTTTTTTATTCTGGATATAGGCCTAGGAGCACAAAGTTCTGCTCCCATAAAATCAATTAACAAGCGATGCATATTTCCTAGAAGCATGGATCAGAACCAAATGGTTTAAAAAAATTAAATAAACATATAAAGAAATAAACTCAAATTGTAGATTGCTAAAACCCAAGAAATAAATGGCATGCAGCACTTTACAGACCAGGGAATGACATAACTAATACTACTCAACAATCTCAGTGTTTTACTAATAGTAGTAGTAACAAAGAAAATAAGAAATGAATGTGCTATAAGGTAAAACAGAAATGAATGCTTAGGGCTCATTTACAAAGGCTAAGGAATACCTCCTCTCTACATCTTTAAACAGACTATTCTAATATCTTACTTGACTCTTTATATCAAAATATTTAATATTAACAAAAGATATGCAGCTAATAAACTACATAAAAGCCAAATCATTCATAAATGTAAGATAGACATGTCCAAATAACTCAGATATAGCTTATACCTCAACCCGAAAATAATCTGCATAAGGCACGTCACTGATTTCTTGTGATGTCTCGATAACCAAATGACTGGAGAAGTAAAAGTAGGAATATAACAAAAAATAATATACAAATTGGTTAGACACACCATCTTGGACTGAAATAAAGTTCTCATATAAATAACACTCAAGATTCACGCAGATTAAGGAAATAAAAGAAATGACAAATATGCATTAGTAATAAAAGAACCAAAGAGAATTAGTGCACCAGCAGTTGCATATCATTTCAGCATAACAAATACACACCCCTACCCAATACTATGATAATGGCAGTATATCTACCTTAGCCAAGACAAGACTGCATCTATATGCAGAATGTGCTTGCCCTCATATTAACATATTACCAATATTATTATGTTTTCACATTCTTTACATTACATCAATAATCACTCTCTAGCCACTTCTACTAATAATATTGTTAGGTATGTCTCAAGGAAGCATTTCCAGTGTTATAGTGTTATATAACATCGCTAGCGCGAAGGATGTGCATGTCGCTGTTAACATGGATTATTCGAGTGACTCCCTTAAGTGGAATGTCAGCTTTATTCATTTGACTTAGGATTGGGAAGTGGATGTTCTAGCCTCCTTCTATTCCCTCTTGTACTGCTTTAGGGGGAATAGGTAGGGGCGGACAAGCTTCGGTGGATCCCGTCTCGCAAACGGGAATTCAGTGTTAGATCCTTTTACCAGATTCTAGTTCACAAAGATCGGACTTTAGAGGAACTCTTATCCTTCTTCTTTTATTCTCTCTTTACATGGATAGCTGCTTATTTAGCTCCTCTAGTTATTAGCTTTTCCCACTTTCTTACTCTCTTTTCTCTTTCCAGTTAAGCGTTTTCTTGTATACTTCATGTAAACTAGGGCTACACCACTTTGCGCTTTTTGGTATATACAACATTACTTATCAAAAAATATATTGTCACTCAGCAAAAAGAATTAGAGCACTAGCAGTTCCATATTAATCATTCGTTACATTAAGTATTTTGGGGATGTATACTACCCTTGTATTGTACTCCACTAAATGCTTCAGGGTTTTGATAAAATTGCCTTGACAAATCTCTTGGCAGAACACTCTTGATTGAATATGCCAGGTCTTATTCTAAGTCATTTATTCTAGCAGCAGTGACAAGATACAAATATGACCAGCTCATCTTGTTACAAGTGGCTCATTCTCATTCTAAGTAACACAAAAACAACCACCACCACCAACTCCATCCAAGGATCATTACAAAGATGAAGATGACAATGATATAGATGATAGTACTGATCGTAATAAGCTATTAAAATAGCTATAGAACTGAATATTCCAAATCAGAGCAGTTTCAAACAAATTAGCTAATAAAATATCTTTATGATAAGCAAAAATATAAATTAATATGGCTTCGTGAATGATATGCAACACAGAAAAAGTTGCAGTATGTAAAATTCTTAGCTACGAAAAATAGGATATCTGCACAACAAATTCAAGGTGATTTTTTTTCTGACATAATGAAACACATTAAGTACCTGTTTCTATAAATTTGAAGTTTCTGGATCTCTTGGCAGCTTCCGAATTTTGCACCTTAAGGACAACACGAGATGTTAATATTAAACACACCAAAATAGCTTGCAGAATATGTTAATGAATCATAATTGATGAGGTAAAAAGAAATTTGAAACAAAAAAGTTGAAATACACAGCCATACCAAAGTAGATTTTTATTGGATGTTGAAATGACACGTCACGAACATGCCCATACTTTTCATGAGGATACCAAGAACTGCAGCTAAAGTCTGAAAAGCATAATAAATTTCACAACGTAAACAAATGAAAAAACATCTGTTCAGTATTCTTCAATAAGAGAACTAAAAAGATGCACATTCAAAATAAATCCCAAGGAGTTCTGAGCAGGCTACCTTTGTCTCCGCATCTTTTATGAAACAATTCAATGAAATTGACAGAATCATCTGAGAAAAAGAAACTAAAGAAGTCCTCTACCTTTATCTGCAGTTAATAAATTAGAGTCAACTTCAAATTAGCTTTGCTATAAATGCCATTGTTAATCAAACTCAATAAATTGGTACAAAGAAACTTAAAGGTAATGAAATTTAAGGATTAGAACATATGTGATAATTTCAAACGGAAAAAATAACATGTAACACCACCTGAAACTTTGATTCTGCAACCTTTGTATAACATTCTGGGACTGCATATAAGATAAAGCACCTCAAAATCATGACATAGATTACAACTGTGCGCATAATAACAACAAAAGTACCTCCCGTAAAAGAAACAAAAGTACTAAAAAAAACTCAGTTAAATGTCTTAAAAATTTTGCTCATAAGCAATACACGAGCACCATTGTAGGTGGTTGTGCATGCAAACAAAAACACGTGTGAGTTACGTGTTTTACTTCTTCTACAACATACATAATTTCCCCAAATATAAATGTGCTGGTGAAATACATGATGAACTCTGTCATTCAAAGACACAGACAGACCCCAAATAGTTTATGCCAATTATGTAATGTTTTATTTGTATCTCTTGACTTATCAAAAAAAATGTATTGTCACATCAAAGGCTTTGGGTCTAGTTACATTCTAATAAAAAAAATTTTTGATAAGTATTACATCCTAATAATTAACTCCATTTCCAATTAGATAGTAAAGCAAGCCAGCTCCCTTTGATCCAAGTTCAGAAACTAAGTTAGGAGGTAGTAATGAACTGCTTTATCTTTTTGTGGTCAATGGTTTTTTTTATATATACTAACTACTAAGCAATATATTGTAATGCTAGGGAAAAAACAAAAAAAAAATGTCTAGAAGTAAAGAGGTCTAGAAACTTCAGAAATGATGAAGATAAACCACTAGTACTTCTCGGCCAGTCAACACTACTAAAAAAGCAACATTTGCCAATGTGTTTTACAGAGGGATGGAGCAACACAAGGACAAACTTTTGGACGGGTATATGAGATTGAGAAACTGTAGCCTAAACTGAAAAGTAGTAGCAAACATATCACAATAATAGAATGATGATAGAATTCTATAACTTAAACAATGACCAATCGGGCAAGTGACACAACAAAGCAACAATCCTAGCAGTGAAGAATAAACTCACTCTTGGGGGCATCAAAGTTCTCCTGCTTCCATATCCAAGTCTTTTTTGAAGATGAAGGTTCAGAATTTACAACTGGTTCAGCATCTACCTCTACGTTATCTGGCTGCTCTGAAACTGTTGCTGCCACCGTCTCAACTTCAATATTGACAGGCAGTGAATCATTTAATACAGGAGCATCCTTATTCCTGATTCACATAAATACAGTGAAACCAAAGTGAGCCACCGGAGAAAACAAAAATCCACGCATAAGTTTCATAATTATAGCTCATGGAAATACCTGTCAGTAGAGTCCAATTCATTGGCTGGACGTCTACTGCTATCCTTTTCAATTATAGCCCCTCCATTCTCTGGGCTGCTTGATTCAGATATTGATTCCTAAGATAAAATCAGGACATTAGAGAACAGAATAAGAAGTCAATGCAATGATGTTAAACTAATTGGGGTGTTTAAACGCGCTTGACGTCATGACTAGGTGCCGGAATTAATTGGTCAAAACAAAGACGAAATAAGTGAATGCCTAAATAACAAGTTCACAGCCAATCTATTTCTAATGTTCTAGTACAATACAACTTGTTTGTAATATGACATAAATCTACTGCAACAATCACTTTTTTTCTCTTAATCTAGCGCACATCTTTCATACCAAGAAACTAATAACCACAGCAGCACATATACAAATTGTGTCAATGCTCTCAAACAAATATCAAGGCTCCTAAATTAAAACATCCTCTAGTCCAACTGAAAAGTTTATACCAATCAACTCATGAATGGCTCATCCAGGATGTTGGACTACACATAAGACACTGACAGGAAGACCACTTACAATATTCTCTAAACAGAGAAAAAGGGAGACAAAAACACATTCTAATCTAAAAAGTGCAGTGAGAGGGATTTAGGGATTTCACAACTAAGGGCATGAATTTTGTGTTGTAGCCTTCTTTTCTTTCGGGTTTTTCTGTTGGGATGTAGCCCTTGTGGGTGTTTGTTTTTTAGGGTCATTTTGGTGGGTCTGTTTGGGTTTCTTGTGGGTGCTTGCTCCTTGTGAGTGTAGGGTCTTTTTTGGGTGCTCTTAGGCGCTCTTTGTTATACTTTCTGCGTAATAAGGTTGCGCCCTTTTAAATTTGCGCTTTTTGATATATACAACGTTACTTATAAAAAAAAATTAAAAAAAAAGTGCAGTGAGAGGTAAAAAAATCTTCAATAACAAGAACAATATAAAGAGAAATTTCTTTTTTCAAAAAATATTATAAGTCAAGCATGTTGTAGTTTATTAGAACCAAATAAACCTGTTATAATTAAAATACCAGATGTTCTGTGGCTGCTTTGGCACCATTACTAGTTTGCGACCATCCATCATTTATGATCTTGAAAGCTTCATCACGGGACAGAAAGGATGCAAAGAAGTACTGCCAAATCAATAAGTGGATTAAGATATTGCAGCTGTTACTAAAATGACAAAGATAATAAGACAAATTTCAGGCCACACTTTTTAAGTCATCATCGCTACAAAGTCAAAGTCAAAAGAAATAATATTCTACATTTATCATTACCTTTTTGCTTCCAGCAAAAATTTCTATGGCATTAGGGAAGATCCCTGCTGTCTTTGCCCTTCGTACACTAGTGACCTCATGTAACGGGATTATTTTCTGAAACATTTACCCATCAAAATTTTGGTGTAAATTGTGTAATCGAGATTAAAAACAAAAAGGCACTCAATAAAACTTAATGGTCAAATGAAAAATCATAAAATAAATTGCTTTATGAAGTAGAGATTCATCTCAAAAGAATCTAGCATAATAGTCCAACTTTGAAAAACTAACTTAATGAACATAAATCCCAGAATTTTTATCACACTTCTCATCACTATAAATCTCAATATATAAATTCTGAATATATATATATATATATATATATATATATATATATATATATACACAAACATATATATTAGATATTTTTAACTTAATGTAGACCATGTGACAGAGTAAAACGAGAAACCTGAACTACAAATGCTCAACAAAATTATTAAATAAGAGGACCATGCATATCTAATTAGATCTTAGACAACTTAAGGAACCCTCCTGACAATAGAAAACTGACTGAAGGTTGCAGAATTCTTGATAGCTATGTTTAACTGTAATTTCTGACTTTGAAAAGCAACCAAGAACCTTTGAAACAGTAAAGTCTGAACTATGTCCCTCAGCTTGGCAAGTATCACCTCAATACAATGTCATCTTATACCCATTTTTTAGTGAAAGAAGGACAAACATGCCAAAATAGAATGATCAATATACTGTTTCAAATCAAGTAATGATCCACATGGACCATATCTCTAAACATGAGGGCTATATTCTAAGATTCCATGCTGGGTTAAATCTAAGGGTATTGAAGCTTAGGAAATGATGACCAAGGCCCTTACTCGTACACACCAGGCAATCCTTACGCATCAAAGAAACTAAGGGCATCTCTAAAGTGAGTTGACCCAACACAGTCCTCACAAACTAGGGTTGGCTCCTCACAGTTCCCCTTTTAACACCAATGGTAGATAGGAACCAAACTATCTCACGAGGTTCTAAAGCCAACTCACATACCACATGAATGGGCAAATAACCGAACCCTTAGGATCTTCTTCAACACTAGGATGTTATGAATCGACATCGACATCAAGTAAAAGCATAACAATTCATTGAGGCAACTCATCTTGGTAAGGTTTACCACTGAATGAGAAAGGCACCTAGGAAGATATAGAACATTTGTATGACCATTTCAAGATGTTTTACTTAAGGCATGTTGGGGGCGTCTAATGTCCCTGTGTGTGAATGAAGACCGTCAAACACTTCGAATATGAAAGCTAACCAACCCCCAACCCCCCCCCCCCCCCCCCCCTTCCTTTATTCCCAAAAAAAGAAGGAAAAGAGATTGGAAAATAACAGTATCAAGTGTCGCTATGATGTGATTTCCAACCCCCTTCTTGTTTATTATATACAAAGAAACATAGCCTATTCACTTAAATTAAAAGAAAGACCGAGGGAGACAAACACAGACAGAGGGTCATACAGACAGAAAAACTTGCAATTAATCCCCCTTTCATCATCTTACTCAAGAACATGAAAGCAGAAATATGAACCTCCTGGGAAATTTAAAAATCTCTTCAACCCCGATTAGGATATAAGCTAGTAAGGTTGAGAATGAGCTGAAGCTTCTAAGGGAAAAAGAACATCCACAGAACAGAATCTTCATGCACGCTTCTTCCATAAACAGTTTTCTCTTACATCTGTTTTCAGTGACCATGTAACTATTCCAAGTTTATTGATTTTCTGTCCATAAAGAAAATTAATAGAAAGAAAAAGGGGCAGAGGGGGTGGGAGACCAGAAAATATTTTTGTAAGGGGATAGGATCATCAACAACTTTCATATACGTGTGTAATAAATATACACCCAGCAGGTGAATGTAGTAATTGGTTTACAAGCAAATGTTTAAAGAATAGGTTCATCAACTTACCTTCGTCTCAAATCCGAATATGTTAGAGTAAAAGCAAATATAATGAACAAACAGGTACATATGACCCTGCAAGAGATAAATATTAAGTTAGGAAAAACAACAGAATATTAAACAATAAATGCCTACCATCAAGGACTTAGTATGGATATACAAAAGCCATACAGGTCAGCTTCTATATGGAAGGGTATTGTAGAAAAAATTGAAAGGTGGTTGGTGGGTTGGAAGAGGATATATTTGTTGAAGGGAGGGAAGTCGACGTTGATCAAGAGTACTTTGTCCAATTTACCCACATATTATTTATCTTTGTTCCTATTCCTTTGCGTGTGGTGAATAGGATTGACAAATTGAAACGAGATTTTTTATGGGGAGGTATCAATAAGGAGTTTAAATTCCATCTAGTGTCAACAATTTGTTTTCCTATGCAATATGGTTGATTGGGGGTTAGAAACTTGATCAAGTTTAATCAAGCTTTGTTGGGTAAATGGTTATGGAGGTATGCTACAGAGAGCGAAGAGTCATGGCGTTTGGTTGTGGAAGCAAGATATGATAGTTTGAGCAGTGGTTAGTGTTCTAAGGATGTAGCGGGGCGTGTTAGAGTGTGGAAACATATTAGGAGGAGGTGTGGAGTTTTCTCGAGATTTATCAAATGAAGTGGGAGATGGGTCTAAGATTCGGTTATGGCGTGATGTATGGTGTGGGGATCAGCCATTGAAGGAAGCTTTTTCGAGGTTATTTAGTATTGCTCGTTGTAAGGTAAAGTGGGTTGTGGACAACATGCAGATTTCCAATGGTATTATTCAGTGGAATGTCTCTTTTGTAAGATCTATACAAGATTGGGAGGTAAATTTGGTGCTTGCATTTTTAGGTGCGTTAAATTCACTCAGATGGAGACCAGGTGATGAGGATTGTATTTGGCGGATACCTTCAAAGAGGAAGAAGTTTGAGGTGAGGTCATTTTGCCACTAGTTATCTACTTCAGGGGTTCTTCTTTTCCACCAAGGAGTATTTGGAAAGTTAAAAGTCCTTTTGAGAGTGAGCTTACAGCAGCTCTTGATAAGCTGAGAAAGAGGAGAGTAATAGTGGTGGAATGGTATTTCATGTGTAAGAGGAGTGGAGAATCTATTGATTATCTTCTTCTCCATTGCGAAGTGGCAAGAGAATTATGGAGTGCGGTCTTTACACTCTTTGGCGTTCAATGGGTTATGCCTGCAAGGGTGGTACATTTGTTAGATTGTTGAAGAGGCCAGGTGGGTAGTCGTTCAATTCTAGATGCGTGGAGGATAGCCCCATTGTGCGCAATGTAGAGCACATGAAGAGAGCTAAATGCAAGATGTTTTGAAGATCGTGAGAAGACAAAGGAAGAGATCAAGAACATCTTGGTTAAATCGGTTTTTAATTGGACAAGGGTGTATAATATTTATCTTTCTTCCAATTTTTCCAAATTCATGAATTTTTGTTCTACTTTTAGCATTTAAGGGGACTCTCTTTGTATACATCATGTGCACTAGGGTTGCGCCCCTCTGCGCATATCATGAAATGAATTATTTATCAAAATAATATGGATATACAAAACCCAAATGGCAGTAGATAACCCATATGTCACTGCCAAACAAAAAATAAATGATGGTAACTTAACAGGCCTACCAAAAAAATGATTAAGATTACCTGAATAAGTATATTCTCCTGGAAAGCACAATTAAAATCTTCGACAAGGACCTATATGAGAAGAAGAAAAGTGACAAAATTAAACATGTCTTCGAATAATAAAACAAAGGAGAGCATTCAAAATTTTCAACACATTAATATATACACATATGTGCATATATAGATAGTTTTGATAGCAGACAAAAATATGTGCATATTATGCATATAGATAGATAGATAGATAGAGAACAATATTTTCGGAACAATCAACAGTTTTAAAAATTAGGACTACTCTACTAGATTGAATTATATTTTATCTTAAATTAAATACAACTCAACTCAGCTTAAGTAAGGATCCTCGTTAAGTTAGCAGAATTAGCCACATGCATTTTTTTCATCATTTTATTTATCTAAACTCAGTTTCTGTCACCACCTTTTTTAAGATTTTGATATTTTTACCCATCTTATTTTAGGCATTACCCCTACCTACTCCATCAACTTGAATCATATCACTATTTCACAGCGAAGCATTTATCAGTTGCAATAACACTTTCCAAACCCTCCACAGCTAACACTTATCAAAACAAACCCTAAAACACTTAAAAAAACACAAAAATACTTTTCAATGGGGGGGGCTTGGAGACCCACTCCCCCCACACCTGTCGTGGATGCACGGGCATGGGTCTTCCATCCCGCAGAGAGCAGGAAGTGGACCCACCCCCTTCGCATCTCTAGGTCATCGACCCCATGTGCCCCTCTCTAAAGGGGGAAGGGGAAACCCACCTCCCTCTTCCGATAAGAGGGTGGTGATTGTGTCACCCATAAAGATCAGCCTCTAGCTGTTTTGTTTCTGGTTTTTTTGTTATGTTTCTTTTATGTTTTAAAAACACTTCTCTCAGTTTCATACTTTTTAGAAACACTTTTCAGTTTACCAATTGAAGTTTCTTCTATGAACCCTGCTGACAACACTTTTTCAACTGTATATACTAGAATAGTTTCAAATGTATATATTAGGATTATCACATACATACTTGATATGGTATACATTTGAATAGTGTGTGTGTGTGTGTGTGTGTGTGTGTGTGTGTAAATATTCTATAATGGTTTATTTATATTATATATTGCACATAGTATATATATAGTTATGTTTATATATACTATATGCAATAATATAAATCTATGTATAACATGCATGTATAGTATATATGTGTATATAAATAAATATTATTTGTATATGTATACATATATAGTATGTCATATATTATGTACCATTAACATATATACTTAGCAAGTATTATGCATAATTTATGTATATATCATATGGTATTTAATTATATGGTATATGCTTGTACGTAGTATATGATATCATAATAATAATTATAATAATATCCATAGATATAACCCTACGTCAATATTTTCTTGTCAAATGAGAGAAACAATGGACACCTCCCTAGTCAAAGAGACCATCAACTACAAACCATTGAAAATAATCACTCATTCCAAAAAGAAATCACAAAACCCTTAAGCCACTCACTTCATCTGGTGGAAGACGAAACAATTGTCGATACTCTTCACTCCTCAATGACGCTGGAGACTGTAATAAAAAAGCATAACGCTAAATGGTGTGAGCAAATAACACTCTCGAAGTATTTCATCATCCACAAAACTGTTATGTAAACCAATAATCCAAATCCAATATAAAAACAAAAAGGAGAACTTTGACTAGTATAGCATATACATTCCTAACTTGGAAGCTATATATACTGTTTAAGAGCTATAATAACAATGCATAAGCTAACTTTGTAGGATCTAAGTTCTATGTAATAAAGAGAATCTGCTCAGATGAAGAACAAGCCTAATGCAAATTATTAGGAAGAGCAATCACAACAGCAGTCATATTCCAATCTACGAGTTGACATCCTTAATTGTCACAGATAAGCAAATATGCCAAGGCATCCAATAGGCATGTAGAGAGAACCCCACGAACATAATTTAGTGCTATTTTTTTATTATAAGTAAACAAAAATTCATTAAAAAAGAACAAAGGTGCAATCCAGGTATATAGTAAGTGCACAAGAAATACACCTAACCCGAAGAAGAAGAAAGATCCAGAAAAACATGAAAGCTAGAGATATTGAAGAAGTCAAAAGCAATTGTCCAATGGTAAAAAGTATTGAAGAAAAATGTATTCAGTTCCACCACTATCCTCTCATGTCTTTAAAACTTCAGTCATTTATTTCTCTTCAAAGGCACCACCACATTAGGCAAGAGGCTTCAACACACTCCCTCATACGCCAACAGCACTCACGGTGAGGAGAGAGAAGCTCTCACTCACATATGACTCCTAAATGTATTTGACAATATGATACAACATATTGTGTTTTTGGTACTCAAATTTAAAAATATAATAAATAAGATAAAATCTAGAAATCATCACAAGGCCACCAAGCAATTTTAATAAGAGAAATAAGAAATTAAAAGTTTTTTCTGCTGTACAAAGTTATAAACATTAAATTTGCAGCTCACATTTTTATGTATTGGCCCAAATATGAGCCTCTACATGCTAGCAGGGTGTGTGCCTCAAAGTTTGTGCCTTATGCATACTTAATACTAGGAGAACTCACCCATGATTGAACCCTCAAGACACTGATTTCAGTTCAAGCTTTTGTCCCACCCCTTAAAAGTTAATGCCTTTTCTTCTTCAAAGAAGCTATATCTATTAATATAATGAGCCACTCAGAACTTACCATTCTATGCATAGTAAACTAGGACCAACCATAAAAACAAGACTCAATGCAGTGAAAAGGATAAAATAAGCAAAAAAAATTCCAAATTGAGAAATGAGAGTTTGACATTCAATTTTCATAATACGCTATGAAGCTCCCCCAAAAGCTTTTTCAACATTAAGATAATTTGTCACTTTAAATAATAATAATAATAATAATTTGTCATAAATTGAATAGGATTCATTGATCAAATAGATAAACGTTTTTTTTATAATTAAATATTTATAATTTTCAGAGTAAATCTACTAAACAAAACCTGACAGAAGACTGTTCCAGTCATCTTTTGACTATCTTGGCACTAATCAAGTGTAACCAGAAACTAAATGTGCACGATATGCATAATTCAAGTCACTCACAATAAGGCGATGACCATACAACATCCTTCAAATTGCTGCATACAAGCACCAAAATGCAACTAGGGATTTTACTTGCCTGTACATCACACATCACATTAGTCATAGTAAAAACTCTAATCCAATGACCAGTAAATCTTCTTGCCCCTACCAATTTTTTTTCCAAAACCATGAGAAAATTACAATTGGCCTGCCACCTGGACAGGTCACCATGGTGTTGCCATGAAATAATACTATCCATATGAGAGCAGACGGCATGCAATTAGATAGTCCTGCATTTCTATACTTTCAGCTTCTTATACTCTACTATACACCGATCTTCTTCTTCTTTTTTCTTTCTTTAAAAAAAAAAAAAAAAAAAAAAAAAAAAAAAAAAAAAACCTTTTTCATATTCTCCTTACTCTTATAATTGGATATATTCTCCAATCCATGATTAAATGAGCCTTTTCTTTTACACACTTGACCAATTACCGACTCGATATTTTACGTAACAGTTGGAGGAATTTCAATAAAATCGTTATAAAGAAATAACCCTTAAAGCGAAATCCCAGTTCAACTACAACTATAGAGAGGTTATCCTTACTTGAGCTAAATTCTTCAACTCTCGCTACCAAATTTTCATATTAAAGTAATTACAGTAAAGAAGTTGAATTTTACTTTTCCTTCCTTTCCCGACCGTTTCTGGGAAACCAAACAAAGAACTAACTCAACTAAATTCCAAACATACATACAGATATTTGTGGAATTGAATTAGGATGTACCTGAGCTTCGGCATCTTTACAAAGATTAGGAGAGGAATTGGCGGGATCGTTGCGATCAGGTGTGTCGGCGGAGAAGGAAGGTCGAGCGGTCGACGAGGACTGAGACACCACGTCAGAGGCCAGTCCGGAAGGTAACGGGTCCTTTGGCTCCGACACGTCGATCCCCGCCGCATTCTCCGAGGCCGCCGCCATAGCGTGGGAGGCAGAGAGAGTGAGATCGAAGGCTGAACGGAGTCCAAGAGTAGTGGAATTTGGGGAAGAGAGGCGTGGGAAGAGGCCAAAATGGTGGTTGGGTTGTTCTTACGGTTCCGAAAACGGACACAGGAAGCGTTTCTCTTCTTTGAGTTGCGACTCCACGTCACACGGTTTCCTTGAGGAGTTGCAAGTCCACGTCACGGGTGTAAGGCTTCTTCAGTCGGAGAACAAGATTTTTATTTTGTTTCTTTAAAAATATCGTGCAGTAGAGTGTGGAAAAGCAAAAAGAGTTGTACAAATTAACGTAACGTGTGATATTTATAAGATTTTTATTACATGATTAGTCGTCCCTCAGCTTTTTAAAAGGTTAAAAGAGATGATTAATCATATCCAGATCCGTCAAAAAATTCCTGCAAAGTTCCAATTCAAGTGTCAAGTAGCAATCAATTACTTGATTAGTATTGGATAATATTTCTTTATTATTATTATTATTATTATTTATTTGTTCTTATATCCTTATTTCAAACTTTTAACTAATTAAAATCTAAATAAATTTCCAAAATCTTTCTTGGTCCAACTAATATCACTTCTTTAATTAATTATATATGCTATGGTTTTCATTTTATTTGGTTTTGATTAATTTCTAGCATAAATCTTTTTTGGTACAAGAAATTTGAAAGAGCTAAACGATTTTATTGAGAATTATATGCGGGGCCCGGGGCTGCTGCTTAATGATCGAATACATACATAGCATATATATCACAACTTCAATCCTTTGCAAATGATTGACCTTACCTTCAAGTTCTTCTAGAAATTTTGCGAACTCTCTCCTAAATCCTTTAGAATTAATTGTTCGCCCTAGCCTAGCTGGTGTGAAAGCTAATGTTTGGTCCAAGTGAACCCTCAAGATTGTGGGTTAAATTGATCTCATACATTTATAATCTCATTTTAATTAGGTAATTGCAGAAGTACATCTAGTTGATAATTTAGTGCTAAGATGATCAATATGAGATTGAAGTACTAAATACGTAGGAGTAGAATCAGCTGATTTTACTCGTGGTGCATTTGCATAGTATTGAAGATTGTAAAGCATATAAAGCATATATATTTTACGACGATAAGGAATTTTACAAAAAAAAAAAAAAAAAAATCCTTATTATTCAATATGAATGTTAATAAAAAAAAATGGTACAACTGTACAAGCAAATTCTCTATTAATCAACTAACATGAAGGAGAGACGTTCCCTTGGTTAATCAATTCAACGCTCTCGCAAGAGGTCTCGACACTTTCGTCTTCTTGGCAGGCAAGATTAACGTCTTCCAACCAAATTTTACAACAGGGAAAACTCTTGCTACACTTGAAGTTTATGGCTTCCTCTAATGCGCTGACACCTGTGATGTTTTTGTAACCAATATTGCTTACTTCCACCGCTAAAGCCTGCCATTAAAATAAGTGTTTGTCAGAGTTTTTGGGATACAAGTGTTGTTTAGAGTATTATATCTTTGTTTTGCCATTGTGCCATGCATGTGACACTCATGAACATGCACATATATTTATAAATGCGCACTATCATTATACCAAACATTTTTGTTAAGAGTATTACCTGTTCCGAGCATGAAGGTTCTTTTTGATCGCAGTAATATTGATTTATGATTATAGGGTTTCGAATACTATGCATTTTAACATTTTGAAATGTAATATTTTTGGCATATCCAGAGCCGCCCTGCATATGAATAAATGAATAATATGTTAAGGGTAAATTGCTAACCAACAATGGATTAACAAAAACAAAATAGATATTTTTAATTACCTGCCAAGTTTTTATTCTCAATCCTTTTGTGGTCCTTCCTGTTAGTATCGCTCTTTCAACCATCACATTTGAAACATAGTCATTTGAACCGCCCGCACCCAAACTTCCTATGCTGCAAGTAAAATAATATCCAAATGTGTAATAATTAAATTACATGTAAAAAATAAAATAATAATAATAATAATAAAAATAAAAAACGTAATAATATTTATGCATGCAAAGCAAGAAGAGTTAGAGATCCCTAGTTACCTGATTCCATGGCCGGGTTCACAGGTAATATCTGTGGCTTCAACATTTTCAGACCCACTTACTATCGAAATACAATCATCCCCTTCAATAAATAAAACATAAAATCTCATTATTGCCAAACTTGATATTTAATTAGCAACTTTTTATAGAAAATTATATATATATATATATATATATATATATATATATACCTGTCCCTATAATGCAGTTTTGAACATGAATGTTTTGCGTTTCTGTGACATGAATTCCATCGGTGTTGGGACTATGCCCCGGTGCAGTTACCACGAGACGTGAAGCTTTGACATTTAAGCATCTTTGAAACGTGAGATGCATTTGTGGTGCGTTTTTGATCCGCAAGTTATCTACTGTCAAATTGTTGCAGTTGAGGAAAGTCACAGCCTATAAATACATACATACACAATATATATATATAAAAAAAGATAAAAATATTATGAAAATAAATCAAGAAATAAAGAAAAAGGAAATTAAAAAGGCTTACAGTTGGTGCGTGCGTGCAAGGCTGCATGCAAAAGAATACAAGAAAGAAATGACAAGCAATTAGTTCAAATTCTATTAATTAAGAGATGGAAAGAAAGAAAGTTGATGGAAGAACTCATGAGCCGAATTACATACCAGAGTTTTGTTGATTTTGCACACCATCTTGAGATATGCAATTCTTATTAATCATATGCTTTGCTTTGCTTTATTTTCCCCAAATCAACTTTGACTCTTCATTTCATCTTCTTCCTAGCTTCACTCTTCACACTTGAATGTAACCCTAAATTATCCCAAATCAGACATAATGTTTGATGCTCCTTACACCTAGTGTCTAGTGACCACGCCTCCACCTAACTCCGCCGCTTCATGCGGCGATGGTGGTAACAATGTTCACAAAGAGGCAGTTACATGACATGAATATAAGTCTTGTTTGGTATAATCTTTCTCCTCTCAACCTATAGATCTCTCACATTCACCCACTACAAAAAAAAATGGCATTTTCTGACGTGGCTACAGTACATGTTTTGTTGCCATGTCAGAAAATTTCTGACGGGTTAATTTTAAAACGTCAGAAATTAATTTTCTGATGTGTGAACAGTGGCACGTCATAATTTTTTGACATGTCAGTTTTGACACGTTAAAAAATTCTGACGTGCTAAAAATTGGAACGTCTGAAAAATTTTAACAATTTCAAAAATTAAAAAATTATATATTTTCTGACGTAACAACTTTTGCCACGTCAGAAGATTTCTGACGTGGTGGTGTGCCATGTCAGAATTTTTCTGACGTGGCAAACTACCACGTCAGAATATATATATATATATATATATATACACGTGCAGATGAGTTTTTTTATTAATTTTTTCAGAGTGCTTTATGACATACCAGGTGTCGCACATCAGAAATTTCTGACGTGCAACACTTGACACGTCAGGAATCCCCTCAAGCGAAGGCTTCAGGAATCCCCGCTGGCATACGTCCCATCTCTCAGCTTTGAATATTTGGATATTTGAATATTCATTATTTTTTTATATATCTTTTATGTCCCCCAGCTGGAAGACCACTGCCCAAGGTATAGCTCTCAGCTTTTTCTTTTTCTCTTGTTTTCTCCGTTTTCTTTCTTTCTTCCGCCATAGCTGAAGCTTGATCAAGCTTCTTTTTTTTTTTTCTTTTTTGTTTTTTTTTTCTCTTCTCCACCCACCGGCCGTATATATATATACTCTCTCTCGCTCAGTAGTTTCTCTCTCACGAAGTCTCCGATCCTCCGCAGCTAAACCCGCCGACCGTCTCTCCTCCATCGATCTCCGGCCGTCGTCCTCTCTCCCTCCGTTTCTAGCTCTTACAAGAGCTTCTCATAGGTATATATATATACAAGAGCTCCGTTTTCTGAATGTACACTTTAGTGTTCTTCTGCAGTTCTTTGGTAGTACATTTTTTAAGCTCACATAGCAAAACGGTAGGCATGGAAGTGCTGGCTACGGTTGTTGGTGAAGTAGTGGTAGCAATTGGACAGGTTCTCTGTGGCTCTATCTATTAATCTAAGATCAACAACACTGTCAAATTCCAGTCAAACCTTGACATTCTGAAAAAGGAGATGAAATTAAGGCCTCTTGGCAGAAAAAGCTTTCTCGACGACCCATGTTGTAGCTGCCAATCATTCAATGACCAAAGCAGTGGAGCAAATTTCTTGACCAAAAATTCAAGATCAAACAACATCAAACAAATTGAAAGGTGCAAACAAAAAAAAGCAATTAATCGTAAATTCAACAAACAAATAAAAAAATAAAAAAGATTAAATTTTCTGACGTGAGATATCAGAAAATTCTGATGTGTTACTATTTGCCACATTAGAAAATATTTCTGACGTGTGTTACACTAAAACGTCAGAAAATTCTGACGTTCTACCCACTAACACGTCAGAAAAAAATTTTACTGACACCTATGCTTTTGACAATCAACACACGTCAGAAACGATATGTCAAAAAAAAATTTCGACGTATCGGACACCAAAAAAATGTTGGAAAATTTTAGTTAAGAAAAAATTGTTTTTTTTTGTAGTGACCTTATTTTTTTTGATGGTCATATCATTAATAAAATTTATTTATTATGTTTATTTGAATTTTTTTTTTTACTTAAATACAAAATTTAAATAATTTGATGTAAGCTGAACTTGAGCTCGAGCCTTTACAAAAATTTCTAAGCTCAAGCTCAGTACCCACGCTAGCGAGCCAAGTTTGGACATGAAATGAGGCCTGTGTCAAGCTTGAACTCGATAAAAAATTCAGCAAGCTAAGCTTAAATAAGTACTACCCGCCCAAACTCAACTCGTTTACCCCCCCCTTAATCTGTAAAGTTTGTTGTCAAGTAAAGAAAGTAGAGAGTGCACAGTCAAATCACTGGGGATTGGCCTCTTGACTTTGTGTAGTTAAATCAGAAACAGTCTCGAGGAGCATTCATGATGATGAGAAGAAAAAATGAGTTTCTCGAGGAGCATTCATGATGATGAGTAGAAAAAATGACATACCTGCTAAATTTTATTTTCAAAATCAGTTCTTAATAAATCATGTTTTCAAAATAATAGATGCGAGAGAGTGAGAGTGTGTTTGATATTTAAATTTTGTAAATAAAAAATAAAATTTTAAACTAAATGATAAAAAATTGATTATTTGATTGTACTTTGAGGTACTTTCAACTACTTTCATTTGATCTTAGTGGCTGAACTACCCCCATAGCCATAGGTGGTAATGGTGGATCGCCACCTCCAATCTAGCTAATTAGAGAGCCACCTCCAATGAGTTTGAGGTAGTTTCAGCCACTCCTTTAGTCATGGGATTGCTTGGTTACCCCCATTTGGTCAGATTGAAGGTGACAGCCAAATGAGTGGCTACGGTCACTCTTAATTTTTTTTTTAGGGGCTCTATGGAAAGATTGAGAGAAAAATTTACGGGTGGGTATTGACGTTGTCGGTAGGGGCATTTTCGCCTACTGATTCGTAAAAGTCGGTTAAGTCAATTAATTAACTGACTTCATACCGACAATGAATAGTTTCGACTTTTTCGGTTAATCGGTTAATAAGTGATCAGTTAAGTCGATTAATTGTCGGTGACAAGTTTTTATATTAAGATTTATCAATTTCTTTGTAACTACATAATCAATAAAGAACATGTGTTTATAAATGAAAAGAAAAAGGCAAATTCATGGAACATGGACCAAAATGACAACCACAAATCAGCTAGACAAACACAATAAAGAAAGTTACCAGAAAAAATTTAAAATTCACTTAAAAAATCAACTAAATTGGTTGATGACAGGTTAACTGATAAAAATTTTTTTCTACCGCCCGAACCGAACCGAACCAATGTCGAAACAATATTTTTATTCCGCCTACTGACTGCCAAAAGTCAGTTGTCGGTCGATGACGGTTCGTTGACAGTCGATAAGCTATTGATAGGCAGTCGATAAGATGTTAGTAGGCGATAAACGTTTAATCTTCTCACCTCTAGAAAAATTCTCACGTGTGTGACACATGTTGGACTTTCCATCTAAGAAAATGGAATTGAGTAACGGATTGAGAATTGTAAAATTTTATAATTTTGTAATATTGTATTCAAATTGAAAATGATATAGAACTTAGGGTAAAGCATTTTCCCCTATAAATAATATACATGCCAAAGTGTTTTCTCCCATTTTGTGCAGAGCAGATAGCTTGGAAGAATGGCAACCTATCTGCCGGAGGAAGTGGTGGTGAAGATACTGTCGAGGCTGCCCCCAAAATCTCTGATCAGATTCAAGTGTGTCTCCAAAAGATGGCACGCTCTCATAGGAAACCCAGATTTCCTCTCAAAACACCTCCTCAACCACTCCATTATCGCCCAGAACCCCAATGAAGATGATCCTCTCCGTCTTATCCTCTTCTTCGCCCACGACTCCGACACCGGAAATCTAATACACTCTTTCCGCTATTACGACTCCCTCCACTGCGCGTCTCAAACCCCTCTGAATCTCCCAACAGAAGCAACTTTTGACATCGTCGCTTCCTGTAATGGCCTGCTCTGCCTCTGGGACTATGCGCGAAACGACATCTATCTCTGGAATCCCGCAACGTCATCAGAACTTAAGGCTCTCCCAGCCTCGTCTTCTTACTGTCGACTTAGAGTCCTTTTGTTTCATGTGGGGTTCGGTTTCGACTCGGTATCTAACGATTACAAGGTGATCAGAATTCTTCTGGTTGAAGGCGAAGATGATCTATGGGATGAAGTAGATATATACAGCCTGAGATGCGGTTCTTGGAGACAGCTTGATGTGGGCGTGCCCTTGACCTTAATATATGATGATTGGCGGAGTGCGGCATTGGATGGGGTTTTTCTATGGTATGGTGACGACGAATACAAGGAACATAGTGAGATAATAGTTGCTTTTGACTTCAGCAATGAGGAGTTCCGAACGATGCTGTTTCCAGATTTCTGTGACTACGGTGAATGCACGCGGACTGTCACGGAGTTGAAAGGATCTCTTGCTATGCTGGTTTTTCCTAATGATGACGGGAAGAAACACATGTATTTGGATATATGGGTTATGCTTGAATTTGGTGTTAGGGAGTCGTGGACTAGACTGCTTAGCATTAATCTCCCAGTGCATTTGGAAAGGCCATTGGGGTTTTGGAAGAACGGGGAGTTGTTCATGGAGAATCGAAAGAGGCAGCTGGTCTTGTATGATCTTTTGACACAAACAGCGAAGGAACTTCAGTTTAAAGGGTCTTGGGGAACGTTTGAAGTTGTAGAACTCAGGGTGAGTTCGGTTGTGATCAATGGAGGGGTTGAACTTGGAGGTATGGCACCCTGCCCTTAGCTTGTTTAATTTATGGTTGTCTTTTATTATTTTTTTAATAAGAATGTTTGGTCCTAAATGTTGCTGTTCGTGTTACATTATTTTGTAAATTTGCTTTTTAGAGATCCATTTTTTTGAGTGAAGCTGGTTTGATACGGATCAATCAGAATCATTTTCATATATAAAATTAGATAGGAGATACTTTGATAAACCCAGGAATCATCCTCTTCTCTTCCCCTGCATTAGATGAGACGCACTCACACTCCTAATCTTTTCATGTGGCCACACGCTCCTAGTTGTGATTGATTTGAGATTGATTTAAGAATTTAAACAATTACCACTTCGTCTAGCTGTTTTGGAGATTGCTTCAATTCGTCTTGCTAATTGAACGCATGTGTTGACAAATTGACTGAAAGAGTAGCTAATTGCTTTTAGACTTTTATTAGGTAAAAAGAGTGATATATTTCAGCGATGCAGCCCAATTCCAAGAGACCCAGGATTTTAATTGCCACTCATTTTTGTTTTTGACATCAATGATAAGCTCAGCAACTTGCCCCAAGATGTTCTTCACTTCCTTGAAATGGAAGCATTATATACTTAAGCATATTGTTAAGAAGATAGAGGCGAAGAGCATTTGTTTTTCGATGTTTTCCTAAATTTCCACCAATGTTCATTTGGATGATTGCTTGGTTGACAATGAGTTTACAAGATGGGTCTGATATCTAACTGTTCCGTTTGTTGTGCGGCGTGATTGGTTAGTGTTTACTTAATGGGCTGCTCATCTTTTCAACTATATTCTAAGCAACCACAATAGAGACAATAGAGTTTTGGGAGCTTGTCCGAATGGACAGCTTGATGTATGAACATGTTTTATATTGACTTAGTAGCTTGATGAGTGTTATAGTTGTCCAAACCATTTACATGCAATTTGATTATAGGAATGGAGAGTGGTGTCATATCTACCCCGTCATGTTCATCTTGTTCATCTCAGTTGCATTACGCAACCGACTTCAACAACCATGAAGACTGCAGGAGAAAACAACAGGAGACAGACAGGAAATTGGAAGAGACGCAAATCTCACTGCAAGAGACACAAATCTCACTGCAGGATATGCAGGAACGCACAGCGAAGATGGAAGAAGGCATGGCGAAGATGCGGGAAAAGATGGATATGCTAATGGCACTTGCAAGCAGGTTAGCAAATCTTTCCAAGATAATTTAGTTTTTCACACACAGACATATTAACTAATTGTTAGAATGGACATGATTATGATATGAAATTCTCTTCTTCCTAGGCCCGGAGGGAGCTTTGGAGGTGATCCAAGCCAAGACAACCTGTGAGTGGGGTGTAGCTGCAAGTGAGAGTTCTAAAAGAGGTATTACTACCATCTCTTGTCATTATCATTTTTTGTTGAGTTTTGATGATAATGGGATTGTTGTGTGCATTGGTTGTTGAGATTAATTTTGACTTGATTATGAGGGAAAGCATATATGGTTGAATTAAGCTGATTGCCGTATTTGACTTTTACTTTTTTTATATTTCCTCCAACTTGATTAGTCTTTTTTTTTTTCTTTTTTTTTTTGTTGCTTAAGTTGTCAGTGCTGTTGTCTCTCGTTGAAACTACTTTGGTTTACGCAGCTTGTTCCTTGAGCTTGTTGGATTGACCCCAGAGTGCCATTTATTTATTTTCCAGTAACCAATATATATCCTTGTTATTATTAAAGCAAAATTAACAATTCACAACAGGTTTACCTTTGTTTAATTTAATTACGTTTCTTTTTCCTTATTTTTATAATTGGTTGTTGTTGTACCAGGTTGATGATTGACTTGAAAGATTGATGGATGAAAAAGCAGAGGACTTGTAAAGAATGGAATGCATCTTTTGTTGCAATGAATTTAGAGTTTTTGAACTAAAAATTGTGTTTAAATAACTTCTGTTGTAATGATTAATATTTTTATTTGGTTGGAACACCTTTTCTCGCAGTATTTTCAGCACTCCTCGGAGATGGTTCTTGTGGTCTTGATGAGTAATCAAAATCCAAGTAGTTGCGAAAGAATCATCTGCGAGCAATTGCATGGATTGACCATATTTCTTACTATTTAGACTTTAATCTCAATAATGTTGATTATTTTCACTGCAGGATCTATTAGATTTGCAAAAATAGATGGTTGAAAGTTTATATGTGTTTGTATCAGCTTGTGTGAATTCTAGAAGGCCGAGCATTAATCTTGTGCATTAGAGAGGCAGCAATCAATTACTTCATTAGCATTGGAGAATATTTCTGTACATATACTCTTAAGTAAATATTAAGCTCAATATTTTTGGTTGGTTTGTAGTGGATATTTATTTATTTTTTCCTTTTCTTATAAGCTAAAATCACATTTTTATTTTACAACTATCCTACTAAAACTATGTTAAAATGGCATTACAATCCACCATTGGATTAACCCTGGTTAAAAAAAAGTCAATTTATTTCTTTTATCTACTAAATCTTTATTATTTAAATTCTATTATTATTATTACTACTACTATTATTAATATTATTTATTTGTTCCTATATCCTTATTTCAAACTTTTAACTAATTAAAATCTAAATAAATTTCCAAAATATCTCTTGGTCCAATTAATATTGCTTCTTTAATTACATGCTGTGATTTTCATTTGATTTGGTTTGGCCAGAAATCTTTTTTAGTACAAGAAATTTGAAAGAGCTAAACGATATTACTGAGAATTATACGCGGGGGCTGATGCTAAATGATCGAATACATGGCATATATATCAAGACTTCAATCATTTGCAAATGATTGACTTTACCTTCAAGTTCTTCCAAAAAAATTTCTGAAAGCATATTTATAAAGAAAAATGTTAAACATCTCAAGCTTTCGTTTATGAACTCTCTCCTAAATCCATTAGAATTAATTGTTTATCCTAACCTAGCCGGCGTGAAAGTTAATGTTTGATCCAAGTGAACCCACAAGATTGTGGGTTAATTAAATTGATGCCATACATTTATAATCTCATTTTAATTAGCTAATGGCAGAAGTACGTCTAATTAATAACTTAGTGCTTAGACACTTGTATAGGATCAGAGAAAGACTTATCTTATAAGATGGAGGTTTTTGGAAACCCCCATATTATGGCATCGTTGACTTAATGATGACTTTTTTACTTCTAGATGACTAAATGGTTTAGTTTTCATTCTATTACTTTATGTATTTATTTATTTATTTACGTGAGTTCGGACCTCTCAAACAAAAAATTTTGGTTCCATCTATGTACGAGAGAATTGAATTATTAATCCATATTGGATTGAAATATATGGATCGGGATCCCCGGCAATGCATAGGGAATTGCCCATAAAAAATGTCTGAAATCCTAGCCATTGAATTTCATTCAATGGTCTATATACTGCTACGTGTCCATTTAATTAAAAAATATTTAAGTTTTAAAAAAAATATAAAACAAAATAATAATAATAAAAAATTATAAAAAAAGTATGGGATGGCCGGCAACCCTAGGCCACCCCTAGGGTCGCCGACCACCCCATCTGAGACTTGGGGGTGGTCGAAGCCTCTCCTAGGGCCAAACCAAAAAACAAAAATTGGGTTTGACCCTAGGGGGTGGCCGAACCACCACCTAGGGCCATGGGGGTGGCTCCGGCCACCCCCAACTAGTCCTTGGGGGTGGCTTCGGCGACCCCCTAGTGCCCTAGGGGGTGGTTCGGCCACCCCCCAAGGCCTAAACCCAAAAAAAGAAAAAAAGAAAAAAAAAAAAAAAAAGGGTTTGGCCTAGGGGGTGGCTTGGCTATGGAGTGTGGCCGGCCACCCCATACCTTTTTTATAATTTTTTATTTTTTTATTATTTTATTTATATTTTCTTTTTAAAACTTAAATAATATTTTAGTATTTTTTTAATTAAAGAGACATGTGACAAACTAGAAGCCATTGGATGAAATTCAATGACTAGGATTTCAACCATTTTTGATGGGCAATTCCCCATGCATTGCCGGATCCCAATCTGAAGTATATATGCTTATTATAACAAACATAATTACTAATCAATATGGGATTGAAGTACTAAATATGTACAACTAGAATCAGCTGATTTTATGCGCGGTGCCTTTGCATAGTATTGCATAGACTAATTAGTTTGGAGATTAATTGATTTATAAAACATAATGAATTTTACACCAAAAAAAAAAATTCCTTATTATTCAATATGAATGTTAATAAACAAATGGTAAAAACAATCAACTAGCACGAAGGAGAGACGTTCCCCTGATTAGTCAAATATTTAACGCTCTCACAAGAAGCCTTGACACTTTCGTCTTCTTGGTAGGCAAGATTAACGTCTTCCAACCAAATTTCACGACATGGAAAACTCTTGCTGCACTTGAAGTTTATGGCTTCCTCTGATGCGCTAACACCTGTGATGTTTTTGTAAACAATATTGCTTACTTTGACTGCTGAAGCCTGTCATTAGATTAAGTGATTGTCAGTTGGGATACAAATGTTGAGTATTATAACTCTGTTTTACCATTGTGCCATGTGACACTCATGTTGAGTATCATCCACATAAATTTCTAAATGCACACTAAACATTTTTGTTAAGAGTATTACCTGTTCTGAGCATGAAGGTTCTTTTTTATCACAATAATATTGATTTATGATTATAGGGTTTTGGACACTGTGCATTTCAACATTTTGAAATGTAATATTTTTGGCATATCCAGAGCCGCCCTGCATATGAATAAATGAATAATATGTTAAGAATAATATGTTAAGTGTGAACTAGAATAACAAAAACAAAATACATATTTTTAATTACCTGCCATGTTTTTATTCTCAATCCATTTGTGGTTCCTGATAGTATCGCCCTATCGACCAACACATTCGAAACATAGTCACTTGAACCGCCCGCACCCAAACTTCCTATGCTGCAAGTAAAATAATATCCAAATGTGTAATAGTTAAATTACATGTAAAAAATAAAAAAATAAAAACAAAAAAAAAAAACGTAATAATATTCATGCATGCCAAGCAAGAAGAGTTAGAGATCCCTAGCTCTATCTACCTGATTCCATGGCCGGGTCCACAGGTAATATCTGTGGCTTCAACATTTTCAGACCCACTTACTATCGAAATACAATCATCCCCTTCAATAAATAAAACATAAAATCTCATTATTGTCACTATATATAGTGGCAAGCCAAACTTGATATTTAATTAGCAACTTTTTATAGAAAATTCAAGGTTATATATATATATATATATATACCTGTCCCTATAATGCAGTTTTGAATATGAATGTTTTGCGTTTCTGTGACATGAATTCCATCGGTGTTGGGGCTATGCCCCGGTGCAGTTACCACGAGACGTGAAGCTTTGACATTTGAGCATCTTTGAAACGTGAGATGCATTTGTGGTGCGTTTTTGATCCGCAAGTTATCTACTGTCAAATTGTTGCAGTTGAGGAAAGTCACGGCCTATACATACATACATACACAATATATATAAAAACAGATTAAAAATTTTTTTGAAAAGAAATCAAGAAATAAAGAAAAAGGAAATTAAAAAGGCTTACAGTTGGTGCGTGCGTGCAAGGCTGCATGCAAAAGAAATAGAAGAAAGAAATGACAACTAATTAATCAGTTCAAATTCTATTAATTAAGAGATAGAAAGAAAGAAATTAAAGTTGATGGAAGAACTCATGAGCCGAATTACATACCAGAGTTTTGTTGATTTTGCATGAGTTATTCCACCATCTCTTCCCATTGCCATTGATGGTGCCCGTGCCCCCACCTTCGACAGTAAAATTTTGAACATTTTGGAACACAAGCCATTGTCGTCTATGTTTTTGATAATCTGATTTACGAGGAGAAGCTTTGATTGTTCCATAGACCTAGTAGTAAGTATAAAGAAAGAAAAAATAGGCATATAATTAATTAGATATTTATATAATTACAGATGCATGCATGCAAATTCAACGTAAAGATAGAGACCTTGAATGTGAAATTAGAATTGCAAGGACCCTTGAATGTAATTGGCTTGAGATGATAGCTCCTATTTTGAGGTACCACAAGAACGCTATCTTTTGAAGAACAAGCCTCTCTCCATGCTTTCTTAAATGCCTGCAGTGCGAAAACATCAAACCAACATCAATCAATCAGTTGACCCACACAAAGAAAAGAAAAAAAAAAAAAAAATCAAAACCAAATTCTGCAGGAAAAAGAAAAAAAAAAAACGGTGGAACGTACAGAGAATATATATATATAACGAGGTATATACCTGAGTATCATCTCCTCCATCGCCTTTAGCGCCAAAGGCATCTACATTAAGCAGCTCCGGATTCGGTGGTGAAGTTGAAGTTGAAGTTGAAGGGATGCTTACTATGCGTGAAGTAGCATAGGCGCGGGAATCATGAAGCCGAAAACAGGATGTTTCGGATGAGAAAGACGTTATAATGATGAAAACGGTGAAAATCAAAAAAAGGGCGTGGGCGTGAAGAAGAGCCATGATATCTGAATTTGCACTAGTTGAGAGAGGAATTTGATCTGCATGCAAGAGATCGACGATGGTTGTGATTTGTTTAATGAAGGAGGGTGGGTGTTGTTTTATAATAGGCATCATGAAGAAGCATGTCCGACTACAACTACTATTAACTATTAATTCCCAAGTCGGTCAGTCGGAAATACAAATTCTATCTGCATTCTGATTCTTCAACATCGATGTAAAATTATCTTTTACCACTTACTCTTATCTTTTACCGCTTAATATTATTCTGTCGTAAATGTTTTATCGTTACAGACAATTATTCCTTTTGTATAGGTTTCTATTGCCTTAATTTGTTGAGGTAGATATAATTGATTATATATATCTACTTCCAACAAACTTTAATTTTATTAATGTAATATGGCACGTACACTTAACAAATAAAAGTCCAATTTCTCTCATCAAATCGAGTTTTTCATTGGTTTAGAGGTTTTCCCCCTTACTCACCAAAATGTAATTAATTTCGTTTTTTGAAATATTAAAAATACCACTTTATGATATACTTTAATTTTAATCTATCTCTTTGATTTGTGATGATTGATACCAATTAATTTTTATGCCATTGTAAATTTGTAATGCCCCGATCGATCCAAATACTATTGTACATAAAACATATATTTCTCTTCATAACACTTTCACAAGTATGGCAATTATATTCTTTATAATATGTTCTATAAATTATTAAATTTTAATGGCATTTCCTTTAATTTTTTTCTTTTCTTTTTTCCTTCTTTCTTCTTCATCTGTTTTATAACCTCATTACTATATCTAAATCATACATGTTATAACATGGCGAAGGAACCCAAATTATTATAAACGTGTATTCATCAAACAACAACAAAAGATGAGAAGCAACATCATAGAGCACTAGCAACAGATACCCTATATCTCATTCATTTTCCAATATTTAGAAATTAAAAAAAAAATAAAAAAATAAAAATCACAAAAACTCACTCACATCAGTTTTCTTAAATTTAACCAATATCATTTGGTAACTATAATGTTTCCTAATATGTAAGGAACTAAAGTGGTTCCCTATACATTATTTTAATATAAGCATTTGTCTTTCATCTCTCCTCTTTCATCTTTTGTTCTTTCATTAAAGATTGTCCTAGAATTTTGTAAAAAACATGAGGGTAGGTAAAGAACTTACATTTTGTAAATAAATAATATTTTAATAGAATAGGGAAAGCCATGATATCTTAAAAACAAAAGAGTTTGAAGAAATATTTGATGAAGTTGAGAAAGGTTGATCAGCAAGAATTAGAAAGAAACATGATAAACATAAACTACTCACTTTGAGATATATCCTATGATTATCATATCACTTAACACTTAACTTAATAACTATTAATAAAGATAATACCAAACTACTTAGACATAACATACTATCCTATTTATTCTCTATTACTATCTATTATTACTAGAATCCTAATAGAAACAATACTCTCTAGAGATAACATACTATCCCATTTATTATCTACTACTATCTAATACTAGAGTCCTAATTAATAGAAATACTACTCTCTTCTCTCTAGGTACGCAAAACCCGCAAAAAGAAAAAGAAAATTCAAAACCAAATTCTGCAGGAAAAAAAAAAAAACGATCCAACAAAGAATATTCGTAAATTAAAAGGCGGGATCAATTGGACCAAAACTACGCCGTTTTGGTCCAAATTAAAAGGCGGGATGAGGGTGAAGTATTCGTAAAAAACTTTTGTATTTGTTTCTGTGTCGTTCTCTCTTTCTGCTCCCTCTCGTCGCAGAGCATGCAAGGAAAAAAATTTGTCTTTCTCTAGTTGAAGTTGCAGAGCAAGGAAGAAAGAAGAGCTTCAGGTAACTTTTCTTCCTCTTTCTTCTTCTTCTTCTTCTCTCTCTTCGGAACCTTGTTTTCTCCATGCTAGCTTTGGTTTAATTTCGAATCTTGGTGCATATTTCTGAAATGTATTGTTGGCATACCCACCCATTGGATGATTTGAGAGTATTTTGCTGATTTGTAGAAACCCCTGTTTGTTTTTTTGTAGAAGCCCCTGTACGTTATATGGAATTTGAGGATTATTGGGTCAATGCTAATGGTGGCTGTTATCTTGATTTTTGGATAATTTCTTGATTCGTGTATTTGAGTTTGTGTGTTTCTTGTTATGGGGTTTTATTCTAACAGCAGAAGCAGATGCAGCCTTGCTTTTCTGATTATTGCGTTCGGTGTGGATAGTGTTGTGGTGTTCATAATTGCCAAATAGCAAAAACAGAATTCCCAAATATAATGATTAATTGCAATGATAGTTGGGTATTATAATCAATTTTACTCTCTATCCTGATGGGTTATGGGTATTAGAATCTCACTTCATGTAAAAACAGAATTCCCAAATACGAAAAAAATTAAGATTGGAACTCTGTGGACGACACAACCACAATCATCATCAATGGCTGCTGCGTAAGCGCTTAGGAATTCAAAATTTTCCATCTTCTCAATTGGGTTTTCCATTTGGGGTCTCTGGATTTGTGCATTCCTGTCAAAATCTGTAAGATTGTTTAATGAACTTGCAGAGCAAATTCTGTTCAAATTTTAGGTCAAAAATTGTGCTTTTAGGCAACGATGATTGTTGCCGTTAAGCTCTTCTTGACATGTTTTTAGGTGATCTTGCTAAATTAGCTTTAGGTAGGATGGTCTCCTATCATGCTAAACAAATCTTAGGAATGAGTTTAATGTTTTTCTTGTTAAAAGATTAAATTTAGTTCTTCTTCTAACCTTTACCTTATGAGAAAACTCGTAATTTAACATGATATCAGAGTTAAAGGTCATGAGATTTGACTTTGTCAATTCACCAAATTTAAATTAAATATTGGGTCTTACCTATTAAAAAAGTGTTTGAGCCCATACGTGAGGGAAGTGTTAAAGTATTAATTAAGTGATTAAACTTAAGCTTTTGGGACAATTGCTAGTTTTATATCTTTATTCTTATTAGGGAAGAAAATGGTTTAATTTTTACACCTTTCACAATCTCTCTTTTTTTTTTCTTTTTCTTTTTTAAATTTTTATTATTATTCAAATAAGGGATGGGAATAGGAGGTTATAACCACTTCTTCTGCCTGCTGTTTAAACCAATAAACGTATAATTGAAATTTATGAGTATCAATCAGTTGTGCATTCTGAAATGATAATGAGATTTAGTTTTGAATAAGGATTACTCAAAGTTTTAGTTTTTCTCATATTTTCCTCGGTTCCTGATAGAATCTTAGATTTTGAAAAGAGTTGTAAATTATTTGTTGTTTGTCTTTGCAACCCACTACATTATGTTGCATCACAAAGATATAAATAAAAAGAAATAATATAATTTGTGATTGGTCTCTTTTTTATTTTTTCTTCTTCTAATTCCTTTGACAGTCATCCAAAATGCGTATGTCATGATCTAACAAAAACAATAAATACGTTTGCGTAGAAAAATAATAAATGCGTTCCACTTGATCACAACAAAAATATTGCTACACAAATCCTTGCAAATAATGTTAGGTTCAAGTATGTATAAATATCTTCTAGTTTTATAGATATGTATTGAGAAAGTTTTACAATGCAAAATTTCATTTACAGTGTTTTAGAATACAAAAGTTTTATTTACAAACTTGATATATTGGAGGAAATCAAATATTTGTACGACAATTTCAAATATTTGTACATGAGTATCATTCCCTCCATGACCTTTACCGTTGAAGTTATCTACATTAACAAGCTATAATTGAAGGGGTTATTAGGATTATTGTCATATCAAGACTTTGGGTCTCAAATTCAACCGTGCATTTTGATGTTGCATGCGCTCAAGAATAAAGTGGGACATTTGGGTAAATCTCAAAAGAGGACCAAAAAAAGGCTAATAATGTTAAATAAGACTAGATTTCATCACAAATAATATTCCAGCAGTTACCTAATTTATTTTCAGCCCTCGCTTGACTTGGTAGTCACTTCCTCATCTTCAGTTATTTCCTCTCCATTGATTTCCAGAAGTCAAACAAGTCTTTATTTTATTCTATTTATTCACATGCTATAACTTACATCATTATTGCATCTGTATATCTTCTTCTACTTCCTTATAAATTGTAAAGTGATTACAAGTGAAGGAGATGAAAGAAAGAAAAGGAAAGAAGAGGGGTGTGTGTACATGTTTGGAGGAAAGGGAGAAGTTACAGTTGTTATAACATGATCCTGTTTACCATGAGAGAACCAAGCATATAGACATATATTGTCATCTTATTAGGGAAAAAATTCAGCTCCGCCTCATCAAGGCATTGCATGTCCCTTCCTAGCAGACATTTTTACTAAAGGTCTCGGCTTCAAAGACTTCACTCATCTTTTATCCAAGTTGTCTGTCAAAGACGAGTTGGCTGCTTTACTAATTGTAAAACTGAACTTTTTCAGTTATTTCAGTTATTTTGTTTATGTACTGTTGAAGTTAATTGAAGCTAGTGGTTAGTTGGTTAGTAGTTTGTTACTCTTATAATTATGTATATAAACAATTGTACTTTATCATTCTTATTCAAGTTGAATATACAGAAAGTTCATTCATTCTCTCAGTTTTTGTGCTCACTAGTTTTCTTCCTTCTTCTTTGCATTCGTTGGTTACAGATTGCAAAGCTTGACATGGTATCATAGATATATGGGATTCTCATATTAAACTAAAGGGAAAACTTCGGAAAGCCCCCTTGAACTTCCAACCATTTTGACATACTCCCTTGAATTTTCAAAACTTTCACTTAGACCTCCTGAACTTTGGTTTTCTCTCACTTTGAACCCTTTTAACTTTTTATATCCATTTTACCCTCAACCAAAACTACACCCTTCAAAACTACATCACCACCCAACCCAAAACGATGTTGTTTTGAGCACCCAACCCAAAATGACATCATTTTGAGCATAATATTAAAAAAAAAACAAAAAACAAAAAACAAAAAAACAAAAACAAAATCGGGGGTGGCCAGACCACCCCCTTGGCCATGGGTGTGGTCCGGCCACCCCCAAAAGGCCAAAAAAAAAAAAAAAAAAAAAAAAAAAAAAAAAGGGGGGGGGGGTGGGGATCGGGTGCATTTGGGGGTGGTTTCGGCCACCCCATACGGCCGGTTGGACAAAAGTCTCGTTTGTCACTACATTATACCCGTCGTTCAGGGACCCCGATATATATATATATATATATATAAACTCAAAATAAGCTACTTTGTTGTTCCTGGTTGATTTGGTTGTGATTGGAGCTTTGCATAGTTAATCGTATTATATTTGTTGAAGACGCCTCATTAAATAAATGTATATGTAGATGTATATGTATTTATGTATGTCGTGCAAATATATGCATAGGTCGTGCAAATATGTATGTCAATGTTGTTTATGTGACAATTATTCGATTGTTTTCTCACTTACTTGGACATTGCTTACCTATAAGGAGTTGATAATATTATATCATAAATGTCAATTAGCTAATTGATTGTTTGTTTTATTATTTGCAGTTAATGCGGAAAAGTCGGGAGATAATGGTCATGATGATGTTCACTCGGCTTTGGTCGGAGTAATGTTTGTTTAAGACTTCTGTTTTTTGTATTTGTGTATAACCTTAGTTGTAGTGTTTGGTTAGTGTTGGATTAATTGTGGTAGTTGAATTGATAGATCGAATATATATATATATATTTGATGTTGGATTGATCGAATATTGGATATATGTAATATATGTAATTCGTATATCAAGTATAACGAGCGGAGAAAATTCAAAAAAAAAAAAAAAAAAAAAATTCCTGTCAAATTTGGTAACATGGCACATTACCAAATTGTAACGTGGCAGAATATGCCACGTTACCAATTATGGTAATATGGCACATTATGCCACGTTACCAAATGGTAACGAGGCATGTTCTGCCACGTTACCATAATTGGTAACGTGTCAGGGTCATGGTAATGTGTTAGAGTCTGACACGTTACTAAAGTTGCAATACCTACGTCCAATTTCACCACCCGTCAAACATGTTACTATATGCACGTTACTACATTTTAGTAACGTGTTAACACCATATACACATTACTAATGGTCCGTAGCAAAAAAATTTGATTCTTATAGTGAACTAATTGTGTTGTTGAACATAAGAGTCAAACTCTGAACCAAACAGAATAATAATCATTAGGAGATAACAAAACTCCCAATTAGAAAAAGAGAATATGAAAAATAATGAGCAGTATTGAGTGAAATTGAAGAGCAAGCAAGTCATTGGGAGCTCAGCCCGTTTCGTTTGTTTTCTCCTTTATAATGCTTGTCCTATTATTGAAAATAAAAAAATAAAATAAAAATTTATGGAAATCATAAAGTTGTATTGGCCGAATTCCCTATAATCTTATTGAGTAATTCTACATATTCATCTCATATCCCGCTCTCATATCACCGTGCTGATATGATAGTGCACATCACCCTTGAATCAGTCTCTGTATATCAAAGTCGGAAAGCTTTTATTTCTTTGGTCACATTGAAAAATTGAAGCACATGAAGCCATTGATCCCACCTCTTCAATCGATGTACTGCAACAGTTTCTGGTATAAGCTCATGTGAGCACCTCCCATTTGTTCCCGGGTAGTCATACATGGCTGGCTTGTTGGAAAATCGATTTTTCGCCTTATTCCCCATCTTCAACCATTTCCCAACCATTTTATCCTCAGGCCCATTCATCTCATTTCCAGGAATATCAGACTTTCCAATCCACTCAACAAGATCCCAAGACAGCAAAAACCCCATCCCCGACATATAATCCACGTATGGATTCATGCTAGTGCATGGAATTACAAATCCATAATACAAATCCAACCTCGGCAATGTCTGAAGCGACAATGCCAATGGCGAAAGCCTGATGAAAACATCATCGTCAGCCTTCATGACATAGCTGTAACGCCTTGGAAGGATGCTTGGGAGGGAAGAGAAATATGTGTAGGTCTTGCCATTGTTCATGTTCTCTATGCAGTTGAGTACGATGATGTCATTGAAACGCAGGATTTCCAAGGCGATAAGGACTCTCTGCTCGGGTTTCGTGAGGTTGCAGAACACAAACCTGACGTCTATGTCGGCTATCGGAGACGACTGGATTCCGTAGACGAGGCGGAGGAAATGGCGGCGTTCGTAGTTGTCGGGGAGGGTTAAGATTCCGATCAAGAGGCTAAATTGTTTGCGCTCAAGAGGGGTTCGGGTTTGGGTTTGTGTTTGTGTTTGTGTTAGATTTCTTACGGTTTCGCCGTGTGTAATGGAAGTTACTCGGACATTGAATAAGACGAAGAAGAAGTAGAGGAAGAAGAAGGAGAGAAAGAGAGAGGGGAAAACAACTAGAATCAGCTGCCTTCTCCTCATCATCATCATCATCACTTGCAGATTGAAGATAGTTTAATTGCTTCAAAATGTTTGTTTTCTTGGGTGTTTTTGTAATGTGTTTGGCTCCATGTTTTGAGAAACTGTAACTCATCGAGACTAGTCATGCTTTGTACATGTTAAGATAAGGGGAAATCTTGATTTTACTCGTGAAGCACTTGGTTGGAACACGAGGAAATGAAAGAGATTTATGCATGCAGAGCCAGTTCCACCGCTAGGCGGATTAGACTGTCCACTACAAAAAAAAAAGAAAAGAAAAAAAAGAGAGAGGAGTATTAGTGACGTGTATATTATTCATTAATATCTGCCACGTCACCATTTAGTGATGTGGCAGTTAATGACACGTTACTAAAATATTTAGTAACGTGTAAAACTTCACACACGTTACCATAAATAACACGTTACCATAAATAACACGTTATCAATTGGTAACATGCCATAATGGCACGTTACCAATTAGTAACGTTCCATTATGGCGCGTTACCAAATTGGTAACGTGCCATTATCACACGTTACCATTTTGGTAACGTGCTAATTTGACACGTTACCAAATTGGTAACGTGTCATAATGGCACGTTACCAATTGGTAACGTGTCATAATGGCACATTACCAATTTGGTAACGCATCATAACGGAACGTTACCAATTGGTAACGTGCCATTATGACATGTTACCAATTTGGTAACGTGTCATAATGGCACGTTACCTCATGGCACGTTACCATTTGGTAATGTGTCCAAACGTTACAATAGAGTATTGGGAACTTGCGACCAGCTGGTTTCCAATATTTTTTTTTCCCCCTTTTCTTTCTTTCTTCCCTCCTATTTTTTTTTCTACCTCCCCCGCACAAGCCTTCTTCTCTTTTTCTCTCTATCTTTTCCTTTCTCTTCTTTGAAGAAGAGGAAATTTTCTCTCCAGCGCTATCCTCTCACAGTACTCTCTCTCTCTCCGGCAACTCCGTCCGGCAAGTCCGGCCTCTATCAGTCCATCTCCTCAGGTATATATATTCCTCATTATATATATATACATGACGGCCCCAGACACGTTACCAATGACACGTTACTAACCTTTAGTAACGTGTCAACAGCCTTGACACGCCACTAACGGTCCGTTACCAAAAAATTGAATTTTCGTAGTGGTCGCTTAAGACCCTCGATTGATGAATATTAATAAAAATTTCTTTCATAAAATTAAAAAAAATAAAATAAAATTAAAGCCCTAATTATCGTCAATATTCTTTAATTAAAACTCCCTAATTATGATAAAATAAAATAAAAAATTGATAGCAATAAAATAAGGGAATCAAATAATATTAAAGACATTGTTAAATAAAACGCAAACTTGAACTTTGTGGCCTAGTGGGTAGATTTCTTTTTTTTTTTTGGGCTTGTGATGAGATCGACATGGATCGACATGGGCTGCTTCAACATTCAATTATAATTAACGGTGCTCTTAAGGCTTGTTTGGGATGCATTTGAGGAGCCTAAAAGTGCTTTTAACAATCAAAAAGTCCGCTTGAAGAAAAAAGTATTCATTCGGTAAAAAAAAATTAAAAGCGCTTTTAAGGATTCAAAAAGCCTAAAAATTGTCAAAACTCTATTTTTCCAACGCAATTCCAAACATGCTCTTAGCCAACTCAAGCACTATAATTGTTCATCAATCCTTTTGGTGCATGGTTGATAAAATAATTTAAGATTAATTAATGCTAGTTGCGTTATAATAAATCACCAACTATCTCAAAATTTTAAGTTGATAAAAAAAAAAAAAAATCATTTTATTAATATAATAACACTTTAACTAAAATGAGAGTAAAGTCAAAGTTCAAATTTGAGACCTTTTATTTTGATATTACGTATAATCATATAGAACTTATTCTAAAAATTCAATTCGATTAAAAAAATGAATTAAATCACATTAGGAGCTGGCACCAAGACCTAAATTGAAATGTACCAATCAACTAGCTAACAAATAGTATAATATATATATATTTTTTTTGTAACCTGCCCAATAATGTTCATTCAACTCTACACTTCCTATTATACTATTTGTTAGATATATATATATATATATATATATATATATATATATATATATCTAACAAATAGTATAATAGGAAGTGTAGAGTTGAATGAACATTATTGGGCAGGTTGAGCAACCCGGCCCACCCAATTTCACGTGTCCGATCCATCTGGAACCACAGTGTTCATGTGATTATTCAAAAAGGGTTCAACTCGTAATTGGTACGACTCATCCAGCTCGGCCATTTCTATAACCAGCATCCCATAAAAAGAAAATGTTGGTCCTACTAAATTATATATATATATAGCGATAAAAGTCATGTGACTGACATTTTGTTCAAAAAAAAAGAAAAAGCTGTCATTTGGGTAATTTAATCGGTTGAGGATCACGCTTCATAAAGCGAAAGTCTCTAGTTCGAATCTCTCATTTATGCGGACATATCAAAAAAATAAAAAATAAAAAAGCTTAACGAAAGGGCTAACTTGTCGTAGTTTGATAATTTTTCCAGGGTTCAATGTCATTTTTTGAAGTTTGGAGACTAAAACTTAAAAAATAGTTACACTCCTGGGAATTTTTTTTTTTTTTTAATAACTTTAAGGATATTTTGGAGAAAAAAACATAAAAGTGTACAATTTGACATGCGCGGTTAATATGAGAGGCCCCATGTCACTTGTTAAAATTTAAAGGTACAAGTCAAAAATGAAAATAGTTCATTGAATTAAAGTGCATTTTTCCCAAAATAAAATGTTGGTCCTACTAAATGAATGTGGCATGGTCCCTACAACCAGAAAACCGATCACCATGCACCTTTTGGGTGTGGGGTAACGCGGGGTTGGAAAAATCGAAGGGGGATGATAAGGGGCGATTTATAGAATTATTCTTCGGAGTCCTACGTGTATAATACGGGCCACCTTCTGGAAACAAGCTTTATTTCTTTTTTCAACACAAAAATATTAACAAACAATTAGAAACACAAAATTCTTTTAAAACACTTGAAACTACGTTACATCATAACATTTTTTTTTTTTCAAACAAAAAATATTATCTAAAAAACATTAACAAATAAAGCGGCCCGGCTCTGGAAAGGATTAGCTATTCAAAGAAATCATAATATATTTTTTTTTTTTTGGGGTGATAAATATCATAAACTCAAAGAATCTATCTCCATGGTCTAATTTGGGTTTTTAAGGATATACTTTGCGTTTGATATTGGGCCATAGTCCACACTAGTTGAAGTTTCAAGTGGAAGTCAAGTCAGGAGTAATTTGTTTCCAAAAAAACAACAAATCTTGGGCATAATTGATGAGTTTGTGACTAAGCAATGTGCTGGCCACGTCATCTTTTTTCTTTTCTTTGTTTTTATTTTTATTATTATTATTTTTTGTTCTCCCTTTTGGGCGTGTAATCAATAACCTTTCACACAAGGTGCGACCATGAGCCATTTTGAAGAAACTTTACCCTACCGCCAGCTTATTATTACTATTCATCAGCAGCATTTATTGAATCATTGATTTCAACATTTATTTGTTTTTAATAAAAACGTTATTTTCATACCAATAATTGTCAGTTTCACACTATTCCTACTTAATTTTATGTTGAGATTTACAGTGAATTTCACCGAAGGGTGTAAACGAGCTGAGTTTGAGCGGATTTTTCTTGTTTGAGATAGCTCTTATATTTATTTTTTTTTTATTATAAATTTAAATTTTAAGTACTCTTAAATGGCTCAATAATCCAGCTTGTATATGAGCATTTACTTAGCCTGGCTAACTGAATATAAAGCCTAAGTCAAGACATCAAGACACTTGGTTTCGAAGAGAGAAGATATTCATCATTTTATAATAAAAAGATGCTATTAGGAAAAAAAAAATCATCAATTTTTAATATTAATATGAGCAACTATATGAACAACTACCAATTCGAGTCTTATACGAGCTGCTTACGAGCCTAACCGAGTCGAACTGAGTTTGCTTCATTTAATATTTGAGCCAGTATTTATGTTCACAAAACGCTTCATTTAATAATCGAACCGAGCTTATACGAGCCGATCCCAAGCTCGCTCACGAATGGCTTGTTCGTTTAACACCCCTAATGGCCATATATACATATTTGAATAACATAAACTCATAAATAATTTGTTTTAGAGTGTGTTTAGCCCTGCAACTTCAAAGGTCAAATGTGGTTTTTTCAAACAAATTATATCGCAAAAAGTGTCCTATTTGGAGAAAAAAAAATTATGGTTTGAAAATGTGAAAAAAATCTACATTTTTGCACAACAGACAATGGATTGTATTTTTTTTTAAAATAGTAATATTACATATCATACAAACATCCTACAAAGGTGAATATTTTTATCTCACAATACTTTCGTGACAATTATTCCAACTAATCCTTCTTCTTTTTTTCAACAAGAATTGATCTAAGAGTTGCTTGGATCTGCCACATGATTGATATTGCGAAATAGTTGTGGGTTAATATGTAGTTTCAAGCTTTTTTTTTTTTTTTTTTTTTAACAAGGGCTACTAGACCTTGCCACCAGGCAACACTAGCAATTGGAGTTTCGGGGGCAAGACTAAAAAAGAATTTGGGGGGAGGGGGGATAAAATTTTAATTTTAAAAAATATTTAAAAGGCAATTTTGAAATTTTTTTAAGAAAACATGGTGCCTTGGAAGCCTCACCATGTAGATCAGCCATTGCTTGCCACATCAGTTTTGTATGATATTTGAGTAGTACGCAGCATTATTCATTTTAAAAACGCACAATCTTAAAGGTTTAACCACATATTTTATCAAATATTTAATTGCATTTTTAAAAAGCGTATTTTCAATAATTGCATTTTAAAATTGCTATTTCTTAAAAAAAAAAATCCACAAGATCAAACTAACACTTTCTAAAATCATCATATCAAATATATTATTTATTCTAAAATCTCCACTTCCAAAACCCTTGAAGAAATTTTGGTACTTCCCAAAATTGGGATCCCTATTCCTTGTAGTTATGAATTGAAAGTTCCAAGTTTGTTTAGCACAAAAACTTCTAGCTATGCTTCTTGAGTATTCCATGAATGATATGATAATGAACTTACCAACCCTTCTTTCTCTCTCTCTCTCTCATCAAGAAGAGCATAAAAAATAAAAAAATAAAAAAAATAAAAGAATAAAGGTGAAGCTATGGCCCTCATTAAGTGCAGGATTCACAGCTAATAAGAGAGAAGACTTGCTGAAAAAGGCATTTGTGGACCAAGTTGAAGTGAGAAAGGAATCATGAAAGAAGCCATGTTTGAATGCCTCCTCTCCTTTTCCTAATTCCAATACACCATAAAACCCCACACTTTCAAACCTCTAATTTTGCCTACTTTTCAAAAAGCAAGGGGACACAACTCCCATGCCCCCACCACCACCTTCTTTTTTGGAGGTTTTTAAGCCATTGATGAGTTTCAAGGGGATTTTCAGCTAATCATTCCAATCACCAACTATGCTGATCAAACCTTTCATGACAACTTGTCCATTTGATCGTGACCATCGACGGCCAAAGATTACCCAATCATCATCCCCATCATCCATCTAGATTCTTGCCACCTCATCTTTTTCAATTAAATATATATATATTTTGTCATGTGTCATCGGATTCGACTTTCTACGCGTGTTGTGTTTATATGTTTATTTTACCTCGTAATTACAACTTCAATTTGTCTAAACTCTGTGACATTACCGGATTAGATACTGTGCATCTCGGAATTCAATGAGTGCAGCTTGGAGATTACTTTGGTCAATTTTTGTTAGGTACTTTTTATTATTATTATTATTATTTTAAATATATATATTCTCACAGCCAGCAGCAGATTTTCTATAATCCATTTTCTTTTCTATGTTTAGAGAAAATTTCAAAAAAAAAAAAAACTCACATCAGAAGCCCTAAATGATTTTTTTTTATAGGAAATCAAAAAGTAATTTTATTCCCTAAATTGAGAAAAAATGGTTGGGAAGCTACTGCTAGTGGTTAACATGGTATCAGAGTCAAAGGTCCTGAAATTGAACATTGACTCCATCAAATCACCTTCTATTTAAATTAAATATTTTATGTGTTCGGTTTCACCTATTAAAGGAGAGTTTGGACCCACGTAAGAGGGCCCTGAGGAGGAGTATTAAAGTAATGATTAAGTTATTAAATTTAATTTTTCCTATCAACTTAAGCTTTTGATGTAAGTGATAATTTAACAATTTAGGCTGCTCGTATTTTACTTGCCGCTACTACGAGAATCATGCATGATGATCTTAGTAGAGCCAAAGATGATCTTGGTAGAGCCAAAGAGAGCTTCTTCAAGCAAGAGTTTAAGGTGGAATAATAGTAAAAATTGGGGGTACTAGGGGTCCGTTTGGTATAGGTATGTTATTATAACAAAAATTAATTGATGTGAAGAAAAAAAAAAGTAAGAATGTTTGGTATAAAAAAATTAAAAAAGAAATTTTTTTATAGTTAATTTTTATTTAAATAATGATAAAAAGTAGTTAATATGATGTAAAAAATAAAAATGCTGATAGTTTAATTGTTTTTTTGATAAATAGTCAAATTGGTTGCTATTGCCAAACACAGCCTTGAGCATTAAATTATTCTTGCGGGGCTATGAAGAATCACCAAAGTAAAAGTAAGATCATGTCAGTATGTAAGGAAGATGGGACAAGAGTAGAGGATCCTACCCAAGTCAAGGAATAAATAGTGAACTGCCGTCCAACAGAAATTGTGTCATGTGACCCGCGCGTGACATTTTTGAACATTCCATCATATATATATATATATATATATATATATATATATATATTTTTTTTCTAATTAAAAAGGTGGGAAGGGGCGACCAGTGTAATTTTTCTCCTTGGGCGTTACCATCGGGGTTCCCACCCGCTGTGAAATGTCCGGTTTGAGCCATAGCTACTGCCTGAGAAGGCGAGCCCGTCACCACAACCCCACAAAGGTGTGAGCCAATAGAGCCCCTTCAAAATAACATTCCATCATATTAACTTGTGACATTTAATATTTATTTAGCAATATTGTGGGAGGTAAGACATATGAATGTCTATTCTTTTAGGAAAATGTTTGGAATATTAAATTAACGTGATAATTCATAATTAGATAATTAGTTAAATGATTAAGAGTGTATAGTTGACAAGTTAGGTACTAACTAATTAAATTAAGGGAAAACTTCGCAAATCTGCTTTTGAACTTTCAACCGTTTTGACATTACTCTTTAAAGTTCAAAAACTCTCAATTTCACAATTCCAGCTCCTAATGCAATCTCTCCCCTCGAGCATTAAAACAGACAGTAAAAAGGATAAAATGACCTTTATACCCTTAAACTTTTATAAAATTTTAAATTTACTCTTAATTTACCCAATTTGTTTTTTTTTTAGAAAACAAAAATTGGAGTCTATTTTAGTATTTTTCATAGCTTCCATTAGAATTTAACGCAAAATCCTAATAGATGGGGTAGATTGCATCAAATTAAACATTTGAAGTATGAAATTGAAAGTTTTTGAACTGAGGGGTCTTTTCAAAACGTGTAAAAGTTCAGAGGTCTTTTGTGAAATTTTTCCTTAAATTAATAGATCATATCTTTTTTACTTAATCATTTAACTAATTATAGAGTATTACCACGTCGTTATAATAAAAACCATAAATCTCTTGCCATTGCTCATTCTTTTAACTTGTATCCTTTTGATAGAATAAGTTGGAGACTAAAAAGGGCATAAAACTTGAACCATACAAACTCAAACTTAAACTTAAACCAATTTTAGAATCCAAGCTTGTAAGAAGGAAATCATGCCGATTTACATCCATTCAAATATGTAGGTGTTGAAGAAGATGGGGATTAATTAGCAATCATCCACCTCTCTCTCAGCCATCTCCAATCAAATTGTATATACATCATACATGCATGGCTACATGGCTACATGCATGAGGAGTCATTTTCATTTGAATTCAGGAAAGTCCTAATATTTTTCATGAATGTGACATATCATCATGGGTGGCTCCATTGTGCCTTCAAGACATATAAGCATGATGGACAATGACTCATTGCACCTGTGCATCATCAAGCATTGGAAGTACATTCTTAGTTGTTGTTCACGTGTCTGTAAATAGAAAATTTGTTAGGGTTTATGTCCCTTCGAAGGCTCCAACTACACAGAGACTGAATTAGAGGGGGGCCAGTGAGGACAATGGCTCCCTCTTCCTTCTAATTGTAAATTTATAAGGAAAACTTGTAATGTAATGTATTTGTCTTCTATAATGATAGCTCAGTTTGGAGGAAAACTTGTTCATAGTTACCGAGTGATTAACTCCAGAGAGATTAGAAAGGTGGACCGGTTTGGATTTTGTTTTCAAAAGCATTTTTCAATTTTTCAATTTACTTAGGAACGAAAATATAATTTCTCATAATAAAAAAGTCAAAGATGCATAATGGGTCAACCCACCAAAACTGCTAGAAGCGCTAACGACCTATGATTCAAGGGGATTAAAGGTTGGCATCCCATGACTAGAGCATAGAGCGGCCGAAAGCCTACGACCCAAATAGCTTGGCAAAGACCGAGTGCACCCTCACCAAGGTACATCACTCGGCGGAAAATTGAAGACTCCGCCAATTCAGCCAACAGTCTGCTCATGCCATGTGCTTCCCTAAAAACTTGGAAAATGAATCCCCACGCCAAGGCGAGAATTCTTAAAACCCCATAACGGGGTGCTAGGGAGTTGGGACCAAGGCCTATAAAAGAGAAAATGTGGGCATTCATTCCGATATGCTTAATTGACCCCCATCATTGACACCAAAATTAACTTGAATGTAGTAATAATCTCTAAAATGTAGCTCAAAAGGTCACACTTTATAAAGCGAAGGTTTCTAGTTCGAATTCCTTTATCTTTTTTTTATTTAAACATGTCAAAAAAAAAAAAAAAAAAAACTTGAGTGTAAAAGTGGTCTCGCCATGTCAACCACCGACAAACCCTCCAACCTCATACTTCTTTGCATATCCTCCCCTACTAGCGGCGGCTTGTGGTCGATATTAACCGTAAATATTTTAAAGAAAATTTTTATAACCGGGAGCCCTCCCTCTAGTCCCATCATCAATCATCATCCTCTGTTCTGCAGAATTATTTATAAAAATAGGATAATTTGATTATTTTTGTTCTTTTGAAGGCAGCTTTTACATGAAAAAATATCCTAAGGATATGCATTATCATGGTCATAAGGAAAGAAAAAAAAAGAGGTTGAGGGCTGAGAGGCAGAGGAGATTGTCCCGAGCGGCTACACAATGGGCCAGCAGAGGAGTGGAAAGGGCAGTGGAAGCTGACCACTCACTCTGACTTTCCCTGCCATATGACTCCCTCATTCGTCGCCATCGAACCGTTCTGACGCAGTGCTTTTATTTTTTTGTCAATTATCGACTGCAACGCCGGACACTGATTGACCATGCACGCGCGCACACGTCCTTTTCATTGAAATGTTCAAATTCACCATCGTCTTGAGGGTGCATATTCTGCTTGCAGATGCAGTGTCTCCAAGTGCTTTTGGAGTTTTTTGGAATTTAACAGAGTGTATCATTTTTCTGTCCCCTTTTCATGCCTGCCCCCATTACTGATAAAGGAGGAGCTTTCAGTCTTTGATAGTTCATGGTTGGCAACCCATAAGAGGAATTTTGACACGACCCTGCCCAATGCCCAGAAGAGCCATCTCTAAATACCCATATATAATCGCCAATTTTTTACCCTCTCAACAAAAAATTAGTGAATTCGGTTAAGAAATTTGACCCATTTAAGTAAATGAGTCAGATTATTATCCCTTAACACGATTTGAATCAAACACCCAATATAAGGGTTGGTAATTTTTTACAGAATCAATACAATACAAAATTTAGCGAGTTAGGGTTAAAAGATTCTAACCCGTTTAATTAAATTGGTTAGATTATGTGCGTGAACACGATTTGAACCCAACACAAATTTAGAGGAGCAGATGTTAAAGCTTAGACTTATTTCTTCTTGTTGAACACTTCTTAGAAACCTATTAGAAAACAAGATAATAACCTATAAATTACCAAGAAATATGTGCTTTTCTTTCTTGTTTTAAACCCCTTAAAAAACTAACCATACTTATATTTAATCCCATTGATTTCCACAAAATTTATCTTTCAAATGAAGGCTTTATATTTTTATTGAATAAAGATTAATAAAGAAAAAAAGTTTTTAGCTGCAGCCTCTTGAAAGGAAAGAAAGTTGACAAGGGAGATTGTTACTCTCATTATGTAGCCTATCATTACTGTTAATTTTACAGAATTATTATATAATTTATCTATTTTTAAAGAACTTTATGTTTTTCAATGTATTAAAGTCAGCAATAGGTATATTATAATACTTACCATAAATAAGGTAATAGTATAGTCAAAGAGGGAATCTAGGGCCAGGGGACCATCCTCTGTTTTGATTCTGTTTTATTTAAATAAGTTTATCCAAAAATTCATTGCTTTAAATAATTTTTTATTATCTTAAAAATTAAGTTTGACACCTCGTTCATGCTTTAATCCCGATAGAAACTCTTGTTTCCATGCACAGCCAATACTATGGCCATTATGATGGAACGTATAACCATACCACAACCGTTAGCACTAGATATTCTAAAATTACATAATTTAAGCTATTTTTAGGTATTAAAACGCTTGAAAAATGCTACTTATTAAAAATGTGGCATTTTATCAAGGTAATCGAAAAGAATTTTCTTCTCAAAAATCTTTATTTTCACTTTTGTAAAGACTAAAGACGCTTCTATCAAATCTTTCTTACAAAATAAAGAGCAATAACTTGATGAAAATATATTCAATTCTCAACCGTAACATACCACATTTTTAATATGTGTAATTTTTCAAGCATTTCGATGCCTAAAAATAACTAAAATTGTGTAATTTAAGAAACAATAAATTCTCAAAAAATTATTATTATTATTATTATTGCAAAAACCACCGGCCAAGCATTAAAGCATCCATCAAAGCTTTATTCAAAGCTAGAGTGGTTTAAACTTCCCCAATCACGTACTTTTCCATCATAAATATTAATGGTTGAGATCTAGATGTAGCTCTTATTTTTAATTTGTCATTTTAAATTTTCATCACTTCACCAACTATTAGGTAACATTAACATTTCAATGTTTATGCTACAAACACGTGGCAACAATTTTATTTATTTATTTTTTAACAATATTACAAACAAAAGTTTTCTCAATGATTATCATGATTGTTTCCCAACTCATGAAATGTATGCAAAAGCAATGGAATGGGGTCATTTTTTATTTTTTTATTTCACTTCTTCTAGTTAACTAATAGTATAAGATCCTTTCCCCTACTTAATAATTACAGTTTATTTATTTATTTTTATTTTTTATGGTTTGTAGATCAAGGCAACTACATTACACAATAAATCTAATAGAGAACTATACTAGATGAACATTATTGTGATCATAATAACAAAATAACTTTAAATCAATGATAAAGTTTTGTTCTAACTCAATCTTTCACATCAACATGACAACATATGTGTTTTAACGTTTAAGTATGCGATTTTCATGTACATTTTTATTATGATTAATAATTACATACTCTAAAGACAGATACCAAATTAATAAACTGAACTAAAAAATTTGCCTACCCTAATTTGGAACAAACATTTTTTCCTTTAACTTACCAATCAAAAAAAAAAAAAAAAACATATTTTCAACACTATTATCAAACATATTTTATATTATCACTTTTTATTATTATTTAAAGAAAGAAAAAAATACCCAAACAAAAGAATGTTGAAAAGCAAATCCGGTTTGCCTCATATCTTTCTTTTACCCTTTTTTTTTTTTTTTTTAAATGAAATTGAGTTTTTGTTTTCTTGTAAACCCACTATTTTAGTCTTGAGAGTTGAGAGGCACATGGATTAGTTAGAGTACATCGCACTCACTTGTGCAAATACTACATAACACCTACGGTAGTGGTCAAGATTGATCAAAAAGCAATAGGAATTCCACAATAAGAAGTGGGGTCCATGTGGGGCCTATACGGTGGACCCTAGCTTTCATCTTTTTGTGTTGAATCATGGTGCTCTAAGGCATCATTGTTACATCCACACACATTTATTAGCAATTAATTATTACCAATTTGTTTCAGAAAAAAAGAATGAAAGTGAAAAAAAAAAAGGATAATAAAGAAAATTGGGAAGCGATTCTAATCATCTCATAACTCATCACCTCATAGTGGGAGCCTTTCCTCACGCTCTCTTTTGGTGCGTGAATGAGGTTTGTATATAAAATATTATATAGAAAAAAAAAATTATAATTAAATTTGATCCTTATAGAGGTGAAAGTATTTTCTGAAAAAGAAAAAGAAAAAAAATTATTTTTATTCTAAAGGTGAAAATACAATTAAAATGGGAAATAATGACTCCCTTTGTTATTTTTTTTTTTTAATATTTAATATTTTTATTTTAAAAAACAAAAAACAATCTAAACTCTCATAAACAAATTTTAACATTGACTTGGGTTTATTTTTCAAAGTTCACAAAAAGTCATTAAACCCTATTTTTCCCTCAAATTATGTGATTTTTTTATTTTTTATTTTCCCTAATTGAAAGAGGGAAAATGACTATTGAGGAAGATCTTTTTCATTTCTGATCCAAATAGAAGAGAGAATAGGCGATCCTATGGGAATGCTTAAGTTAGAGCATGTGCCCGAAAGTTGGCATTACGAGACACCTTCAAAGCATTCCAACTTTGAAAGGGAGCTAAAACTCTAATATCAAAAATACAATTAGCCAAGTTCAAAGAAAAAAAGAGAGAAGTGTTGTTAATAGCTAACACCACTAGGAGAGCGTCTCCTTCCAAAGAAAGAAAATTACTACCAAAAGAGGCTGTTAGTCGAGTAGTTAGCAAGGCAGCAAGGGCCTCTTCTTTCTTTTTCTTTCTCTCGCAAATAGTAAGAAAAATAGCAAAAATAAAAAATGCTAAGCATAATATAAGTGCTTTGAAAATTTAAATAACTAAAATAGAAAAAAAATAATTTTTGAACTAAAATATAGAGTAAATTTGTTTAGTATGATGTGAATGTTACTAATTAAACAATACCACTAAACTAGTTTTTTTTTTTTATGAACTAAATTATATTTCCTTATCTCAATATCTCTTTTACCTTTTTTTTTTTCTTTTTTTTTTTGATATGTCTGCACAAGAAGGGGGAGAAAGATTCAAACTAGTGACTTTTACTTCATTAAGTGTGATTTCAGCCGATTGAGCTACCTATTAAAGACAATATCTATTCTACCTAAAGAGAAAAACAAATCTAGTTGGCATTTGCCATTGAACTCAAAACACGCGCCGTTATTCCGCGTGGCCATTGCAAAACAAAAAGTAAAAATCCAAACCCGCTCCATGGAATCACGGTGATGACAAAAATCAAACATAGACCTTGAAAAGAAATGTAGCTCAAAGAAGGAACACACCTGGCCCCACCGCAGGGCCCACGCGCCCCCCACCGCAGGACCCCACAACTCTCTCTCTCTCTCTCTTGCTCACTCTCTTTCTCTCTCTGCTACTGTAACACATGAGTCTCGCTGCAAAAAGTGCGCAGCGCAAAGAAAGAAAAATGGTGTACTACGACTACTGCAAGAAAAGCAAAAGCTGAGGCACAAACCATACGAAGAACATTAAAAAACCGCCATCAGAAAAAGCGTTTTTATTCTTGCAGAGCACCCTTATGCCTCTATAGAATAGAATGGAGAGAGAATTGTACTGCGAAGTGGTTGTTAGTGTGTGAGAGGGAGAGAAAGAAAAAGGGTTTTACAGAGAGGTCTGAGCTCGAGCAGGCTCTACACCGCTCGGGCTCTACAAAGGAATTCTGGGTCTGTGCCAACTTTTTCACCATTTATTTAGAGAGAGAGAGAGAGAGGTTTTAGTTAAAGAAGAAGAAGAAGAAGAAGAAGAAGCGAAGATTGTTGGTGTTATGGTTGTACAGGGTGGGGTGGCGTGTCCATACGGATTTTCAGGTTCTTTGTGTTTCACTGCTGGTGGGTTCTCTCTATCTCTGCTTTTGAAATGTTAGTTTTGGTTCTTAGTTGTTTTGCTTTTCTGGGACTTGGAGATCTCTCTCTGACTTCTTCTTCTTCGTCTTCTTCTTTTATATTTTTAGAAAATTTGTTTATTTGTTTGGGAGGTTTTTCGTGGAAGTGAAGGGATTATGTGGGGAATGTGCTCTAATGGAATAGCGAAAACATAGGGAATTTTGCGTTTTCTGCTTTTCTCAGCTCGTGGGTTTTGCTTTTCTGGTGTTTTTGTTTTTTTTTAAAAAAACTTTTTTATTAATTTGGGAGGTTTTTTTTTTCAGCCTATGTTTTTTGTGTGATGTCGTATATGATTCTGTCATAGAGATTCTTGTGAGTGAAGTTAGGGACTTGATGAATCTTTCATATGATTTTAGTTGCTTGATCTGGAGGGTTTTCTGAGAATCTTGCAAATTGGGGCTTTCTGCTTAATGGTTTTGCAGTTCAAGTCTCTCAAAGTAAAGGGTCGGTGTGGGTTTTGAATTAATTTGATATCATGCATCCACAAAGCTCATTCGCATTCAATAATTGCTTACTCTTTGATGTCCAATAGCTGCTTTTTCATGGATTCTTTTTCTCTTTGCTTTATTGTGCTGCTATATGTTATCTTGTAATTTAGGGAACCTGATCAACATAAACAGATTTTAGTTTCTCACCTTGTAAAACGCTTTCTTGGCAACCAAATGGAGGGTAAGGCTATAGATTTGCCCAAGTGCCTCTTGGATTTCTTATATATGTTTATTTATTAATGGCACCTAAGCAATGAAACGAAAAATGCTTTATTAGGTAATGGTTGTGCAGGCTATAACTTTTATGATAATGGTGTTTCACTGATTAGAAAGAAAGTTTGCATTCATGAATAGTCTTTGGAAAAGGAATGAGATATATACTGTTTATTGGAGTACTCAGTAAGATCTGACTAAAGAATTTAAGCACCCTCTGAATTAAATCTCATTCGTATTTGCAGAGTTATTGGACTAAAATATTTTCTAGATTTATACTGTTTATTGGAGTACTCATTAAGATCTAACTAAAGAATTTAAGCACCCACTGAATTAAATCTCAATCGCATTTGCAGAGTTATTTGACTAAAAGAGTTTCTAGATTTATACTGTTTGTTGGAGTACTAGTAAGATCTAACTAAAGAATTTAAGCACCCTCTGAATTAAATCTCATTCGTATTTGCAGAGTTATTTGACTAAAAGATTTTCTATGTAACGATACACAGTTTGAGGACATGGCTAGGGTCCCAGAGTCAAAGGCACTTACTGGGAAAGTACCTGTTACCTTTGAGATATCAAATGCACGTATGACCTCAGTAAGAGAATTCGGTCTGCTATCAAATGCACATGACTTAAGTCAGCTATCAAATATCCAAGAGTTATCGGATGCGCATACAGTCTCAAATGCACGTATGAACTCAGTAAGAGAATTCGGTCAGCTATCAAATGCACACGAGTTAGGTCACCTATCAAATATCCGAGAGTTATCAGATGCGCGTACAGTCTCCGTAAGAGAATTGGGTCAGTTACCGAATGCACGCATGGCTCCGGTGAAAGAAGTGGGTCAGACACCAAAGATGCATATGGTTTTGGTAAGAGAAGATGTGGGTAGGTCTGACACAAGAGGCTCTCAAGATTTAGACTCACCTGTGCCTGTAAGAACATGGAAAGGAAAAGCCTCTTTGCCTGAAGATGAAGAACTTATGCCTGATGTTGTTACATTTAAGGGCAGTGGGAATCCATTTGAGGAAGGTGGTCCTAGTTCTTTTTCTGGGGCTAGTCATCCCCCTGAACCTGTTGATACAGATCTAATGAAAACGGTCTATGTACCAATAGGTCAAAAAAAATCCGAGGCTGGATGCTTAATGAAGAGCTTGTCTATGAAGGGTCCTTTTCTAGAAGATCTTTCAATCCGGGTTCCACCTAAGAAACCAAGCCCAGCTGTTCTTTCACCTGCTGAAAGTTTGGTTGAAGAACCAAATGACGTGGGTAGGTTGTCTTCACCATTTGCAGTTCCTCGTGCATCACAAAATGCAGAAAACTCTCTCCTTCCCCCTGATTCTGAGGAGAGGGAATGTGTTTGGGATGCTTCTTTGCCGCCAAGCGGCAATGTAAGTCCACATAGTAGCATTGATAGTACTGGTGTTGTGACAGCTATGAGTGTTGTCAATAGCTGTGCCAGTACATATCGGAGTGATGCAATCACTAGTGATGGAATGCTTAGTATGGAGAGGAACTGTGAGAGTACAAAAGGGAGTGTTAGAGGGGATTCACTTGAGAGTGCAAAAACTAGTGTTAGTCGAGCAAGTGATAGTAGTGGCCTTAGTGATGATAGTAACTGGAGCAACATTACTGGGAGTGCTAATAAGCCTCATAAAGGAAATGATCCTCGGTGGAAGGCTATTCTTGCCATTCGAGCAAGGGATGGATTTTTGGGCATGAGTCATTTTAGATTGCTCAAGCGGCTTGGTTGTGGCGACATTGGCAGTGTGTATCTCTCTGAGCTGAGTGGAACTCATTGTTATTTTGCAATGAAAGTGATGGACAAGGCATCCCTTGCTAGCAGGAAGAAATTGACAAGGGCTCAAACAGAAAGGGAGATTTTGCAGCTGCTGGACCATCCATTTCTTCCAACTTTATATACACATTTTGAGACTGACAGATTCTCCTGTTTGGTCATGGAATATTGTCCGGGGGGTGATCTCCACACTTTGAGGCAACGGCAACCTGGGAAACATTTCTCTGAGTATGCTGCACGGTATGTTTTATAATGCAGAGACTTCTGTCAGCTGTCTATAGCATTTATTTGTTTTTTTTCACAAAGTCTTCCATCTCACATTGAATTTGGCTTTGTTTCTATGGGCAGTGTCATCTTATGTCCATTACTTATCAAAAAACAATTGTCATCTTATGTCCATTTTGGTTAAGTCTCCTTTCTTTTCAGGAAAAAGAAAGGTTCTAGTTTTCATAATTTCTGCATTTCTTTATTTGAAGTTTGCATTTGAGGAGGTTATCTGTCATTTTGTGTCCATGATCTTGCTATCTTGAGAGTTTTCAAATAACATAAAATGCTAGGAATCATAGAGAGATGCTTTACGGATGCTTTATTTGTTATGCCTATGTGGTTACTTTCTATTTTCAACTGGTTTCTTTGTGTATAGAAACTTACACTTATTCACTGATGCTCTCTGATGTTACATAATCTTTCTCTTTGTGTCCATTATGTGAGATTAGAGGCACATAGTTTCATTGCTTTCATGTTCCTCTGTAGCATTGAGGCTTGTAGAATGTAAATGATAACAATTACTTAGGTTTTTGGGTCCTTCTAATTGGTAGTGTCTAGTTAAGAAAGTCACTAGTGGGGAACCTTCTTCTCAGCGGGCTCTTAGCAAGCAAAAAATCTTCCTCGACAAAACTGGATCTCTGTTTTAATTTAGCTTTGAACTATAAGATTGAAATGTTTAAAAGCTGACTAATAGTCTTGAATAATTTTTTTTTCGATAAGCAAGACTAATAGTGTTGAATAAATATATCTAATGTAATCTCATGATCTGAAATATATCTATTGTAATTAATACGGCATTATGATATTGCAAAAAAATTGACAAAATCAGGTTAGTTGTTCAAATTAATAAATTGCATAAAGTTTTTCTAAGATTAGAGTGCTCGTCCAGTGTGTCTAGTGCTCATTTTTCCTTTTAACATCATTTCTGTCTAATATATTCTGATGAACCTGTCTACCATCTAATATACTTGCATTGTCAGTTGTGTTCTGGTTGCTTAAATTTCTTTTTTCATCTGCTGAAAAAACAACAAATTTCTGCGGAAAGAACAAAAGGGAAGTATGCGCCTATAAGTTTAGAGTGGTTGTAATCTTGTAGTATTTGTAGAACAGCCCTCAATAAACAAAATAGTGACAAAGCATGTAAGTTTTTGTGTACTTCCTATTCCTTGATGATCTACATCAATGAAGCTATTGAATGTTGAGCCACTTAGCCATGCACAAATGGAAATCAAATAAAGAATGTCAATAAAACAAGCTGCTAATTTCTTTTACATTCCTTTTCATGAATGCATGTGATAATATGATTTGGGGATATGCACCATGGAAGGAGAGAAAGCTGAGCATCACTCTTGCTGGTGGCTTCGTAGTGTAGAAACATTGCCTTTATGACATAGTTGGTTGTTGGTTGTTCTGTTGTACTTGGTGAACGTTTGTGAGGGAAATTTCATCATCTTCAGCGCTGTAACAACACATCTTTACAACTCCAATTATGCTAGTCCACTTGAATTCCTCTTTTGAATGTTTTCTTGGCAGGGAATTCCTTTCCCTTCATGCCTCTTGTGGTGTCTGTGGAGAGAAAGTAATGATAGAAGTTTTGAGGACTGTGAGAAGCTATACTTTGTATCTTTGAATGGCAGCTTTTATTTATCCCTTAGTGATTAGTTACCATGATTTCCTTGTTCTCTTTTCTCCTTCTAGTTAGGTGTTTTTTCATGTATGCTTCTTGTGTACCTCGGGACGTCTTTCACTTTTAATGATATCTCGATTAGTTCTAAAAAAAAGTAGTACCTTTTGTATATGATAAAAAGTCAGTTCAGCAAGATAAGCATATTAACTGTTTAGATTGATCAGGGCACCTTTTGTGCTCTAATGCGCATAGAATTACTGTCTACTTACTCATTTCCATCGACCACTACTGTCTGGAACATCAAATGCTGGATGTTTATTATCAAGTATTTAAAATTCTACTCAACTGTCAAGGAATGATGTTTATCTTGTTTGACAAGTCGCTCTTTATCTGCTTTTGTCAATAGTAACTCAGCAGTGCTGTGTTATTATCATAGTGTCCTAAGCCGGTGCTTCTCACTTACATACAAGTTTTCCAGTTGACAGAAAATATAATCGTTGTTTTCTTGATGTATGCAGATTTTATGCTGCAGAGGTTCTCTTGGCCCTTGAGTATCTTCACATGCTTGGAGTTGTCTACAGGGACTTAAAACCTGAAAATGTGCTGGTTCGTGATGACGGCCACATAATGCTTTCAGACTTCGACCTTTCCCTAAGATGTGCTTCTTCACCGACTCTGATAAGAACCTCATATGATTCCGACCCTTCAAAACGGGCGGCTGGTGGTGCATTTTGCGTCCAACCTGCCTGCATTGAGCCTTCATCGGTATGTATCCAGCCTGCTTGTTTTATTCCACGGATCTTCCCTCAGAAAAACAAGAAGAAGACCCGAAGACCTCGAACTGAACCTGGGTTGCTGTCCAGTACACTTCCAGAGCTTGTTGCGGAGCCTACCGCAGCCCGGTCTATGTCTTTTGTTGGAACCCATGAATACCTAGCCCCTGAAATCATCAAGGGAGAAGGCCATGGCAGTGCAGTTGATTGGTGGACATTTGGCATTTTTTTGCATGAATTACTCTATGGAAAAACCCCATTCAAAGGCTCAGGCAACCGTGCCACACTGTTTAATGTGGTTGGGCAGCAGCTCAGATTCCAAGACTCACCAACAACCAGTTATGCGAGTCGCGATCTCATCCGGGGCTTGCTGGTTAAGGAGCCACAACACCGGCTTGGGGTGAAGAGGGGTGCTACTGAGATCAAGCAGCACCCCTTCTTTGAGGGTGTAAATTGGGCTCTTATACGATGTAGCACACCCCCAGAAGTCCCAAGACCAATGGAGACTGAGCTTCCTGTGAAGTTTGGAGCAGTTGACACAATTGGGGTTGGTAGCAACAGTAAAAGGATGGCAGGGACAGACATGATGAAGTCTGGTGGTAAGTATCTGGACTTCGAGTTCTTTTAGTTTTTGAATACAGGATTGTCATGCTGTGTTGTATTACTATCATCAGTTAATCCAACATCACATTGCTGTCTTCTGCTAATGAACTTCACCTTACCCACCTCATAACATAATATTACCCATCCCCCCAATTGGAAGATTGATACTTCATGTTCACGGAGGATGATGGATTCCACGCCTGACATCAAAATCAATTTAGATTATCACAAAGCTAGTATTGTATGTAGAGAACTCATTTGTCTTATTAGAGCTAAAGTTTTTTTTTTTTTTTTTTTGGGCAAGTTATTGGAGCTAATATTATCAGTTGCAATCCACATATTAATTTTGGGTAAATTTTGTTAGTAACACTTGGATTATGCTTTGAATATGTGAATCATCGATTTAGGGATTACCTATTGTACTCTAGTATTGCCACCATTTGTTGGAAAAGGAAAGAAAAAAAAGGGGTATAACAAGAAATCCAGCTAATTCAAAACTCAAGCTTTGATATTAGGAATTTTCTTACGCTAAATCTACTAAACTGACATTTATCTTTCAAGCATGTAATTTTTACATGTATTTTTAAAAATGGACGTGATAATTAAAAATGCATGTGAAAATCACATGTTCTAACCATATATGTCTATTAATTCTTCCAACCCGATTTGGAAAAAAATTTTGTCATTATTATTAGAAGTAAATAATGAAGAATTCCAACAAAAATATATTACACCACTCATTACATATGCTGCGGCAGAGGCAATGGATGCAGAATGGATACAAACCCAATCAAATTTACAAGAGAATTTTTATTTTTTGGACACAGTTTTCTTCCAAATTAGGCTTAAAGAAATTTTTCCAACTTAGTCGATAAAAATGACATAGATGAAATTCTTCAAACCCAGTTTAGAAAAAAACTATCATTTCATCTTATTCCATTTTAATGTACATCAATAAAAAAAAGGGTGTAGTCGCCCTTAGGCCCTTACTGAATTAAGTGTCAATTATACATCTTTGGTGTAACCATTCTAAGAGTGCGTTTGGCCCGCGAAACACGTTATTAAAATGAAATTGTAGTAAGTGTTTTATTTAAGCATACATTAAAATAAAAATAATAATAAAAATAAAAATAAAAATAAAAAGTAGTTTAAAGTAGGCAAAAAGATGCATTTTTTAAAAACGTTATGCAGAAATATAAATTAAGTTTATTTATTTATTATTGTTCTTTTTGGTACAAATAAGTTTATGTATTAACAGAAACAACAGTACAAAATTCGTCCCAAGTCTGAGGCAATCAAAGATAAGGCCCATAACTCTGCAGCCACACTCCAGCTATTGCTCTTGAAAAGCCCCTGAACCAGCCCCTTCTGAACCCAACTTTCCAAGTCAGGAAACATTATACTACGCGTCCGTTTGATTTAGCGGTTTTGAAGTGTAATTTTAAAAAATAGTTATTTTCAAAACTCAGTTAAACATTTAGTAAAATCGTAATTTGACCTTAAAAATCGTTTGTTTTTAAAAATGCACCCCTTATCTGTGGTGTAAAAACATAATTTTTTTTCCCACCTTTTTTCAAAAGACCCCCTTTTTTTTTTTGAAACCCAATTAGTGCAACGATTTATGAAATCAATTCGTATCATTTTTCTCCAGATGTAATGAACAAATGATTGAATTATAGCCCACCAACTGCAATGATGAAACCATAACTAAAGCTAGTGTCTCCTCCAGACTGCAGTAAATATCATATGAATGCAAGGTGAATTACTCTCTATTTACAATTTGAAAGTACTATCATACATTACTCAAAAAAAAAAAACCCATCATAGACGAACCAGGCCCTGAACAGCCATGAGTACGATAATTCACGTGCAGGCTGCGGTAAAGACATAAAATTGCAAGAAAATCCCAAGAACTAAAAAGGAAAAATCCCAAGAAAATCCCAAGAACATGGCCCCGGTCCCGTCCCCCGACTCTCCTCGTTCCGTCCTTGAATACCATAATAATATTAGAGGGTGGAGGGTTGAGGAAGGGAGATCCAGCAAACCCTAAAATGATAACATTTTGATTGGTATTCCAAACCAAAAGCTGCTAGCATATGATTAAAAGGAGTCGAGGCCCACAAATACTGAGTTTATTCTGCTCTCTTTTCATCCATTTACTTGGTCCCCTCTTTCTCCACTATACAGAAATGGTTCCATGAATGTGGAATCTGGCCGTGCCCTAACAATTTAATCATCATGAAATATATTAATTCCTTTCTTGAAACATAAAATTGGTTTCTGAAAGCTACCACCTTTACGTTATGAGTTACTTACTATGATGGGCCAAATCATACCTACTTTAATTTAAAAAAGAAAAAGAAAAAAAAGTAAAAAGTAAAAAGAAAAGAAAAGAAAATTGTTATCTTTTTCGTTTAAGTGGGTTAAAAGAACTTGTTTATCTTCCAAAATTTATCTTATTATCTTTCTAGCAAAAGGGCCTACCCCACAAGAGGTCTACTACAAGGCCAAAACCCAAATAAGTAGGAGGTATGGTAATGGCATTCTGACCTAAAATTTTTTACTGCATTTCACTTTAGGTCGATGCTACTCTACTTGTTGTCGCTTTCAGGAAAAAAGAAGAAGTAATCTTTAACCGTTTACAAGATGTCTAATCACCCCATAACTGTAAATTAGAAAAAACCGATAAAATGAATGAATTTAATTATTAAATTAATATTTTAACATTTTTTTTCCGGTGTAAACTCAAACGCGACCTTAATAAGTGAAACTCCACACATGTAATATTTAACTTAATGGAGGATAAACTATATAGTCAAGATTTAGACTCAAAACTTTCGTTTTGGTACTACGTTAAATCACCAATTATTTAAAAATTTTAAAAATAATAAAATGAAGGAATTTAATTATTTAATTCATCCTCTTAAACGTTAAAATGTAATAACTTATAAAAAAAAAAATCATATTTTACTTACTAGTGTCAAGCAAGATTATATAAGGGTGAGAAGGGAGTTTAATAACTAGTAAAAGGAGGCATCAGATCCAAGACTGAGGTGAATAGGAAATGTTAGGGCTGATCCAAGCTTACTGCCAGCTCACTCAGTAGCCCAAAGCTCCAATGGAATCTTAATTGTATAATCAACTTTTGGATTTTATTAATAGTGGAAATTAGCAACAACAAAAAAAAAAAAAGAAAAAAAAAGAAAAGAAAAAGTAAAGCATGTATGGCACAACAACTATTTCCATCATAACTTCTGATAATTTGAATCAAAGTCATTGTTGTAGGAAGAAATCATTGGTAGAAAAAGTGATTGAGAAGAGCATTATTTCTTAAGTAAGTGGAACAATAATGCAACTCTATGAGATGAATAATAACAAGTACTTTAAATACTTATTCTTCAAATAAATGGGTTACTATTAGTGTCAAACTTGCAGTCGGATCGAAATTCCTTATGATTAAGGATTTTGAACAATTACCTATTCAATCGAATAGGCAATTATGAAAAGTTCTTAATAAAGTCCAAACAGGTAAGCCCAAACATATGCTTGAGCTGAGGGAGATAATTTGTGTTCACTTGTCGAATTTGAATCATGTTAAGACATTAATATAAGATTATATAGGTAAATTATAACCAGACCCATTAATTAAATGAGTTCGACTCATCAACCCTAACTACCTAATTTTGTAGAGTTCGTGTCGAGTTCATGGGTTAAGTCAAAAATTGTTAATCCTAACTGTTGTGGGTAAGGTTCGGATCGTGTCAAGATATGTGTATAAGACAATATAAGTCAACTCTAACCCGACTCATTTAATTAAACAAGTTACACCTCTCAACTCCAACTCGTTAATTTCGTATTAAGTTTATATTAAGTTTACGAATCATGTTAAAAATTGTCAAACTCTAATTTGAGCAATCGAAGCCCTGTGAATGCCTCTTAAGATTGCATGGAATTTGCCCAAACACATGCATAAACAGTGCCAACCCCTCAAGGCCCTCACAGGAGGATTGGCAGCAAGAGGATTAATTGTGGGGAATCCCATGCACTTGCACTTTAGCTTGAGCTGTACTTTCATAAGTGTGTGTGTTTTTTTTTTTTTTTTTTTTTTTTTTTTCATCTTTCACTTCACATTGAGTGATGTTTCATGTAAATTGTCCAGATTAGCTGTCAATCTCATTTTCATATCTCAACATTATCTTTTTCAGAAAAAAAAAAAAGGACAAAAAGAAGAGGGGGGATAGCCAATAGCAATATTTAGTCAGTCACCATTGCAAAAAGCATCACAAGCTCAACAGGGCCATTTGAGCCCACCTCAATAATGAACTAATTATAGGGTCCCTAGAAGAACTATTACAGTGAAAATTCTGCCAAATTCCTCTAGCTTCATAATTAGCTCCATCACTCCCTCCCCTCTTTAATCTTCCCACAGAAGATACGGGGGGGGGGGGGGGGGGGGTGTGGTGGGTTGGAATGGGGAGGAAAAGAGGGAGAGTAGAAAGCGTGTATTTATTCATCTGCAGAATTTGTGAACCTCTGATACAACAATCCCAGCAATTTCCTATACAGAGACACTCTCCTTCCCACCAAAAGAGGGTGATAAAATCACAAAATTCCTCATATTTACATGTAAAAAGAACCCCCAAAACTAATAATAGTAACAATAATAAGAGCCTGCCAACAAAAAAACCCAGCCCTTGTACATTCCAAATTACCTCAGAAACACAAGCAGAATAAGTGTGTAATCTATTTGATAGCATAGGAAAGGTTGCACACAGAATTGAGAGCCTCTGCAAATAAGGCAGAAAAACTGGTTAATGCCTGAAAAACACCTGGCAAGCCCGTCTGAAAATTATTTAGTGTCATTGCTCTCGTCACCTCTACCGCCTTGGAATGCCTCTGCAACTCATCTTCCACCCGTCTCCGGCAGGCTGCAAGCTCAGATTTCTTCTCGGCAAGTGGGTCACGGGCATCCAATGCCTGCCCAGTTTCTGACCCAGCATCAGGAAGCCCAATACCTACCATAGAGTATGAATGGTAGAACTTCTTTTCTATGTTTCTAAGAGATGAATGCTTTTTATCAAGCTCCTTTGATGCAGTTTCTGTTCGTTTTTTTATCTTGAGCTCTTCAGATTGTTGTGCAGATATTGCATGAACAACATTGATAAAGCTCTTGATGGCTTCAGAAGCAACGGTGTCGGGAACACGATCAAGGGCAAGCTTCCACTCATCGCAGAAGGCATATACATCCGAGGTTTCCCTATTGGCATTGGTGTTGTCATTGGTGACCGGTGTAAGGGTGTGCCTGAACCAGCTTTGGAGGGATCGGAGAAATTCCCGTTGAAATTTTATAAGTCGACAGAAACTGGAGTGCCAGGCAGTGACAGCTGATTCAAGGTCCCGAGTTGCCCGCCGATGTGAGTCGGAAGTTGAATCAACCTTGGTTCTCTGGTTCACAAGGCCCCAGACTTGCTGCACAATGTTGTTCTGAACTTCGTGGTACTGATTCATTGATCTCCACATGTACAAGAACCTACATAAAGTATGAAACAAACATAAATCCATGCTTCAATTCGGGTGTCCCAACCTCCTCCCTGTTACCTCATTACTGATAACCTATGTACTCACATTATTATAAGATTTGATCCCTGCACGCAGCATTATCATATATACCATACCTACTAACTTTAAACTCACGTGTCCAGTCCGTTTGAAAATGTTCAAATGTCAGCTGTGGACTAGACAAAGTTTTCCTTTAAATTGGGTTGAAATTTTTTTTTAATCTAGTTTATAAAAATGACATGTGTCCCTTTTTTTAATAACATGTGAGATGCACCTGTAGACTTATCAATGCAAAGCGCAATGACTGGCCACCTCAAGATCAGGAATTAATCAGCAATGGCTGCAGAGTATGTCTTATAAGTGAAATTCCTCTCCAAAGATGATATTTTCTCCCCCCCTCCCTCAATTGTTTTAGAACCAGGTCAGAAAGTTATGGTTCTTTAAATAGCTTTAATTACAGCTTATGTCCACCAAGAAGTTCCCACTACTGGACAGTGACAGAGAGCTTCAGCGCTTGGAAGGAAACTTGCCAGGCAAAGCATTCAAGCTCCAAATAACTTTAGAGTAGCTAGAAGCTACCACACGGAATGGACCCACAGGAGAAAAAAAAAAAAAAAAAAAAACAGGGGATCTAAAACAATTAGATAATTAATGGCCAACCGGCATTCTTCCTACAAGAATCATGCCAAAATCATCATGCTATATACTGTAGTCCAATGCTTTATTGTAAAGCCACCATGTCGGCCCTACTAAAACAGTTTGGAATGATGACAATGATGATATGTTCTTGACTTAGTTAATCAAATGTCTAGCAACCAGTCCATTCACCTAGAAACAGACAATTGTGGGTCATATCACAATTAAGTCCCCATGTACCTACTGCACCCCCGCAATTACTTTTGGCCCCAAAAGGGCCTACAGATCAAAGGAAACAAAACCATTGGAGAGGCGGAGTGGGGCCACTCTCAGCTTTTAAGAGATAGCCAGCAATTAAATAGTCCAGGACGACAAGGCACATGTAGTTACAGGGGGGATGAAGCAAGTGGCACAAAAAGCTTCAACTACTCAAGTCAAATAAAATGAATTTTGTCAAATCAAGAGTACCAAAGCCGAGATTCAATCCCAAAACCTGGATTGTTATATAATAACAGAATGCAAAACTTGCAACCATTTTACATTGTAAAGGCAGACTAGTGACATGATTTTAGATCACACTAACTAGTGGCCAAACATATCCACCTGAACTGTGAAAGTGAAAGTTAAAACTAATGGAATCTGGAATCAATTTTTGAAAAGTCAAACCAAATTTTTTTGAGTAATGCTATAAACGCTCTTATTCCACTAAACCGACGTGATAGTGCTCATCAATCATTGTTAAAAAAAAATAATAATAAATAAAATAAAATAAAATAAAAATTCAAGGACTGGTAAACATTAACACATCAGCTTAGCAGAATGCTGGTAGGATGAGAGTGTTGTATATAATATTTTTATATATTTTTTTATTTGGCCAAAAGTTTTTGAAATGTTTAGGTATGCCAAAGTGGTTATTGACTTCACATATTAAGAAATCCCAGTGGGCTACTTATGAGTAAATTTTTGTGAACTATAACATCATTCTCAGTTGATATGTGCATCATCATCATCATAATCTCCTCATAGTCATCAATGCATAGCAATAAACTCAGTAAAAGAAATGAAAAGATAAAACACTTACTCGTGACAAAGTTGAACAAGCTGGGGCACAAGATCGGAGTCTCTAAGACCAATGATTTCAGTTGAGGTGGTAGAGACAGCCTGAGATGTCACAATAATTAGTGACTGCAGCCTCGTTATTGCAGCCTTGGTCTTGTCTAACTTGGTTTCATCCTCCCCTTTGTATTCCTGGCTCTGCAAAGCGGACAACTTCTTTTCATGCTCAATCCTCACGCCTTCCCTTGCCTAAAATTCATAAAATTTGTTGCCTGCATCAGCACATATCCATTTGAAACCATACAGCTTCAACATAAATAAAATGCAGCAGCCAAAAAACTAGCTATTCATTGCTTCAATAATTACCTGTTCGAATTACCAGCAATTTTGACAAATAATGTAAAAGACCCTATATGAAATCCATCTACCCAAATAAATTTTGAACTACCCGACCACCCATTTCAACAGGCGAGTCTCATATAAAGTCTTTCGCATTAGGCTATTCCTGTGGATCCTTATAGGGAAACAAATGCTTTTGTGGCAGATAAAATGCATATTATCACCGCAGTACAAACACACAGCAAAAGTAAATAAATTTCAGATCTTATGACACAAGCAGAATATGCAGAGGGTAGTAGAATCCTTCTAGGTAGTTAATTTCAGTCCAGTCCATGAAAGAAGCCAAGAAGAAAAGTTAGTTAGCTAAAACCAGGAGCATGCAAGGGCATTGTCGTCATTGAAAGCAAACATCATCAGAAAGGCATACGCCAAAAGAAAATATTGGAAGCATAGCGACAAGAGTCCAAATCACCACCGCATCATCCACACGCAGAAAGGCCAATCAATTCACTATCCACAGGATTTCCACATTACATCAGGGAGCATTTGTGTCATTTCATATCCATAAAATAATAATAATAATAATAATCCATAAAGTTGTTAATTAAACTAATAAATTAATTGTACCTTGACTTCGGCGTAGAGCTTCTTCTCCCAGGCCAAGAGCCGCTCCAGAGTGGAGCAGAGGCTCTTTGGACCGCCCGGTTCACTGAGTGAACCGGCATCGAGCCGGTACTTAACGGCCAGCGGCGGTTTTGAGGTCCAGCTCGAGCTCAGGTTGCTCAGCACACTATTTGAATGATACACGGTCTCTGCAAATTTAACAATCAAAAATATAATTATTTAAAATCCCAAATCTAAAATGTTAATCTCAATTATCTGTCTGTGTTTGGGTGCTGAGAAAATGCAGGAAAATCAACTGATTCCTTCTGTGAAACTCCAACTTTACCAAAATTTCAAATTTTCAATCAATTTGATCTAAAACTCCTGACCCATCATGGGTAACCAAACGTTTTCCTACAGTTTCTCAGCAACCAGACAGATTCCTTAGCAATCATAATTCTGTGTTTGGGTTCTGAGAAAATGCAGGAAAATTCCAGTTATCCCAAGATCTTCAATCGATTTGATCCAAAAACCCTAACCCAACTCTGAACGGGAAGAGCTAAATTTACTCCCCGAGCAATTCCAACATTTTCTCAGCAACCAAACAACTCCTTCAAAACAAAATAAATTAAGAAAAACACAATAGGGAAACTCTCTCTCACTCTTGAGCTGCCTGAAGCTTCGATCGAGCTGAGCCCGACCGATCTCGAGCATCTCGGAGACCTTGTCGCCGGCGCCGGCAGCCTTCTCGAAGTTCTCCTTGATGGCGTCCACAATCTCTTTCAAGTCCTTGTGCCTCACCACCACCTTCATATTTTCCGACCAGATCTCCCTGGTCCGGTAGCTCCCTGCCGACGACCCCGCGTCTTCCGAATTCGCCATCGGTGGCACCGGCGGCGCCATTGACCCCCCGAAGTTCGACCGCGTCCCGATCTCCGACCTCAAATCCCCATCTTCACCCTCCACTTCCTCTTCCGACGAACTCGTCGTGCTGTAGTGATCCCTATCCCACTCGCTACACTGCACCTCCTCTCGCTCCCTCTCAGCCTCCGTCACTACATCCGTCTCGTCCTCCGTCTCTTCCTCCTCTTTCCGATTCTTGCGATTCTCCCGATTCTCGAAGAAATCGTACTCGGTCGCTTTTTCTTCGAGCTCTTCTTCTTCTTCGTCGTCGTCCAAATGGTGGCCTTGCTGTTGATTGAAGTGGGTGTTGGTGTTGTGCTGGCCGAAGAACTCGGAGTCTGGAGGGGATGGAGGGTAGAAGTTCTCCCAGTTCCACACGGACGACGTCTGGGAGGGCGTACTGGAGTACGTGGAGTTGGCCTGGTAGGCCGTCGGGAAGAACTCGCTTCGCGGAGAGTTTGAGAAGCTCGATTCGGAGAGTATGTGAGGGAGTCTCGGCTTCGACTTCGGCTTCGGCTTCGGCTTCGGATTGTTGGGCACGGGCATGGGCATGGGATTCTTCATCATCGGCGTTCTGGGCTGTTGCTGTGGTGGCGGTGGAGGAGAAGGGGAGGGGGAAGGGACGCGTGGAGGGAGGGGAGTGGTGGTGGGAATGGGGGGGTGGAGGAAGACGGGACGGGCGTCGTGGGAGACAGCGAGGTGCTCGCCCTCGCCAAAGGAGGATAGTGCGGAGCCGGTGCGGCGGAGGGAGAAGAGGTAGTCAGCGTGTGCGGCGGCGAGGTTGTGGCGCGCGTACACAGCCTCCTTCATGAGATGGCGCCGCTCCTTGCAACGCCGCACCGTGTCCTCGTTGTCGAGCTTTGACACCGTGCACCCCATCTCACATGTAATACAAAAAAATAAAAAAAGAGTGTTTTTTTACAGCAAATCAATCAAAAACAAACAACAGTTTTGGTGTTGGTGGTGATGGAGGGAAGAGACTGAAAAAGGAAAGGAGGGAGATTGGAGATAGAAAGAGAGAGAGAGAAAGAGAGATGAGTTTATAGTTGGACTACGGTCTACTGTTGATCCCTTTCTTTCCTACCCTTTTTCTTTTCTTTTCTTTTTCTTTTTTGGAGCTTTCTAAATTGGTAATATTTTAGTTAGTGTAGGGAGAGTTCGTAATTAATTAATTTAACGACTTATATATATATTGTATTTAAAAGTTTTAAAAAAATGAGACAACATATTATTACCATTAAATTTGTAAAGTAAAATATTAATTATGAAATAACTTCTCTTCAATTTCATGAAGAGTACGTGTAATTTTTTAATTTGAAATTTTTTTTTTTCTAAGTAGAGAAAAATTGGAATTGAATTTAGATTGCTGAAAAAATTATAATACGGGTTTTTTAGTTTTTTCTGATTTTACCGCACCTAAGTAAAACCTGTTATGCTCTTATTTCATTGAGTTAATGTGACGGTATTCATCGATCTTTAAATTAGTTTTGGTTATAAAAAAAAAAAAAAAATTGAAGAGCAATGGGCGGTGCCATGTAAACTCAATGAAATAAATATGAAATAAGGGCGTACTACTTATCATGTTTTCTTTTATGAAACAACTTCCTATTACATTTTTGTGGAAATGTCTACCTAAATAGAAAGGTTCTTATTCCAAATTTATTTTAGTGTCTACCTTACATGGTATGGGCCTAATGCGGTGTGTCTTATATAAGTTGGCTTATAAATAAACGGAATATGCGATTATTTTTTATGGATTGAGTTTATCTTCAAATTGGGTTGTATTAATTTCCTCTAACCTAATCTATACTAATGACATGTGTCTCTTAACATGTGAGAAACACATAAATTTTTTAACAACATGGGAGATGCACATAATTTTTTTAATAAATTTTCTTCCAAGTTTGTACCTACTATTAAAAAAATATGTAACTTTCGCATGTTTAAAAAACACATGTCATTATTATACATTAGGTTTGATAAAATTTCTCTAACTCAGTTTATAAGAAAACTGTCTATTTTTTATTGGACATAACCTAATTTCATGTGGTAAAATTTAATTAAAAATATATAAGAGGGAAATTTAATAAATGTTAAACATAAGAGTAATTTAATAAAAATAAAAACCTCCTTAACTACCCAAACATTTTTTTTTTTTTTTGGGCATGGTAGATACCTTCTCTTCCTTTTTTTTTTTAATCTGAACTTTCAAGTAGGAGAGTTGGTAACCGTATTGTAATGATGTGGTTTTGATAGCTATTTTTTATTATTATTATTTATTAATTTTTTTGGTGGTTTATGCCTTTTTTAGTTTAGGGAGTTTGGTAATTAACCTAATGATGGTTTGTTTAGTGGGGATTGTTTATGTTTTGATTAAGGGTGATAATTGGATTTGTTTGGATTAATTAAATATGGATTGCAGAAGGCAGAAGGGTCCATTTTGTTTCATGATGGGGGGGGGGGGGGGGGGGTTGGAAGATTTGGAGAATCTTCTTACAACTTGTGTGGGTGTGGGCCTGTTGCTTTGATTATTGAGTTTCAAAGCTATTATTACCAAGTGTTTCCTTTTGTTTTTTTTTTTTTTTCTTCTATTTGATTCTTTTCAAACTGGAACAATTGCTTTTGGGTAGGGGTGTTTGTGATAAGATATATTGAATTTTGTGAAAAATATTTTATTTTTGTGCACCAAGTGGAATCTCATTTTGTCCTAATTTTCCTATATATATATATATATATATATATATATATATATTGGCCTTATTGCTATGCCCATTGGATTTTCCTTCCCAATTGTTTGTTTTTGATTTTTTCTCCTCTCTCTCTCTCTCTCTCTCTCTCTCTCTTTCCCAATTTTTAACTAAGAATGTGCTTGGCCTTGCCATTTTGTAGTCCAAATGTGTGTTTTAAAATAAAATTACAAAAACATCATATTTAGGAGTGCATTTGAAGAAAAAAAATAGCAATTTGAAAACGTAAAAAAATAAAAAATCACATTTTGGCACAATAATCAATAGTGTATTTTAAAAAATACATAATTTTAAAGGTTGAACCGCAATATTACCAAAACGCTTAACTGCGTTTTTAAAAAACCTTATTTTTATTAACTATATTTTAAAATCATATGTTTACTGTTCCTAAGGGGTAGCTCAATCGGCTGGAGACTATGCTTTATGAAGCGGAAGTCACTAGTTTGAATCCCCGCTCTCCCCTCTTGTGTGGACATGTCAAAAAAAAAAAAAAAAAATCATATGTTTACAACTTACATTTAATAAAAAAAACAATGTTTACAACTAATCATCAAAATCTTGTACTTGAAGACAAAATTATTTACAACTAACCATCAAAATCTTGTACTTGAAGACAAAATTATTCTCTTATGCTCATTGGTACAACAGTATCTCCACCCTAACATGAAAAAATAAATACATGTCTTTATTTCAAAATATTTTGGTTTGTCTTTAAACGGTCCAAAATAAAAATACTTTACATTTCAGCACATCATACTCTATGATCTTAAGTTTCTTTATAACTTTTTCATATAGTAATGCTATTAATATATTAAAATATTAATTAAATTATTAAATTCATTCATTTCTATCAATTTAATTTTTTAATACGGTTAATAATTTAAATTCAAAATTTATTCCATGTGTAATAGCTCTTAGGTGGGGTATGTGTCCATTACTTGTCCAACATTTCAATGCATATAAAGCTGGTTTTGCTTAATGCAAAATACTATTACTCCCCTTTCTACGATTGCCGACACACAATGAGGAGGCAATGTGGGTTGTTTCAATTATTTGTTTATCCATGTAATTATAGAAGAAAATATATGTAGTTGAAAATTATTGGAAAAATTGACATTTTGATCTTAAATACAAGTGAAATCATATTTATCTCTTGTTTTTCTAATTCAAATTTGGATATGCTTGTAATTGGGTTGGTATAATTACTTGTTGAAACTCCAAATTCAAAACTTTTAACCCCTCCATGGGAATCCAATATATATATATTCCGTCATCTACCATGGTAAAAAGAATTTTGCGTTTTCTTTTCAGTCACCTCTCCACTTATCACAATTTCTCTATCTACTTCTCCGCTGCCTTTCCATCACCGTCAAGCTCTTATCCTGGAGCCTCCTTCCTCGTCATCTACAATTACCCAAAAATTTTCACTTTGGAAGAATTACATAAAGGTCAAGAACCCATTTAGATTTTAGAGGGTTTTTAAGAGAAAATTGAATCATTTGTGTTACTTTTCCTTTCCTATAGTTTTTTTTTTTCTTCTTCTTTTTGTTATTTTTTGTTTTACAAGTGCAAGGCAAAGCATAGAAGATATTCCGCAATAAGTGGGATCTTTTGGAGAAAAGCAAATGAGAAAGAGAGGGAGCGGGAGATGAAAGGCAGAGATTGAAAACGGTGAAAGAAGGATGCTCTTTTTATCCCATGCTTTCCATTCCACAGTGTCTCACTGGACCCAACTATCCATACATCCACGTACACACTTTTTTTTCTAATTTTTTTTTTTCCCCATCTTTTTATTGTTTGTTTTCAACAAAAAGTTTTGAACTTTAGACTTTCGCCGTTAAAATGGACAGAAAACTTAACGGTGTGAAAGGACCTTTCTTACTCTTGTGCTTTTTCTCATTGATCCAGTTCTGTTCTCTTCGTGGGCATCTGATTCTTCAAGAATATCAATAAAATTCTTCAACTTTATTTTCCTCATGCACTTTTTAAAAAAAAGAGGGGGGGGGGGGGGGGGGGGGGGGGGGGGGGAGGAAAGAAGAAGAAAGAAAACCTTAAAAAAAAAATGTTTGTTTTGTTGTTTTTTTTTTTAATTTTTTTAAATTTTTTATTATACTATTATTTTTTAAATGAGATAGGCAAAACAAGAGTATGGAGCAAAATCAAATACAAAAAGGGAGGGCACAAAATCTACTAAGGATGATTTTTTTTCCACCATCAAGGATGACATTAAATTAGTAGGAAAGCTGCCAATTGAGCGGGTGATAGCGACCGAATAAACTATGTTGTGAGCGGAAAAGGATCTTCTCTATTTCAAATTTCCTCTATTTAGTGCATTTTGAAGGGCAATGCATTTAATATACTACCATCATTAAAAATTTTGGACAACACTACCTTTCAAAATGCACTAAATAGAGAAAATAAAAAAAATTTAAAATGGAGAGAATCCTTTTCCGTTGTGAGCACGGTGCTTCGCACTCCTATTAATCTTGACAACAGTTCAACTGTCAAAAAAAATTGAGGAGACCAAAAGTATCATAAATAATGGGAACAATTCTCCAACTGGTGGTGAGGTGAGGTTTTCGAGGCTAAGAAAAATTGATAGTCTCCTTCAAGGGGGAGGTGCTAACAATGGAGTGCTAAGGCCTCTCCTTTAATTGTATCACATGAAGGACCTCAATGTGATTGAAGCAAAGAGTATGGACCCATAAAAGAGTTGGTGCCTATTGTAGCAAAAGCTAAGTGAGATATGCAAATTAATCATCTTGCTTCAATCAATATTGGCAACCAAGCCCCAACCCTTCTACCTTTCTTTTTGGGCAGTTTTCAATCCCTACAAGTCTAGGATCAACATATTTCATGGTCAATATTAAATTTTACAAATCTAATACTATATATATTTTCACGTCATTTAATTTGTTTTAAAAATATAAAATAACATCACCTACACCATTAAATACAGCAAAACTAAACCTAAATCTTTCTCTCTCTGACATGAAAAGTATGGTTTGGATTTGTAATCACCAATTTAGAAAGACTCAATAAACAACAACCCCTCAAACAATAACTTGCAGAAAGTATGTGTAGGTGTAGGCTGTGTAGCCATTTCAGATCCGGAAGAAGACAGGCAAATTAGTACGGCAAGTCGTACACCCTCATTCCCTTTACAAATATATATATATTTTTTTTCTGAGCCACCCCCCATATCTTAAACAATAGAAGAATGCGACAAAAAATGAATCATATAGGCACCAAGTATAAGTACAAAAATCCTTACAATCTTCTCTAATAATTAAAAAATAAAGAACAGTGTTAGCAGTAAACAAAGGCTTCAGCTCACCAAAAGCTGCAACAATAATCTATTTTCCCCTAAATTTGGGTTTTTTTTTTTTTTTTTTAATATATATATACATTTTTTTATATGTAAGAGTCCAAGCAGACACTAAAAGGCTGAGAGAGAGAGAGAGGGTTTAAGGGTATGTTTGTTGGGCGGTAATCCAAAGAAAATGATGCAAACTGTTGTCTTCCAAAAAGGTATGCAGTGGGGCCATTCCTTTGTTCTAGTCCATTATCTCACACTTGCTTATCAAAGTCTTCTTGGTGCCAAACTTTTCCTTCTTGTGGACCCAAATTACTCATTCTTGCATATACCTAGGGATTCAATGGAGTAGCCTCGGATGAGAAAGATGATGAATCAATCAAGATAAAGTTTTTTCCCTCTTTCTTCAAATTACTTGGGTTGGAGTTAATTCTTATATTACCGTTTATAATAATGCTATTTACTAGCCTACTATATGACTATCATTTAACTGGAATTGCGTAACAGTAAAAAAGTAATTCTATGTATTTAATAGATTGTCATGACTACCATATAACTAGGGTGACATAATAGTAAAAATTTAACCCTGGTTTTTTTTACAAGTGTTACTCCAATAGCTACTTTTCACTGTTATGTCATCCTATTTGTACGGCAATCGTATACGGTATGCCAGTTTACTAAATAGCATTACTCCAATGAAAAATCAACTCTTTTTTTTTCTTTATTTTTTTTAAGTGATGATCAAATTGGCTGATTTTTACTGCAAAATTATCAAGTGATATAATAGTCGTATAATAATCTACTAAATAACATTACTTTACAATCTATTAAATTGGGTCAGAAAATCACACGGTTCAAGAGCACACGCGAGTTTAATAAACTGAATTGAAAAGAATTTTCTTCCCCACATGCCCACAGTATGGAGAAGATTTTAATCCAATTGGTAAATTGCTGTTAGATGAATATCAGGAGACTTTTCCCATGCTCTAAATGACAAAAGAAGCTTCTTATGTCATTTCTTTTTTACTTGGCAAAGAAACCAAAAAAGAAGACATAAGAAGCTTCAAAAGAGGTCCAAAACGACAACCATCTCCACCAATTAAATCTCCAATTTCTAAAATTGAGCGTCATGTGGGTGCTGCAATTCAACGGTGTCATTTTATCCACGCCAATAAATTACTCAATGATTTAGACATTTTTTTACTACCTGTCCCTTGAAGTAACAAAATAGCCATTTCTTCACGGAAGAGCCATGACCTTTTTATGTCTTTGGAGAAAGAAAAGCATATTCCCAAAGAGAAATACACCTCACCTCATTGCCTCTACCCTTGTGTACTTCTTACCCCAATCTGAACAGTCAAAATTTTCTTACTCTGACCTATCAGTACTTCCTACAGTTGGGCCAAACAAATCCGAAAAATCAGGGCAGTTTTCTCACTCGGGAAATTACCATTTTAGCCACAAAATGCCCACATTTTGATTTTGCACATTCTAACAATCTCATTGGCGTTTAAGGTCATCCAAGAAAAATACAAGAAAAAGCAAAGTGAAAGTGAGAAAGAAGAGAGAAAATGACATAAAAAAGAAACAACCATGCAAATTATCTTTCTATTTCTCCACATGGCCAAAGACCCCACAACCCGAAACAATGACATATAGTTGGTGCTGGGTGGAACCCACCACGTTTTCTTTGCCAAACAGCTAGCACAGAAGGAAAAAAAAAAAAAAGAAGATCCGTTTTCATTGAGGGAAACAAACAAAGCACAAAGACGCATCCACACAAGTCATTATCCTTTTGGAGACTTTAGTATGACCAACTAGTAGTTGAGAAATCCTTCTTTACCTGACAACCCCCCAAATTGGTGGACTGGCACGTGTCAGTCTCACGTGTTTCACTGATACTACCAGTTCAACTAAACTTGGTAATAAAATATGATATGGCGTATCTCCATGCTCTCTCATGGCGGTGCTGATGAGGGGTTCAGCATGTGTTGCTGATCGTTGGGAAAGCCAAAATCCCCAAAGAGACCCTGATGCATAAAAGGAAAACCAGAGAGAAAAAGTGTCAAACCTTACCCCTCTTGCGTGAACAGACCAATAAATCCCAACCCCACCACCAAAAAGACCAAACAGAAAAAAAGAAAAAAAGGAATCCCCAATCAGGACCATCCTCTGGTGGCTGCTTTGTAGATGGATTGAAATAAAAATAAGCATAGAAATGCTAACTAAATTCAGCCAATTGATCCTTAATTGAAAGCTTCTGATAATATGTATAGTACGATGCTCCAAAATCTCATCCAATCACGCTTTTGTTACACCATTGAATGGGCAACATGATAACATGAAGTGTAACGCTATTTAGTAGACGGGGCAATGAAAATCAATCTTTTTTTTTTTTTTTTTTTGACAAGAGTTGATTTAAAAGCTGATTTTTACTGCTACATCATTAAGTTGTATGACAGTCGCATAGTAACCTACTAAATAACATTGCTCTTAACATGAAATGGTAGATCCTATTTTTTTGAGGTATAAGAATATTATTCCAAGTTATCTCATGGCTAACAAAGGAGATGCAAATTATGGCACACAAAAAGAAAAATCTCAACTACAAATAGCAAATATCTCAATTTGGAATGCATGACCACAACAGCAAATATCCAGAGAGTTGCAGGAAAATCACATGGCAGATGATGTAAAGCCAGATATGGGAAATGCCTTTTGGGGGTCATACATAGACATACCATGGCATCGTTGATTGCATGAGCCACGCAGTAGTGCTCCTGAAAATTGGAAATTTGGGAGAAAAAAAAAAATATAAGAACATTATAATACTAATAATAGTACCCATGTAGGCAGCATGCAAACAATACTATTGGGCAGTGAGCTAGCCACTCAACAGCTGGACTGTTGGTTACTACTGGTCCCATACATATGGACCGCAATGGCATCGCAACTCAGAGAGAGAGAGAGAGAGGACCAACTCTATTTGGCCCAGGCCCACCCACTCCGTTTAGTTGCAATAGACAGAATATTAGAGCAACAACAAAAATCAGGATGACTTGCCTGCATCATGTACCACTCCTCAAATTCATCAAACAACTCCAGCCGTTCAATCCTAATCAACAGATGTCACAGATGAGCATCTTCCCAAGAATATTTCAGAAAGAAAGGAGCTTGCCAATGAAAAAGTGGAGAAAATGAATAGAAAGATAGAAAGATAAACAGGGAAAGAAGTATCCTCCATATCCTACTAGAAACAAAATACTTTAGAACCTTATAAAGCAAACTGTGATTCCATCATCTCACAACCATAGGATCATTGTACAACTAAAATAGTTATTAAATCAAAGGTATCAGAGTAAATCTAAAATCAGGTAAAAGAGTCCCTGAAGGCAGGAAGCAGAGATTCTCCTTTTTGGTGGAGGAAGCAACCACAATGGCAGAAATGGCACACAGAAGCACATGGATTGATTATCTGTATAAAAGGTTTAAGATTCTACTTCCAAGAATACTCCCACATTAGAAATTACTGTCCATTTAACTCGAGAATGAAATTTTAGACTTAATGAAAAGTTCGACATTACAGGCAACTCTTGCTCACATCTAAACTTGCAAAGATGATGTGTCCCACAGTGATTATGGTTTAATCATACTGACAATGTCCCAAGAAGAATATCACAGGTGCACTATACTTTTTATCCATGTGTTTTCATACAGAAAAGATGTTCAGAGTTTCCAAAATGTTGTTTACCAGGCCAAAAAATCCAGTAGTACTGCTATTTGATTCCAATTTTTTTTTTTTTTTTTTTGAAAAGAGATGCACATATAGATACAAGAAACCCCAGGAGGAGAAGACAGTATGCAGTACCAAGGATCCGATTTATTTAATTAGGTATCCATTGGTTAACAATTTAAGATAATACAGTTCAAATAAGTCCCAATATGGAGTAAATAGTGTCCTACTAAGTTTGCATGACCACTTGTCTGAATGAGAGGTAACACTATGAGAACTTGACCAATTAATCCAGTCTCAAACAGGTACAGATTCCTATCCAGTTTGATTCAAACCAAAAAAAATGTACTCAATGCAAGAGGTAATAACTATTAAACCATCTGAAAGACAAAACCAATTTTACTTGTTCATAAAACACGTCAAAATTAGATTAATGATTATTCCAACTATTTTTTAACATATAAACATCAGACCTCAATGTTAAACTAGCGTGCTTTAGGGAGGAAAAAGTAAATATATTGTATTAGAGTATTACGTGCATCAGTGAGTTCAAAATTTTGTCACAAAATGGGAACATTGTCCCACATAAATTTCATTCTGAGGAAGATACAAGACAGAACTAACATCAGGTCAGTTATTTAAAGTAAACCAAGTTGGATTGCAACAGATCTTGAAAGTTCAAATTCAGAACAAAGGAGGATTCCCAGAAGTCTAATTGCTGTAAACTGCACCACCTAGAGAACTCTATCATGTTGTAAACTAGTTACAGTACAAGCATCACACTGTGAAAGACATTTCTTGGGGAGCAAAGATGGACAAAACTTATTCAGGGACCCTTGGATACAAGTATGTAATTAGACAATAGAAACATGATGCAGATATTTTGGCTAACATATACAGGCTGGACTTCTAAGAAAGTGGCAAAACAAATCTTCTAAGGATTTTCACGAGAAAGCAGATTTTTAGCTGAGACCCTATAGGATGGTGTAAAATAAAGTATGCCAGTACCCATCAGCCTATCGTATAACAGGCCACATGGCAAAGTTTATGAGAATGAACTTCTTTCACGAGATTTATGGAGGCCACATACCTTCGTCTTTCTTGAGCTTCAATAAAAGTACCATAAACTTTCAGCATGTCCCAAGCGACTGCCCTCTGATATCCACATATAAAGTATTAGAATTAATGTAGCAGATAAAGAAGATTAATTCAGTACTCATATAAAAAAGAAAAAAGAAAAGAAAAAAAGAGGATTGATTCAATGAAAAAGGCAAAATGTAGTTCTCAAACAGGTAACAAAAAATTTTTGAAATAAAACCCAAATTTGAATCAACTTTTGTAACATATCAAACTGCAATCCCAATTCCAATTCCTGACCCAACCATTGACAAGCCTTGCTGGCTAGATGACTTCTCGATTGTCATTTAAAAGTGTTGCTCACCTTTTGAGCTTAGATGTCTTCATCCACATTGCATACATATTTTAAACAATTATATCAGAAGAAGAAATTTTTTATTGTCAAGAGAATAAATTACAAGATATACCTGCCATCCCTGGTCAAGAAAGAGTTTTTCCTTTGCAAGTAAAGTTGGTGTATCATGAATTCCCAGGAGTCCACAGCCTCGACTCTGAAACGAAAAAGCAACAAACAATCTTATATACAGACCAAACTTTATGCAGGAACTAAACTTAAAATAAGATCAGGTAAGAATTATAATTTCATCTGATGGACTAAAACATTGAAATCAACCATACATGTTGAGAACGATGATGACAATTCTCTGTCTAATGAGAGCAGCTAGAGACTTCATTGGCAATAGAGTACACACTATGCAGATGAGGATTGAGGTACAAGTAATCAGCCTGAACAATTTTATCTATTTTATTTCCATAAGGATCTCTATAATCACAATACATAACATTTTAACTAGAATAGTACATCTCAGTTTTCAAATTAGGGACTCCTTGCCATAAAAATCTCATTTTTTTGGGGGAAGTTTTCCACGAAAAACACACACCACACAATGGCGAATAATCCATTTAGAAATATATTCATTTCAATTGTAGCAAAATTTCAACATCTCAAGGTAAAAAAAACATAGAAGTTAACGAGTCAAAACCATCTCTCTCTCTCTCTCTAGGTCAAAAGACATTCTCTCCCTAATATCTCTTATACCTCTTTCTATGTTTCCTCAAACAGAATCTTTTTAGTACATCAGAAGGAAAAAAAAAAAAAAAAAGAAAAAAAAAAAAGGGGAAATATATAATTTAGCCCCCCAAACTACCAGTCATTTTCATTTTAGCCCCTTAATGTTCAAAAAGTGATAAAGTAGCCCCCTAAATTACCAACCGGTTGCAATTTGGCCACTCCGTTAGTCATTACCGTCAAATAGGATGGAAAATTCAATACTACGTCGTTTTGGCAAGGTTAAGTTACTAAAATGCCCTTTTGGGAAAAAAAATCAAATTAAAAAGAAGCCCACAAAACGACATCGTATTGATTGAAATAGAAATTCCTTACCATTTGATTCTGAAATCACCCACTGGATCAGAATCATGGTGTCCAAATGTCTCAGCTTCCATCTCCATCCCCACCCTTCACTCACCTCTGCCATTTTCCAAAAGCCATGCTCCTCTCACTTTCCCACCACTTCTTTCTTGTCAAATACCAAATTGACTCGACCAATATGCTCCATTTTCACCCCATGGTGTCAATCCAATCCACACCCAGTCCCGAGTTTGATGAATTCGAAGCCCATCCCAGTCTTACCAATGATGATCTCAAGCCAACTACACCCCTTGAAAGGAGTTTCTCCTGGTTGGAAATGGCTAGTCTTTGGATTGGTCTGGGTGTTCCATCGTACTATCTTGCCGGCAGCCTTGTCGACCTTGGCATGGCTTGGTGGCAAGGGAATGCCACCGTTGTTGCTGCCAATGTTATCCTGTTGGTCCCATTAATCATGACCGGTCATTCGGGAACCCGCTATGGTATTTCCTTTCCAGTACTTGCAAGATCCTCTTTTGGAATCCATGGCACCCATATCCCTACCCTTCTAAGAGCCTTGGTTGGTTGTGGCTGGCATGGGATTGAGACTTGGATTGGCGGCAAGGCAATCTTTCTTTCTTTTGCCAAAAGTCATCAAAGAATAAACCCTTTCACAGATTTTGCCTTGGCTGCGTGAAGTGAAGAAGATGGCTTAGGTTTTTTCGTGGGTCAGCTGCATGTCCTTAGCTTTAGGGTATTAACACTTACAAAATGGCGCCGTTTTGTGGCCTTTTTTTTTTTAATTTGATTTTTTTTCTAAAAAGGGCATTTTAGTAACTTAACCTTGCCAAAACGACGTAGTATGAATTTTTCATCCTATTTGACGGTAATGACTAATGGAGTAGCCAAATTGCAACTGGTTGGTAGTTCGGGGGCTACTTTATCCCTTTTTTAACATTAGGGGGTTAAAATGAAAATGGTTTGTAGTTTATGGAGCTAAATTATATTTTTTCCTAAATAAAAAATAAAAAATAAGGAAATAAATAAAGCTAAAAAAATGAACATGAACAAGAAATGAAATAGTTTACAGCTCTGTTCCAATCAGAAACTAGAACACTGGCTCACTAGATATAAGAAGAATGCTGCAATGTGGACAACCATGAGAATCCAAAATGCTTAAACCACCATCCTTCGGCATTTCTGCTTCCATGTGAAATGGAAAGGAACATATGATTACCCCAACAACTTTTGTTTACCAATTATTTCCTTGCTATCTATTCTACCCCTGAAAATATCTTTCTCTATTCAACAGAGGTACTGGAGAGAATCTTTGCAATTTATTAACACAATCGTAGGAAACACATTTTTATCACATAAGCACAGCTGCAGAAAGTTCAGTGACTTGGTCATTATTTGTTAAGTGCTTTCCAGAAAAATCCCTACACTCTTTTTTCTCATTCTACCTTGTGCTCCCCTTTGGTGATCTTTTCTTTTTATGAATAATAATTTATTAGAAGAGGAGGCAAAGCCCTCGTACACGATAAGTATACAAGAGATGCAACCACCTAGTAGTGATCTTTCACACACATTGCATCCTCTAACTTTCTTATATATTACCTATCAAAAATAAATTATTCATCTATCACCAAAGGATAAATAATAAGTAGAAAGGATCAAAATCCTCTAGAGTTCCTAGGATACTTGATCTTGTAAAATTCTTAAAATCACAACTATTATTTTCAAATTAAATGGTTCATATTTTTCTACCTCATCACTTAACACATTTATTAACTCAACATTTACCACCTTTACTAACTCAATATTTACATAAATTAAAAATATTTCAAAAGTGGTAAAGGTTGAGGTAATAAAATCCCATCAATTTAGTTTGAAAATAATGATTGGGATTTCAAGAACTCTACAAGGTAAAGTACCCTAGGAATTCTAGAGGATCCCAATCGAAGTAAAATAAATCTTTAGGGCTCATATGATCCACTCCTAGAGCTAAAAGAAAAATTAGAAAAGATTCAATGAATGAAGCCTAATGTATTAAAGAAAGAATATCCATACCTCCAAATTTCTGATCATTTGCTGCCCAAAAGCATCCTCAGGATGAATCTGTTGGGGGAAAATCAACACAATAAAAAGGAAAATAAACCACATATTATTATAATATTTTAAGCAACCATATAACAATACAAGATCAAAAACTTGCAACCGATAGAAGGCAGGAGCACCAAGAGAGAAGCACAATCAACAAACAGAGAGAACGAAAAATTCTAAGGTTTGAAAGGTGTAAAACCTGCTCATATAAGAAAAATATTGCTGTAGAAAATGTTCTTGCAGCCCAGCCAACTATACCTCGGGTTGAATCTGGATCCAAGTATATTAAAACGCACTCTGCAATTATAAATGTTGGCAAGCTGATAACAACATCAGAATGGAGCAGCTTAATCATCTCTCAGTATGAATGGGAAAAACCAGATTTCATAATGCCATATGGCAGGAGTATCCCTCAAATACAAAACAGATAATTTAATATCAGAATTTATCTGTAAACAAAATCAGCACAAAACCATAGAATGATAGTTCTTGCCACAGGTAAAATATGGAACTTCGATAATTACACGTATAAAACACAAGAAAATAATAGAACGTAGCTAGAGGACGTCATAGTTATCACTGGACCATAGGTAATTACACAAGCCTTAAAAGGAGACATCAACTGCCCAAATTTCCCAAGTATAAAACAATATAAAATTTTAACAAGAAAGAAAGGGAATTGACTAAACCTGGGATCCATATCAGCTAAAGCTATGACATCATCTAATTTTTGTATATCACGCAAATCAATGGGGAGTAGCTTGTAGTGATCACCAAGCACTTCTCCTTTCTCTGGAAAGTAAGATACGAAAAATTAGTCTAAGCATAACAGTTTAAATATCTAATTTGTGTATAAGCAAGAAAATTGAAGATTTTAAGTTACATATCCATCTATATTTGCAACTATAGAAGAAATCTTAAAAGGGAGTCTGCAACTCCAAGCAAGTGATGCAGGCAACGAGAAGTCGATTTTATTTTATTCAATTTTAAGAGTCGGGAGTATTTTTATAAATTCATATATACTGACACAAGCTGTACTTTTGATCCATTAGGTTTTATTTTTGGGTTTATTATGTTATTAAGTTTTATTTATGGATTTCGCCAGTTATTTGGCTGGGCTTTAGTAGTTACAGCCCAATGAGTCTTAATCAATTAAGGTTAGGAATTAAATGCCTATATATAAGGGTCTCTTTTTATTACGGCGGGATGAAGAACACAGCTATGAAATTTCCAGTAATGATTGCTCTTGAGGATTGTGTGATGCAGCCCTTCTCCAAGGTATGATGCCAAGGAACAAGTGTGATACTTGAGAAAACTCGGTGTGATGCCTAGGCTTGTCTCTTTCTTTTTTCTTCTTTCTATTTTTTTTTTTTTTAAAAAAAAAAAAAAAAAATCAAGCAATTTTGTTTGAATTCTAATAAATATTAATTTTGATTTTTCATATATTATTTCTCTAGAATCCAATCCTAAAGAACCTCATATCAGCTATCCATCAAATAGCTCTCAAATAACCCCAAAAAAGAGATCAAATACTATTCTCAGGTTACCACATCCGACGAACAGCCACCCAAACTCTACGTTTTCTTCTTAATTAAATCTCCAAATCCTACCCATTTGTTATACCATTTAAAACTCCATATTCACTAATTTTTTCAGTCTTTTCCCACCAAAATCCTCAGTGTAGCTTGTCTCAAACCCTAAAACAATTTGCTGTCCAGATTCTCCTGAACCCGTTTTGGTCTCACAGCCTTGTCCTATATTAGATTTGCTATCACATCTTTTGTTCTACATCAATTTCGGTATCATATTTTCTGTTAACAAGTGTATCAGTAAATGTTGAGTAACTACAGCTTTGCATGCTTTTGTATCAATACATAACAAAGCAAATGGAAACTCCGACAGCATATCCTAAATCTGTCAGCCAACAGATGAAAAGTGCTGAATGAGTACACAAATCTAGTGTCTAGCCAAGATGAGCAGAATTTTTTTTTTTTTATAAGTAATAATCCGTTTTATTATAAGCATAAAGGCACCCCAAAGTATACTGGGAGTATACAACATGATCATCTAACTAGAAAGGGAAAAGCAAACAAGAAAATTATGAACGTTGTTTTAGGCATTATGGTTAATAATGTCTTGCAAAGAGAGAATTCCATTTTTCCATCACTGAACTCTGTCAAATTTAAAAAGCGATAGGGGGAAGCAAACATAGAGTAACATATATATATTCTCTATGATCTGTAGTGTGAGCCAAACATCCAATTCAATATATTTGTTTTTGGCATTCAATACAATGAACATTTTCTCTTTTGAGAATCTAGATAAGACCATAAAACTTATGATTAAATGATGCAACTCCCTGTCAGTGCTCAAGTTCCAAGATCAGAGCCCAAAAGTAATTTGTTTCCATTACAAGCTCACTTCACAGTCGAACCTAATTTTTATGGCATATAACTTTATCCGATAATACCTTTGGTAGTTTGAGCACATACAGTAAAACCAGTCAAAGCTTCTATATTAAAATAACAAAACTTGTGGAAATTTTCTAATTCTGCAATTCATTTACAGTATTAGGGAAATCTTCCATCTCACTTTGTCGTTAAAAAATAAAATATACATGGTAATCAAACAAGTTCAATCAAGGCAATTTTTTAATATAAGAAATAATTATTAATAAAAGGAGAAACCTTATGTCCACAGAATGTGTAGAAAAGGCTCAGACAGGAAAACCAAACATTTATTAGCATATGATTGCCATTGTTGATCAAATGGAACTTATTTCTTCAAATTCTGGACCTTTTCCCTTAAACTTATTTCTTCAATTCTCAATTTTTTTTCCTTGCAATTTCCAGGTAATGTCATGATCGGATTCTTGTTTTTTACCTTATGTGAATAGTAAATAGCTTTGCTATCCTTGACAAATTGATCATAGAATAACAAGTGTTTCGGCCTTACATGTGCACCTTCTTTCATTAGTAAGTACATGCACCGGTTGGTCAAGACCCCACAACTTCACCCTTCACCTAATTCTTATAGGGGGAGGAAATGAAATTTGAGCTAGAGCTGATTGACAAAGCACATCTTTATCTCGTCTTTGTCTTTGGATAAGTACAACCTAGGTAACTCATCATACATGCAAGATAATTGAGTCTTCTGAGGAACCTTTTGTATAATAGTGACCACAGCACAAACATGTGATGGCACTTCATGACCTGATTACACTTTCGAAGTATCTAACTTCAGTTTAGGCTTGAAGTTTGACAGACTCCACCTATACAGTTACAATAGTTTCTAATTTCTTCACAAAAAAGAATCGCTTCAACGACATTTTTGAGTTGCTAGCATATGAGAGGTTAGTATGAGACAGTTGACCAAAGAAAAACGGCATAAGCACTTCTCAAGCATAAGGCCCAGTGACTGCAGCAAATAAAAAAATGGATCAATGCATCTATAACCCCCCTCCCCCGCCTCTTTTTTTTTTGAAGATAAAAAAGCCCAATATGGCAGTATGTTAAGCACAGACAAAAGAGGTAGCCAAAAGTACATCTTTACCACAGTTTGTACATAACTGAAAATGTAAAATGCAATCATGAGAGCTCAAAACAGATTAAGTAAGAAAGTAATCAGGGTTCTACAGCATCAATAAGCCCAGGAGCTTACCTCTGGAGATCGATGCTGCTCCACCAACTCTGTCCCTCAACTGACTGTAACTTTCAATAAGTGCCGCCTTTTTACTAGTTACCTAACAATCAAAAATGACATAACTAATTAACAAAAGAAGACCATGTAACTTTCTTTCATGACAGAAATAACAGATGTGAAATACATTTCATTGCTATTGGAAAGATAACTATCAAGCCAGTGAAGTAAGGAATAATGCTATTCTTCACACTTACGTCACACTATCTGACATAGCGTATTTTAAATGGCTTACAACGTCAATCACTTAAAAGAAAATGAAAGGAACTTAAAACACGTCACGTAAACCGGTGTGACATGAGTGTGAAGTGTAGCATTACTCGTAAAGTAAAAGCACACTTGATCAAGTGGAAATGGATAGGTGAAGTTTCTTTCATGTAATTTGCACTCCTGAAAACTAAACCACAAAAATAAGCTAGTGCATTGCTACCAAACACATGGTTTAGCAGTGAATGCGTCAAGCTTGCACCTCTTTGAAATCCAGTTCCACATATAGATATGGTAATTTCCCCTCATCCTGCCACAGTAAAAAAAAAAAAAAAAAAAAACCATTAAAGATAGAACAAACAAAGCGTCACAGAGAAACTTGTAGGCTGCTGGGAAATAAATGCAACCCCTAAGTTCATCGTATGTTAAACTTATCATAAGTCACAAGGAAACTCAGACACCTGCAACTGAAAAAATGTTGTATCGAAGCCAGCTCCAAGTGATAATATCTGTTTCCTTGAGTGATCTTTTCCCTCCGTATCTTTTTCACAATCAAGAAACTGAAAGAGAAGCTTCCGCAAAGCAGCCCAACGGGCAAAGTAACCTTAACAGCATTTGCAAAACCAAAAGCAAGGAAATTCTCTCAATTAGGAATAAAAAGCAAAAGAATAACCATCAAAACAAATCATATATGCTTAATACTTTTGCAGCGACTATCTCATACCACGGTTAATAATTGGAGATCTCCTCACAGGCCTTCTTACAAATAAATGGATGTAATCGTCTTTCATGTACCCCTTTCTGACACAGGACCTTACATCAATACAGTTAGAAGTTAGTATTGCCGTGAGTATATGAAATTCATAATACATACATGTATATATGTATGTATATATATATGTGCAGGATCAATATCCTCTTTAAGTTTTCAGAGTGTAAATCCTCGATAGAGTTCTTAAAATCCTGACAATTATTTTTAGTTACATGATTCAGATTTTGTCAATTCAGCGTACAACTTAATGAGATAAAATGAATTAAAGCAATTATCAGTACATATTGAAGTGATAAAATCTGAACCATTCAATTGAAAATAATGTTACGATTTTAAAAACTCTACCGCAGGAAATCTAGATTATCCAAATCCATAACCGACGTATATAACATAACAGAGAAGAAATTGAGTCTAAAGTCATTGTCACCAATAGCTTGTAGATTTCAAGCCCAAGCAAGCTATAAATCAGATTAGGACTCAATTATTCTCACATAGTAATGAACCGTTTGGTTGGTGAGAAATTTAGGAAAACAAAAGGCGAAATATACGTCATACTATTTTCTTTCTTCGCAATTTCTCCATTTTTCTTTCATTTTCTTGAGAACCAAACGGAAACTAAGGAAAAAATAAATAAGTTTCGCGAGAACAACTACTTCGGATGGTAATATTGTCAGATATGGATGAAAAGTAAAACGCAATTCGAAAACGATCACGCACAGTTTACTGGCCGAAGCGTCGTCGTTTGTTGCTTGCACTGCCGCTGTGTTGCTGTGTGAATCTGCCACTGTTACAGACTCCGCCATCTTTCTGTTCTTCCTTTCTTCCTTTCTTTGATTTTTTGTTAATTCAAATGATTTCGTACTACAGAAACACAACTAAATCAAGGATATATATATATATATTGGTTTATTTCATTTCATTTTTGTTTTTGGAATACCATTAAAAAATTTTCCTATTTTACTAAAGTTTTATCATTTATGCTTTGAAAAAATAAAAAAGGTCAAAGAAAAACAGAATTTTGAAAAAAATATTGAAGGGGTCCTTTCTTCTTATCAACTCACTTATTAAAGTTTATAATAAGGTTTTGCGCAACTAAAAAAAAATAGTGATTTGAAAGTGGTTTTTTTTTTTTTTTTTTTTAATAAAATTTGCTCTAAAAATAGTCAAAAACATATTTTTCATATTGTTTTTACTTTAAAAACTATATTTTCCAATGCAATCTCAAGAAGAGAGCTACTACTATACGAAGGTTGAAAAAAAACAATGGTTTTTTGCCAACCACTCAGCACTTAACATATCAGCAATTTAAGAAAATTGCAACAAACCAAAATGAGAACAAAACACAGTATTCCTCCCAAATTTGAGCAGCCACCAGCCTTCACCATCCGAAACCGCCGCCAACAGCCACTCTCCTTCTGTCTCTCTTCGTTAGCTCTGTGGGGTGGCGCGCAACCACCCCTTGGCCAAGGGGTGGCTGCGAGTCACCCCTGATGTGGCTCGCCGACCACATCTGGGGTGGCCACCTCATGGGTTGATACGAGCCACCCCTTGGAGCCAACAGAGAGAGGAGGAGGGGGAGTGGCCGTTGGAGGCGGTGTTTGGTGGAGGTTGGCGGAGTCTGGCGGTTGCTCAAATTTGAGAGGAATAATGTGGTGTTTTCCTCTCATTTTGGTTTTTTGCAATAAGTTGAGGTGTCAGCTCTTAAGTGGTTGGCAGAAAGCAAGGGTTTTGTGCAACCTCCGAATTGAAGATATTCCCTCCCAAAAATGCTCTTAACCTTGTGATAAAATTGTGTTTCAGCCTTGAAATTGTGCGTTTTTTATAACTTACTCAATTGCCCACGATTTGAAAACAAATGACAATTTTTTTATAAACGCACTCCCAAATCATACATTTTTTACAATTTAGCTTGAAATTGCGCTTTTGAATTGTAAAATCATAATATCAAACAAACAAACAAAACCATGTGCTTCACTCACATTAGCTTAGTTATTTCTTACTTTTATCTAAAATAGATAAGCAAAACACTAAAAAACATACATTTCAAATGTAAAATACATTATTGTTGTATTTGTGAATAATGCGCCACTATATCTAATGGTTACTGTTCACACGACACACATTCATCTTATTAATATAATATTCGTTTCTTCATATATCTCTTTTTCCAAAAAAAAGTTATACTATTTATCTCTTCACATCTCTCTTTTTTAAAAGTTAAAAAATGGGACAATGCTTATAAAAAAAATAAATAAATAAATGATATAGATAAAAAAAAAAGATAATCGAATGTATAGTATATTTTAAAACTCATTAGCTAAATTATATAAAGTGAGTTTTAATTAGTCATTGCTTAAAAATATACATAAAACATTTATTTTCTTAGGAAAAAAAAAAGAAAAGAAAAAAAGAAAAAGAAAAAGAAAAAAATGCACACGCAATAAACCCAAAAAAAAAAACGAGCGAAGCAAGGAAATAAAATCAAACTCTTCGTACTAGAACATCTGTAGCAGTAGCAGTACGTAATATTGGCAGCGGCATTCGCAGATCGCTCCACAACCTAAAACCCCAAATCCACCTCCCAATTCCCCTTTCTCTGAAATCAAACGCCACAATCCCTAACCCCTCTCTCGCTCTCGCTCACGCGCTTTTCTTCGCTCGGGTTCGTTTTTTGTTTTTTTGTTTTTTATTTTTTTGGGGGATAGAATTCGTTTTTTTTTTTTTTTTTTTTTTTTTTGAAGAGCAACAAAATGGACATAGAGCAAAAGCAAGCGGACCTGATCGAGCACTTTGTGAAGCGAGCCTCGGCTCTCCAGGGCTCGGCCCTCGGGGCCCTCGTCGCCGACGCCACCTCGCACCCCTCCCTCTTCGCCTTCTCCGAGATTCTCGCCGTTCCCTCCGTCCTTCAGGTTCGGCTCTCGCTCTGTTTCGTTGCTCAGAAAGCTAGGGCAACCGATTGAAAATCGTGTTTTTTAATTGAATGTTGTCAAATTATGAATTTTATGCTTCGTGCATTGAAATATAGCAACAGCACGTATTTTTGTTGATAAATCTTTCTTTTTTTTTTTTTTTTTTTGTGTGTGTAAGAGTTTAGGTACCTTAGATTTGGCACTTTTCCTTGATAGTCACTTTTGGGTTGATTACTACTCACTGCAGTCTAATTGGTCATGGTTTTATGTGAAATTTGTGGTTTGAGACTGGTATAATATTGAAGTTCGTATTGTGATTAACGAATGAAACAAAGCATTTTTAAATGTTATGATGGTAGATGATATTTCTGCTACATCGAATGAACAATTGCCAAGATGTTGGTAAATGAATTGTATAGATGAATTAAAAGATTGTTGACCAGTTGTCGTTGGACATATTTTTATAACGTGTTTATGTGTATCAGTTCTTTTGCCATTTTCAGATGTTTCACTTAATTTTCTTTGGCCATTTGTGCAATTTGTGAAGGCTTTCATCTTTATTGTTTCACTTAAAAGGCCTTGAGGCTTTGGATTATTCAGTCTCACATAAAATTGATTCAATGTTTTTCTGGGTTTTAACTATAAACCTGTGCAGCTTGAAGGAACTGATAGTTCTGTGTACCTTGATGTGCTTCGTTTGTTTGCACATGGCACTTGGAGTGATTACAAACGTAAGAATATCAGATCTTGCTTTATGTTTTAGCATTTGTATTCCTTTTTGTCACTCACTAGTTGTCGGTTTGATTTATAAGGATATTCATTATTTACTACAATAGTTTTGTTCATAATATAGGGTTGAGGCATTGGTTTATTTATCACTCAGTAAGGTGTTGTTTGGACAGAGCTTAATAGCCATATGCTGCCTATGTTCACGACAATTTCTGAAAGTTTTACATGTTTATACTGTACAGTACAATCTTGAATTATTTATTTATTTATTTTATAAGTAATCAAAATTTTATTAGAAAAGGAGAGGGCGCAACTCACCTACATATGAAGTATACAAGAGAAATATCTAATCAGAGAAAGAAAAAGACGAAGAAAATCATGATAACTAGAATATGAAGGCAATCATAGGGGACTGTCCATTGGTAAAGGGTTTTGAAGATGGAAGGCCTTTACTTCCACCACCGATCTCTCGCAATCCTCAAAGCTACGGTCATTTGTTTCTCTCCATATACATCACATCAAGCAAGGCTTATCGTCCACACTGCTACCTTTTGAGAAGAACTTTGCTGCCCTCTCCACCATGCAAAGAGGTCCACTAGCCTCCAAGGCATAACCCCACTTTAACCTATAGGGGTCAAAGATAGAACTCCATAAGGCATAATTAGTCTCACAGGAGAGTAGAAGGTGATCTACATATTCTTCACTCTTCTTGCACATGAATCCAAGAGAAAAGTTCACTATCATGGGTGGTAAGGGCATTATAAAATGACCGAACATCAAAAACCCCCTATTTGAAGGGGCCCAACACAACTTGTCTTCTCCACCCTCGTCTTAGTCTGATGGAGTACAAAAAATCGAAGAATGTGGTAAAGAAATCCACCTCCTAGTCATGTGACGCTTAAAACTGGTGTTCCATTGATGAGAGTCGCTAGCAAGCTGTACATATCTGCTACAGAAGCATCTTTGAAGCGAGCTATACTGAACAACTCTAGAAAGGCTACCATAAGGGTTTCCTCCACCACGCAGCATGCCAAAATCTGATTTTAAAGGTATCCCCCACCTCGAATCTAGTGTATATAGAGAACTCTCCCCAACCCTTTTTGATAAACTTCCAAAGCCCAACCCTGTATGACTCATTAACCTCACAAGAACTCCACCCACCCCACAAGTTGCCATATTTACAATCCACTGCTGCTCTCCATGGAGCCTCTCTCTCGAAAGCATAACATCATAACCACATTTCTAAGAAAGCTCGGTCAAATACAATTAACTTGTCACCCTCAACCCCCATTCCAAAATTGGAAAACAAACCTTCGACCAATTTACCAAGTGATATTTACCTTCCCATAAAAAAAAAACTTTTGTAACTTCTCAATGCGATTGGCAAAGCCAACATGGATGGGGAAAAGAGATAAGAAGTAGGTAGGCAAATTAGACAAATTGCTCTTAATCAAAGTAATCCTACTACCCTTCGACAAATACAACCTCTTTCAACTGGCTACATTGTGCTCTATCTTTAATTCCATCCCCAAATAGACTTGGCCTTAAAAGGAGCTATAGCGGAAGACCGAGATACTTTATAGGCAAGGAAGAAACCCTGCAACTCAAAATGTGAGCCAAGCCTTCTACATTATTGACATTACCAACAAGGACCGACTTTGATTTAGTTGGATTGATCTTCAAACCTGAGACGACTTCAAAACACTAAAACAAACAACCCAAATAACAAAGGTGATCAGGGTTTGCCCCACAAAAAATAATTGTGTCATCCACGACCAGGAGATGGGAGATGTTAAGGCCACCAATGTTCTTAGACCTTACAGAGAATCCTGAAAAGAAACTCCCCTTCACTGTAGCGGATATCATTTTGTTTAAAGCCTCCATAACAATGACAAACAATGAAGGACATTAGGCAGGCTTATGGGTGCTTGTAGTGAGTGGGAGGGGGATTATGAATATCTGTACAATTCAGTTGAACATTATCACTGTGTGTGAGGTAAGTTGAAAATGTGCACAGGCTTTAAAAGAAAAAAAAAAAAAAAAACCTATAAACTTGCTGCTTTTTTCTGATATTGTATGATCAAAATCATACCTACAGCTAAGAGCTATATATATATATTTTCTGGTTTTGAGAAGTGGCTTGTAAAATTTCCTTACTCTTGTTGCTTTTCAGTTTGCTTTCTTGAGTTCTAATTATAATAATTTCAGCTGGTTTTTGCCCTGTAGTTGGGGCGGTTGGTCTCTTGGTGGTTTTCTTGGGAGTTTTTAGAAGAAAGAGGTTGGAATGTTTCAGAGTAAACTTATGGCTATCAATAATTTTGAAAATATGAGATGAATGATAAAATTTATTACAATTGCGGAGTATTGCAAGTCTCCCATAATGTTTGGAATAATGATTATCTGATTTAAGAATCCAAGAAAATGAGACATCGTCTCAAGATACAATATCACAGACATGCTTCATACTTGTGCAAGCACTCTTGATCCATTAGTTATTGGTCCTGTAGCTCTTTCCTCCCATACCAGCTGGATGTTGGCTAGAATGATTGAACTTTACAAGATCTTTTTCTTTTGCCTTTAAGCTAATTAACTTTGCAAAAAATGAAGGCTGTAATGGCTTGTGGAATAACCCACCTGTAACTGGCCATTTGACAGAAGGAAGCAACATGGTTAATTATGTGGCACTCAACTAACAAAAACTCATCTTGAGTTTTATCATAGTAAATTAGTAATGCTTGTTTTATCAAATTTCTTCTAACAATTTCCTGCCCTTAAGCCTTATTTGAGTTGTGCTTCTGCAAGGCATAATGTGATAGAATTTTGGCTATTGAAATATGTATGCGTATAGGTAATGCTGACCGTCTTCCGCAATTGGTCCCTGAACAAGTTCTCAAGCTAAAGCAACTTACTGTGCTTACACTGGCTGAGACAAACAAGGTATTCTTCCTTGGATTCTGAACAATTTCTTTTAACAAATTCATATCTTTTTGAACAGGCTGATTTACCTGTCTGATTAAGTGATAGTGATAGTGGTTACTGCATCATGCTTTTTTGCCTACTTATATGTATTTTACTAGAACCATACAGGTCATGGTCATTCAGAAGGTTTTCCCTTCTAGGTGCTTCTTTGTGACATGTCTTGTTATCTGTCTTAGGGTCTAATTGTTAAGTCCATACCCAGGTCCTACCATATGATCAACTGATGCAGGAGTTAGATGTCACAAATGTACGTGAACTTGAAGACTTCCTAATCAATGAGTGCATGTATGCGGTAGGTATTCTCCCTTTGAATTCCATTTTTCTGTTCAATATCAATGACCTACTATATTTGGATATACTTTTAACTGCTGCATGTAGTGGGGAAGTAGGGTTGTTATTTCTATAGAGTTTTGTAGTCAGTAAATCAAATTTGAAGGGAATGATTTCAGGGGCTATAAGTAGAACTCATACTGATTTATGTATATATATATTTTTATTTCTTCTGGGGGTGTTTTATGTTTTCTATGATGTTGGAATATGACTATTTTATCACACTATCATACTTTGAATGACAGGAAACCGTGTTCAAATGCTTTAATCACTTTATGATGGTTACTGCTTTTTGTTACAAGTATAACAGCATGTGCTTTGCACCTAGTGCCTTTTTAATGCTACATCGTTGTTTATATTGATATTTTTTTTAGGTAAAATAATAGGTAAATCAAATAACAATTTGTTTTATCAGATATATTAACAGGATTTTTAATACATATAAAGCAAATATTTGGGAGGTCACTTCCCTTTTTATGAGTTCACTAATTAAGTAATTTTTAACAAATGCTAACTTCTTGTCTACACTATATATGTGATAGGGTGTATGTTAACAACGCCTTATATTTGATGCTGACTCCTTGTTAAGTAATTTATTTTTATGATTTTTGTTATTTTTAAACTTTTCTTCTTTTGGTAATTATTATGACGTATTTCCTTTGCGCCCCTTTGCGCCTTGATAATATATCTTTACTTATCAAAAAAAAAAAAAAATTATTATGACGTATTTCCTTCTTTTCTTTTTTTTTTCTAATTTTTTTTCCTTTTTCTTTTGGATGATGCCATCTCTCAATTAAATTAACAATAAATATCACCTAATTAGAACTCCAACCCCTGTTACTTCGTTTAGCGTATTTTGCTTGTTTAATTTTCACTTTAGGAGTTCATGCTTTTATTATATGTAGATAGATTTCTTTTGTAATTTTACAGATGGTATGGATGACAAATGGAAGTTTTTTCTTTTCTTTCTTGTCCTGAACACCTCTTTTTTGTTTAAGGCTTTGAGGACATGTATTAATAATTACAATGGGTCTTTATTTATATTATATGTATCTTTTGGTTAGGGGTCTGCTATAAGTCTATAACTGATAAGATGAGAAAAAGCATAAATAAGAATGTACTGATTGTTTTGTTTGTGTTTCTTGCTATTAGGGCATAGTTAGAGGGAAGCTGGATCAGTTGCGAAGATGCTTTGAGGTCTGAGCTCATCTTCCTTGCCTCTCTTTGAGTTGCCACATTTCTTTTTATTAACTTGTTTATGATTGTGTTTTGCAGGTTCAATTTGCAGCAGGGAGGGATCTAAGACCTGGTCAACTTGGCGGCATGATACAAACGCTGTCAAGCTGGTAGTGTCTCTGGTTCCAATAGCATTTGAGTAATTTCTGTGATGATATTTGGTTTTTTGTCTGATTGCTAGATCAATCTTCTTCTCTTGAAGAACTTATTTTCCATGAAGTGGTCCTGCTTTTAGGTGCATTTATAATTTTTCATTTATAAACTCCGGTGCTATGTTACTTTTAGCACTTGGAGAGTGATATAACTTTTTGAGTGAGCTTTAGTAATTGCATGTTCTGTGGCCTTTACTCAGTCCTTTTAGCAAATAATGTTCTGTGTGACATCTGGAGGTATGTTAGCCTTTGTTTAATCCAGCTGGCGAAGTCCAAGCAAATTCGTGTTCCAATTCTTGACCTAGCATGTCACATGTTTCTATTGCTATAGCTACTTGTTCATTAATAAAAAATTGTCTTTCAAGATAATAGTTCTCATAGGTGTTAGTATTATGTCTAATATTGGTTTATGAACATTGATAGGTTGGCTACATCAGACAATCTACTTGTCTCAATTCAAGAGAAGATTAAATGGGCTGATAGCATGAGTGAGTTGGACAAGAAACACCGGAAGGAGGTTGAGGATAGGGTGGAAGAAGTAAAGAAGTCCCTTTCACTCAAGGTCAGTTTAATCTAGTTTTATGTTTTGAATTGCTTATGTTGTCCTTTTTCTCCATAATTTAAAACTAGTTATCTAAATGCAGAATATGGGACATCCTATGGAAATGAAGTTAGTCTCCTTGTTTGTTTATTTAATTTAGTTTTTTAAGACATTTATTATTATTATTTTTTAATTCTTAGTTCTCTATGTGCATTTAAAAGTACGATCCATGGCTAAGTTGTTAAAGGAGCAAAATTGGTTAGATGTGCTGGAATGGCAACTATTAAACCTAGAACAAAAACTGAGAGTCTGTAGTTCAGATGGGGTTGGCATTATTAAGAAGTGTAGCATGACCAGCTCATTGGAATATGATGTTATTAGATGTAGCTTACCAATAATAATAATAATAATAATAATAAAAACAGCTAATCAATCTAATTGGCCGCATAACTAATTATTTATTTCTGAACCAAATCAAGTTCAGAGAACCAATTTAAAATTTTAAACAGAGAATAGAACCATTTTGTCGTAGGTTTGCTACTGATGTAGTTCTAGAGCTTGTCATAGAAATGAGAACCCAAGTGGCTGCTGGTGCCTGGCGGGGATGAAACAAAATAACTGGGGGATAGAATTGAATTATATGATGTTGCTGTTAATGCTGTTTAATTTTGTGCCCTCTGTGCAAGCAGAAGGGGTGCGTCACAAGTCAAAGCTCTGGGGAGTCCCAGAGATTATTAAGGGGGTTGGAAGTATAACTTTCTTTTATGTATATTGTTATCAGATTATAGAAGTTGCAACCCTATGATTTTGCGTTTCTCTTGTATATTTTCTGTATACTTGGGTTGCGTTTTGTGCTTTTAATGATTCTTTTGATCTCCTGTAGCTACAATGTTATTAGATTGAAAGTCTTTATTTCATTGTATGGGATATGTTGGTCGATGTGTCTTACTTACATTGTGGCAGAAGTTGCAACCCTATGATTTTATACAGTTGCATGTGTTTCTTTATTTGCTCCTTTTAGATAGGCGTTTCTATTGTATACTTCATGTATACTTGGGTTGTGTTTTGTGCTTTTAATGATCCTTTTGATCTCCTGTAGCTACATTGTTATTAGGTTGAAAGTCTTTATTTCATTGTATGGGATATGTTGGTAGATGTGTCTTACTTACGTTGTGGCAGAAGTTGCAACCCTATGGTTTTATACAGTTGCATGTGCTTCTTTGTTTGCTCCGTTTAGATAAGCGTTTCTTTTGTATACTTTCTGTATACTTGGGTTGTGTTTTGTGCTTTTAATGATATTTCGAGTACACCAAAAAAAAAAAAAAATCGCATGTGTTTCATGACACACTCCTTTTGATCTCCTGTAGCTACAATGTTATTAGATTAAAAGTCTTTATTTCATTGTATGGGATATGTTGGTCGATGTGTCTTACTTACATTGTGGCAGAAGTTACACACTGTAAGCAGGCCGACATTGACTTCCGAGGGCATGAGGAGATCTACTCTGAACCTGGTGGAGTGATGGACTACGAGGAGGACCGAAGTCGTCCCAAGAGGTAATTCAATACATCTTTGCCATTTTTAGTGATTCTGCTCCCGTGAAGTCGCGGTCGAAGTTTTAATCTGATTCTGTGTTTACAGTCTTGTTTCATCGATTGATTTATTTACCACCAATCTACTATCGGTTGGTGAAGTCAACATTCTCCCTATATCTATCGCATCCTATAAAATAATACTCGGTAAAATGGATTTCTAAAGTTATTTTTTGGTAGTACAGTTTCCAACAACTACATCAGGATTTTTCATTTTCTTTTATTTGCTTTTATTTATTTCAATTTGAAGTATGGATTTAATATGTCAGCGGGGAACAAGCAAGTAGATAGGGTTATGGAGGTTGAGCCCTAATTACAATTGCATTAAATATTAGTTTGGATCATCAATTTGAATTGCTTAAAAATTCTACTGTTTGACTTAACAAGTTGGAAAAATGCAGGAGGCGGCATCCGATTGCTTGAACGAATACATGGATGGAGGGAGCTCATGGGATTGGCTTTGGGCTTCGCCTGTTATTTTTTTTTTGTCTGTTCATGGATTCAAGCAACGGATGGTTGTGCATTTGGGGACAATGATTCTTCATTGATGGTGAACTTGTCATTGTTGCTATAATCATTAGCTTGTATTCCTGAGTCAGCAAGAAAAAGACCAGATTTGGTGGTGCGGCTTAAATGTTTTTTTGTTTATGTAGCTAGGTACTTGTGGCTATTGATGTTGCGTATTAATTTGTCTTGTGAAGAAAATGGCTGCCTGCAATAGTTTCAGATGTCTGGGCTACCCATTAATAGTATATTTGTTTCAACATATCTTTAAATGTCTTGTTTCACAGTTAGAGTTCTGAATGCTCAGTATGCCTACCCATTTAGCTTGCTGGATCTGCTCTTTACTTTGTGTTTGCAATATCTTTTGGAATTGATCCTATGGAGTCTAATCATACTTCTTCACTGTATATAACCCTCATCTATTGAGGAAACCTTCTTAACAGGTTGGATGTAATGTGAAAATTAATTGCACTGGCTGTAGACATGAAAGGAATTTTAGGTTTTTGAGATGAAATGATGAACTCAGCCTTTCAGCGTAAAATATTTTATGAAAAATGTTATCTTATTTTTTGAGTGTTTGGCGCGATGTAAAATATTGGTTAACTTGAAAATATTTTTAAAAAATAACTGTTACAAAGAATAAAATGGTTTACGCTTTGTCATTCTTAAACAATTTTTCATTGCTTTCTCATACCATATGACATACAAATGTGATAGGGCCCTTTATGGGGTATACCTGTCTAAATAAGTCTTGGGTTGTCTTAACACTTGTTTGGACAAGTGGGTTTTACAAGAGTCTTTTAACAATTGCATGCCAGAATTGCAAGTAATATGCAGACAATTGCATTGAATTCTAACCTCACCTCCGAAGGGTTGAAAAATTTTATTCTCATATACTCTTCTTCCGTATCTCTTTGTCGTTTCTCTCTTTTTTGTAACTCATTGGATTATATGAAAAATATAAGAAATATTTGACGATTTTTCATATGAACCAAATGTTAAAAAATGTTATTTGAACCATTTTTAAGGTTGCAAAAAAAATCAAAAACTAGTAATTTTTTTTTTAAAAAAATGTTATTAACTAAAAGTATTTTATGCCAAAACAAATGAATTTTGTTCTCTCAAAGCTTGGTGGCTGCCTGAATAGATTCGTTTACATGTCAGCTTTAATAGCAAATTGTTGATAATGGCTCAAATTGTCAATAAGTGTGAAGATAATTGCTGGAAAATATCAATATTCAAGTTGGTGGGTTCAAGTCATATTTATCTATAAGAGGATAAGGTTAGTTTTAAAAGGAGTCCAAGAACAACTTGGAATTTGATTTTTGGAGAAAACGTGTGTGGATAAACATGTGGGCTGCAATGCTTATCTTCATTATGAAAAAGACTTTGTATTCATGATGGTTTCGTTTTCCCAGCAGCAATTAGATTAAAATTGTTCTCCTATTTTTTCATGATTAAGCCTCTATAAAAGGACATGCAGTCCTTGGTTAAGTGGGAGATCCGGAAAATCCAAATTGGTGAGAACACTTTGTGACTTTTCTTTATTGGGTATTTGAGAGGGACAGTTGAGTGGGGTGTACAAGGGGTTAAGGGCTTGGGTTTGTGATATTAAACTTGAGCGGTTCAGGCTTGTACCATTGTACTCAATATTTCTTAATAGTAAAGAAGGAGATCGGATCACGCCCCGTGGACGTAGGCATATTGCCGAACCACGTAAACTTTGTGTATGTGTGTGATTGGTGTGTGTTCTCGTGCGTTTTATTTTCAAACTTGTCTTTCGCATAAAGGGCTGGTGGGAAATTGTTAACCAATTAATTATCAATTTTCCCAACACAAATCACATATCCTGGGAACTTCAAGTTTATCGTCACTACACATTTGTGTATAGAGCTAATTAGCTAAAGTTTTCAGGTAGATTTTGAATGATATTATAGAAGAGATTTTTATTTTTATTTTTGGGAAATTCAGAAAAATTAGCATTTCTCCGAAAGCTCAAGTAGTTTCTTTGCAATCAAAATTGCCATTTATATAAAAAGTTTAAACTGATAAGAAATTGTGAATTTAATAATTTAAATTAACAAGACGAGATCCAAAATAAATAATATTTAATTGAAGGTAAATTGTGAAGTCAATGTTTAAATTTACAACCCCAACTCTAATACTAGATTAAATTACTACTCATCTAAAAAAATTAAATTATAAAAAATAATAAACTCAATCATTTAAATTAATATTTTAATCATTAGAAACTCTTGTGTGAACCAATTATTTATTCTGATAGTCGTGGTAGTTGGACAATGTCACAATACAATTTGGTGAGCACATGTTTCTCCGATTCTCTTTTGAAGTTATTTATTTATTATTAATATAATATGTTGAGAGGGACACGACCTTGTCGTCGTCTGAACGTGGGCTGCTGCTGTCGGGAGTGGCCAGCCACCAGCCTGAACAGGTGAAAATTACTATCTTTGTTCAACTTTATGTTTTCCATTCCGTTCACATCATGTCAAACAGATGCTTTAACAAATAACAACGTCTAGGAATAGAAAAGAAGACAAAATGCCAAAAGTGGAAGAGAACTAAACAAATGTTAACTAGGTCAATATAAATGATAACAACCTCATGTTCTAGGTTTTTTTTTTCTTCACCCCCACAAACTACCTCTGTTTTTTTCAATGTTTTAATTTTTACACCGTCCCCTAATCTACCATTAGAGTTATAATATCCCTATTTTGCAATATAAAATAGCAAAAATATCCGGCATTCTGACTTTTTTTTTTTCTTAAATTTTCATGGTATTTTTATCATTTTGTATTGTAGAAGAGAGATATTGCAATTCCAATTATAAATTGGGGGATGTTGCAAAAATTAAAACGTTAAGAGAAACATTACAAAACGAGCGGTAGTTAGATAGGAAAAATGTAGTTTTTCTTTATATATATATAGAGAGGGGAAGTCCTCAAGAGGTAGCTCAATCGGCTGGGACCATGCATAATGAAGCGGAAGTCACTAGTTCGAATCCGTCTTCCACTCTTGTACGGACATGTCAAAAAAAAAAAAAAAAAAAAGAGAAGAGGGGGAGAGAGAATATTGAGGTTTAATTAGTTGATAATTATAGTGGTTGATCATGTGAATGCATGTTATAACTTTTTCTTTAAAAAAAAAAAAGAAATGAAAAATGAATTAAATAGTAAAATTCATTCACGAGGGAAACCTTATTCAACACAATTTGAGAGCAGAATGGAATTTCAGAGTCGGTGACAAGAAAGGTAGAGTTGGTGGCAAAGTGTGACTTGCATGGCTTTGGATTTTGGGAGGTAATTAATTAGCTAGTTTGAATATTGAATGCATGTCTTTTTCATACTGCCTTGAAAGCTACTTCTTCAAGTAGTTTTTTTCACATGTTTTAGATGGGAATACAATGTACTATTTGTTTATTTCTTTTATTTCTTTTCTTTTTTATTTTTGTAAATATTTGTTTATTTCTTAGCTTGTCTGGAGATGGAGATGAAGGATCGCTTAAATTTGGAAAGGCCTCTATCTTAGCAGCCTTGATATGTGTAAAAGTAAAGCTGCAACTTGACTCTATCTTATCCACTGAGAATATAAAATATATGTATTTGTTTAATGTATTCCATAACGTGCATGATAAGTATAAAAGGTTATAAGAAAAAAAAAATGAGAGCGTGTTGGGGTACTATAACTTTTATTTCAAGTGTCTTACGATATTATGTATAGTATTTGTCACATCAACTATTACAATGTAGACAGTTACGTGATAGTCCATGTGACACCCATATCTATAATTAAACAGTAGACTATAAATGATGCTGCAAAACAATTTTAATAAAAGTTTTAATACTCCTATCATTTTTTTTCAAACAATAATAGGAATATTAATTGACTCCTAATGATGCTATCAAGCTCACCATTTTAGAAGGAAAGCCCTTAATTGTTATAATTTTTCTTAGTCTCTTCAGTTTCTTCTTAAGCTAGGCGCGCATAAGCTAAGTTTTATGGGGTTCTTTTATTAGTACTCCTGATTTTCATCATGGGTTACAACCACCAGCTTTGTTAGTTGCATTCTCACTCGACTTCCACCTTTGAGGTCTCCCTCCAAAACAGTGAGGTGCTAATTATTGTTTGTCTAAATTGGAATTTTTCGCTAACTTGCTTGTTTTTTTTTTTTTTTTTTTTTTTTGGCTGTTATGTTTGTTGTTTCTAGTTTGGTTGTTCTTATGTACTTACAAAAAAAAATTAAAACAGAGAGTAGATGAAAAAAATGTGCTCATAGCATTTATTATGCAATATTTCACCACCACCTTAAAATGATATATATTTTTAAGGAAAAACAGTACTTATTCTCCTTCACTCAATTTTATTTTATTTTTATTTATTTTTTTCTTCTTCTAATGTTTCATTTTTTGCAATATCCCTCAAATCTAATATTGGGGTTGCAATGTCCCTCCTCCATTCGAAAATTTTGTAAAGTTAAGCAGAAAGAGATGCAAAATGTCCATTATGCCCCATGAAATTTAAAACAAACAATTACACCATTGATTTTTTTAAAAAAATTCTTAAATAAAAAATACCCCTCCCACTTTTTTTTTTTTTTTTTTCCTCTATGCAAATGAGCAAGAGGGAGCAGCCAACTGAGACTACTCTATCTGGGCGTAACTATAGTAGCACTTGACCATTGTGAATTGCTTCGGAGGGGCTTAGATGATATGAACTACACACACTTCCTTAATACCAATTGAATTATAGTCTGATTCAACCCCACCGGGATATTAATAATTTTTGTGACCCATGGCCACGTTGTGGATCTGGAGCAACACTGTAGGTCTTTTTTTTTTAAGCTATATATATATATATATTTTGGGGTCACAAAATGACCATTATATTCTCTTCTTTTTTTATTTTTTATTTATTTTTAGTTAAGAACAAATTTTAATGGAAGAGGGACATTGTAAGTGGTAGATTGTGGGAACACTGCAAAAATTAAAACATTAAAAAAAACATCACAATTATGATAATAGTTGAGGAGATCATAGTTTCCCAAGAATGAAGGGACTAAAACATGAATGATGATGATGCTGCAAACAACTAAGATTCAGGAATCATATATATTTGAATATTTGAGAGCCCCCACCTTAACCACCTCTCTTAACTCCTACCCAAATCTAACGGTAAAACCAAAAACATTATAAAGTTTGAGGGCCCAAATAATTTCATCGCAGTTTATATATTTCGTTTACACACGTGTGATTTATATACATATTTTTTTTATTTACAATTAAAAATTTAATAAACTGAGTTGATTTTTTTTTTTTTTTTTAAACCAAATCTAAAGGAAAAAAAAATTTGAGACCGAGAGCGAAATTAAAAATAGGGATAAATGTAAAATTGGTCATTGTGGTTGACCTAAATTACAAATTATTTCCTATCGTATAAAAAATGAGACAAAAATTTCCCCCAAATCATACTAGAGGAAATATCCTTCAACCAATTTAAAATAGTGTTAAGTGTCTATAAACATTTAAAACATTAGTCTAAGTTAGTAAACTGCAATTAATGATCTTAAGAATTTAATGTATGTTTTAAATGTTTATAGACACTTAACACTATTTCAAATTGGTTGGAGGATATTTCTTCCTGGTTTGAAGGATATTTCTGTTCTAAAAAATGACAACCTGAAAAATTGTAGTTGTCATTTTTAAAAGTCAAATTTTTTTATAAAAACACATGTCGTGTTTTTATTGAATATTACGTGATAGAGTTACTTAAGGGAAATTGATTTCAAGAAGTAAATAGTTATTTTGGCCTACTTTGAAGACGTATAAATTATTTTGTATACCACATAGAGTGATTTATAATTTAGATCAACTAAAATAACTTATAAATTATTTATTATATCACATAAAATAATTTGGTAATTTAGACCAACTAAATAACTAATTTTACCTTTATTCCTTAAAAATATCGGCGGAAGTGGATTGGATTGGGATATTTGAGAGAAAAAGAAAAAAAAAAAAAACCAAAAAAAATATATACAATTCATCAGCCAACTGGGCGCCACGTTTCAGCAGTCTACTTCGAATTGCGAGCACCGTCGGAGTCAAGTTTGCTCCTTTTTGGCTTAGGCTCCGACGTGGAAGACGAAGCCGACGGCTCCGGAGAGCCACGCTTGGCAGTCACTCTGATTGGCTCACACTCATCCGAGCCTATAAGATGAGGAAAATTGAGCTTGGCTTTCGAGCCGCGCATCTTGAAAGCGGCCCTGTCATAAGCCAAAGCCGCATCCTCAGCTGTCTCGTAAGTCCCGAGCCACACCCTTGAGTTCGAGCCGCTCTTCTTCGGGTCTCTTATCTCGGCAGCATACTTTCCCCACGGCCTCCTCCTCACCCCCCTGTACTTCTCCGCTACCTGCGCCTCACGCGCCATATCAACACCTTCCTCACGCGCCACCGCAGCATTATCTAACGGGGCCCATCCAACATTCACAGTGTCACGTAAAGCACCGTAAACGACCATGTCGTCTGTGTCGTCCACCTTCAAAGGCAACTCCCCCCAGCTCTCCATTAAAAAGTGACTGCCAAAGCTCGAGCTTCGACTAAACGGTAGCGTGTTGCTGTCGTAAACTTTTGCCACAAACGACGCCGTGTCTTGAAGATCGTTTTGCACAAGATGTCGCCGGATTGTCTCTAAAAGAGCAGCGTCGGACTCCGAAGTTGTGGTTTCTCCGAACATGGTTAATTATACATCTTCGTGGGGATTGATAATAACTTATTGGGTGATCGCTATATATATATATATATATTCATGCATTTCTACGAAGTTTCGTTTCCTGTGGGCATGTGTTTTTTGTGCTGGGAATGATTTTATTTATTTATTTATTTGATTGTGTTCGTGTCGTAATCGTCGGTTCATTTGTTTATTTCTATAATCTTTATGGGGAGGAGTGATAGATATATGGGAAGAAGTTTATTGGTTTAATGAATGGAATCTTTGAGGAAAAGAAATAATTGAGTTTGCTTTTACGTACAATATTAGGTTATGGGCATTCTGCAGTGGTCAGAGCTCGCAGGCTGCCATTCCAGAAGCATGAGGACAATTTTCGACCATTTTCACAGTCAAATCTACGCGTTTTTAGCATCTTTTTATATGTTGTTGGGTTTGGAATAACATGTGGAATTCATGCTCTTTAATATTCCTTAATCATTTTCTTCTTTCCAACTGCACTTGCGGGTTACAAATACACGGAATGTAGATGATATATATATATATATATATATATAAGAGTAAATCTTAAATGGGTTATCCGTGATTAGAAATGTAAGAATATTATGATATGCTATTGAATGTTAGATTATCATATAATAGATGGTGCACAGAATATTATGATGATATTTTAGAATGTTAAATAATACTATATACCATTATTTTATTTTCAAAAGTTGATGAGTAATATTATATTTTACATCCATTTATCACACTATGATACATTTGTTGACATGACATGCTTTAAGTGGTTTATAATAAACCACTGAAAATAGGCTATGTCAGACGAGTATGACATGAATGTAATAAATAAATGTGAAAAGTAACATTATTCTTCTCATAATACATTACAGTATTTCATGTCTTGATTATTGTAGATTGTATTTCATAGACCAAGTGTGAACGGAAGAAAGTCCCAATTTTATTCATAGCATTGTACTTACAGCGCAATTTTTTTCATCCTAACTCTTCAAGATTAATGATTCACTTCAAAAAAAAAAGAAAAAGAAAAAAAAGGTCGGAGATTGATGATTCACTTCAAAAAATACTTTCTATTGTATTTTTCTACAAGAAAGAAGTGACATTAATTAGCTTTCCCTATTGCTCATTAATTCTTGCCTCCCACTTCGGTTCCCTTGTTAAGATTGAGATTAATCAACACAAATAAAAGACTCATGTCTCCCCCACTTAGGATCACATAGTCAAAAAGAAATTAATCAAATGTCTCAATCAATTCAAGACTCGATCGATTTAGTACTTCTTCTGGAAATTAATATACAGATATGGATTAAGTGGTAGCACAGAATAAGCCATATATAGATCTTATCTCCCCCCACTTAGGATCACATAATAGTCAAAATAAAATCATTATAATATCTCAATAAATTCAAGACTCTAATTACCATTTTTTGGAATACATCAAGATTTAGGTGCTATAATTTTGTGATGATCAGTGTTCAGTGTGTAACATGATACACCAAATAATTAAAAACATGTTTCTATTATTGCCCACCTTCTCTTGAAAATCTGACACTTATCCCATAATTTTCCTCTTCTTTTTAAAACTTGGAATCTAATTATAAATTACTTAAATAAGTTTTATTATATATTTATACACACACACACACACACCAAAGTCATTGCTTTTCTCGTATTTCTGATCAGGCCCAATAGGATCAAATATGAATACAGTTAAGTTCCTTTTCTTTTAGGTGAATAAATAAACATTATACATTTAAATGTCAAATCTTGAATCAAATGTGTAAGATCGATTTCTCAAACTTGAAGTGAAGGGAATCATAGATGTATATATATATATATATAGCTTGAAGGAAATGCATATTAATTTGAAAGATATTCCCACCTGCCTTTTCCTCAGAAACAAACATAATTAGCTCAAAGCAAGAGATTGAAAATGTCTTTGACTAATTATTCCAACTTGTAATTGAGTGGCTCATTTTCTTTTTTAAGGTTAAAATATTATGCTTCCTCATCGATAAACGATATAAATTTTAAGTTCTTTTATTGGTCTGTGTTCTCTAAAAAATTTAGTTTGATTTTTTTTTTCCCCTACATTGTTTAATGAATTGACAAAAATGATTGAAGTGAGACTTTTTTCAAAAAGAACGTGATACAATTTCAAAATTTATATCACCTAATTAATTAGCAACCGAAACACATGTTAGGAGGAGAATTAGTAAGCCCCTATTGCTTAATTTTGCTGGTTTCTGACTAGACTTTTCTAATTCAAAAAAATGAGAAACATCATTGAAAACTTTTCATCAACTCAATTAATTCAACACCATAATAGATGATGAAAAAGAAAAAGAGCAAAACAAAATTTTCTAGACAACAAAAGAACCAAATTGAGACGCGTTTTGTTTTGTTTTGTTTTGTTTTTGTTTTTGTTTTTGTTTTTTTTTTTAAGAAAATGAATTTCGAATTTAGATAAATATCAATGATAAAACATATACTTAAACTCTTAAATCATCGTTTATCCCCTAAAGCTTAAGTCAATAAGAAGACGTAAATTTAATCATTTAATTTATATTTTAACTTTTTTTCTTACGTGTGGGTTTAAACTCCCATTTACCTAATAAGGTCCAATATATACAATATTTAATTCAAATGAGAAGTGAATGACAGAGATAAGATTTGGACTCATGGTACATTTGGCTCTGATACTATATTAATTAAATTATTATTTATCTTAAAAACTTAAGCGAATAGAAAAATATGAATTTAATCATTTAATTTATATTCTAATATTGCTTGAGGAAAAAAGACAGTGAAAAAAAGAAAATTTGATTAATGGGTCACTCATTACAATTTGTTTGTTGATCAAATGTAAAGAAGGGATTAGTGATGTCATTAGTCAGATGATCAAACGTCCACCATGAAACTGATTGATCATTAACCATTGACATCTCTATTGGACTACTTCCACAACTCGACTCGGCTCGAACCACTGAACCATCGCTGCCGCTCTTCCTCTTCTTTGGTTTCGGAGAGCTATTATCCGACGACGATGAAGATGGCAGCTCTGACGAGTGACGGCGCTTGGGAGTCACTCTAACGGGCTCGGCTTCACCCGAGCCAATCAAATGCGGAAAATTGAGCTTGGCTTTTGAACCGCGCATCTTGAAAGCGGCTCGGTCGTAAGCCAAAGCTGCATCCTTAGCCGCTTCATAAGTTCCGAGCCACACCCTCATGCCGCCCTTCTTCGGGTCCCTTATCTCCGCCGCATACTTCCCCCACGGCCTCCTCCTCACGCCCCTATATCGTGGCGTGTGTTCTTCACGCTCCTCGGTCACTGTTTGCAGTGACGCACCCCAATTCTCGCTGAGAACAACATTGCTGACAACCTGAGCATTGTCGAAACTCATCACCGAGAAACTACTCCGAGCAGTTTCGGAATCGCCGAGAAGGTATTGCCGGATCGGTTCCAGAACAACATTGCTAACCACCTGGGTATTCTCGAAACTCATCGCCGAGAAACTCCCAGTAGTTTCTGGATCTCCGAGAAGGTGTTGCCGGATTGATTCCAAAACTGCCAAGTCCGACTCCATCGACTGATAAATGGTATTGGCTAACACTTACTATATTGGGAAAGTTGTACTTTTTTTTTGCGTCGATCGGTGACTGTGGAAAACAGCTTTGGAGGGTTTTTGATTTATAGCGAAGATAGAAGAGAGAGTTTGAGATGCTCGTGCGCTTGGTGATGGAGAATGAATTATTTTGGTGCTTCCCATGAAAGTTCTTCAATTACTCACGTGGAACATGCACATCTCTTGCGAGATTAATTATTATTATTATTTTTTAAAAATTTTCAGTTGATTTAAATATTATTCGTTATTTAATTGTATTATACTTTCTGTCTCTCTTTTTTTAAGCATACTTTTGTTTCTTAAATGGTTGATCAAGCGCGTGGATTTGGTGTGACGCAAATCTCCTGATAGTGTACTCCACGTCAGCTATTAGCGCGTGTTTAATTTAAGATTAAGAGCCTATTTGAAGCTGTGTTTGAGGAGCTTAAAAATGCTTTAAACGCTCAAAAAATCCGTTTGAAAAAAAAAGTATTCTTTTGGTTAAAACATTAAAAGTGCTTTTAAATGTCCAACAAGCCTAAAAATGACCAAAACGCATTTTTAGCAAAAGCTTAAAAATAAAGCTTTTGCCCAAAATCTCTTTTTGACTTGGAGTCTGTTTGAGATTGCGTTTAAGAAATAGAGTTTTTAAGTCAGAAAGAGCTTTTGGACAAAAGCTTCATTTTAAAGTTTTTACCAAAAGTGCTTTTTAGTCATTTGTAAACTTTTTGGACCCTTAAAAACGCTTTTAATTTTTTTACCAAACGAGTACGTTTTTCTTCAAACGGGCTTTTTAAGTGTTAAAAATCACTTTTAGGCCCCTCAAACGCAATTTCAAACGAGCCCTTAAAAGTTCTATTTCTAAAAAACAATCCCAAATAGGCTCTAAGATTGTAATTTTAAAATACATTTAAGCTTTTGGTAAAAGTATAGTTTGACTTTTAAACCTAAATTGTGTTTTTAAAAATGTAGTTTCTTGTTTACCATTTGAAAATACAGATTATTATTGTTTTTTAAAAAAATTACTCTCAATTTGATTTAAAATCATAATCTACGAAATCGCAATGTGAAACAACTCTAATAGTGTAAATTGATCTTCTTATTTTATGTTTTCTTTTTGACTTATAATTGCTTTAGAATTTTATATCGGGAGATAACCATATTATTTAGATTGGATTTTTATATTTTTACCACTCTTCTTGTCAAAATTTTCCTTAAAAGCATAGGTGTATGTGTGTATATATATATATAAAACATTTTGTAGCAAACGTTTATTAGCTTATTTATTTTATAAATTTTATGCTCTTATTGGTAAATTTTATTTTTAGCTATCACTATTATGTAGCTAAATTTTGTATTTTTTTTTTCAGGAAACTAAATTTTATATATATATATATATATATATATATATATATATATATATATATATATATATATATATTTTACTTGTCCATGAACCAAAGTAAAGATTAATTGCATCTTGAAATTAATGTAAGCTAACTTAATTTTGAGGCAAATTAAACCTTCAAAACTATAGCTAGACTTAGGACTTTTTAACATCTGGGTTAAGTAGAGTACTCCAATATTTGGCCATTAGGTCAAAAGACACGTGATCCTTAGTTATTCTATTTTCCTTGCATAAATTTCTTTCCCTTTTTCTTGGGGGCTTTTTGAAATGGCGTTTGGCTTGTAGTTAAAAACTCAAGTCAAAAGTAAAATATGAAACTGACCACGAAAAGGCATTTTGCTCCCACAATACAATCCATCTATTAGGTATAGTCTGGAAAGATGAAAGAAATTTTGTTTTGACTTTTTTTATCGTTTGGAATGGCAACACAAGAGGCGGTTCGTTGGCAAACAGCAACAATAGTTATGGATACAATACTTAATCAATAAATTATAAGGAAAAATGTAATATGTATTTATATTGTTATTGGGCCAATTATTTATTTTGATTAAATATTACGATTCGAGAGTTTATATATTTTAAAAGTCAATAATGATAATATCAAATTTAACGGTGATTTTAAAAGTTATATCACAGTTGAGAAGACATTAAAAAAATATTAAAAGAATACTTAACATTTCGATTCGAAAGTTCATTTTAATTATATACTTTTATTTTAGTGCATGCATGTGAGAATGCGAACGAAGCAAGCAACATTGCGTTTCTAAATTTTCTATAGCTTTATAAAAGTCAAAAAAAAGTTCTCTTACTATATAGGCTCTAGGCAAGGGTTGAAACGTTGCACTTGATTTTACAGTTTTAAGGTCTATAGCAATTTTAAAATGTGTAATTTTTATCATCTAGAAGACCCGAATCAATTTTTAATATATATATTAAAATGTGTGATGGGGATGAAAAAGTATCCCTCATTTTATTTCTTTTGTTTTGTAAACGAAGTACTCTCCATGTCACCTTTTTGAGAAAAATATAAAATCAGTCTTTGTAGTTTGTCCGATTTGTAATTAGTTTATTGTGGTATTAAAATAAATTCAGAGGTCCCTGAAGTATATCAAAAAAAAAAAACAATTTAGTTTTTACAGCAAAATTTCATCTACTGGCTTAATAAAATATGATAGTAGAGCCAATAAAATTGTGACACATATTTTATTTAAGTTTTTTTATGATAGTTTTCCGAGGTGTGATGTGGCACGATGTACGAGGAGTCGTTGGGCTGAAAAATAACAAAGATAGGATAAGAGCTGCCGGTGGTGTGCCGGCGGGAGATAACTCCGATGCCTAAGTCAATCGTTGATCTGAGAGGGAAAGAGCAAATGCTCAATGAGAGCTTGAGAGAGAGAGAGAGAGAGAGTTGAGATTACCCAAATAATGAATTGATGACTCCCTTTTATAGGTATCAAGTAGTAGTTATCTCCCCGTAATTCTTGACCCCACATTCCTGAGGATCCATGTGCACAATGCTGGTGAAGTGGATCGTGGGTTGTAGGTTACTCCAGGATCATGAGATCGTGGAGTGTGTTAGTGGGTGGCTCGACCACGCTTGTGTTGGACGTGGCCCGTGGGTACTTGAGTTATCCTCAGGCACACGTGTCTAGTTTGGCACTGACAGTTGGGTCATATTCTGGTGAACGTGGGGGCTTTGCTTGGGCGCTGGGTGCATTCCCACGTTCATTAGTGAACGTGGGTCTCCGGCCTTCACTTGCCGAAGGACCATTGCACCCTTGGTGGAAAGATTGTTATGCCCTCGGTGGGCTAGCCATGCTTCGGATTGGGCCGATCATGTCTCGGCCTGAGGCTGTCTTTAGTGGGCTTGCACATTGGGCCGGGCCTAGAGGTGTTGGGCTTTGTATTGGCCGATCCATGTCCTAACAAAGTCAGTATCATACTAACAGAATATGATAAATTACTAGACGTAATTTAGGTGTAGGGACTAATTTTATTTTATTTTTATTTTTTATGCCTACCTCAAGAATTTATGAGTTTATTTTGATACCACATGAACTCATTTTGCATTTTTCCTTACTGCCTTATCAATATGGATCTCAATAGTCGTGAGTTGTAGTTAATGGGTGTAGTCGACATCGTGGTTGTAATTTAGGGGGAGTAAAATGTAATTTAACAATTTGACAATGATAATAAAAGAAAATATGTATAGTTATCAATTAAAAATGTATCCAATCGTTATATTACGTTATCTAATTGGTTGATCTTCATGTACGAACCATCCAGATCAAGCGAACAGTGTCCTTCAACTAAGTTTATGGATAAGAATAGAGTAAGAAAGAAAGAAAGAAAAGAAAGGGTTTTCAACATATACCCTTTGCATCATGCTGAAACATCTTACGTAGGAGTCGAATAGAGATAACTTTGTCATATACTTGAGATAAAATTATACATGTTTAATTCAAATTTAACACTAACACAAAAATTATTTAACAAACATTCTTCGAGAAAATTGTACAAATTCAGAAGACACCTTCAACCCTAGGATGCACGACAATAGGACTGCTCACCTTGTATTTACTAGTCTTATCGACCCAAACCAGCTCGCCATATGTAAATTCCTGATCTCTAAGCATTCCTTTGTATGTAATAGTGACATTATAAGATCGTTGCTCATACTTCTTTTGGAACACCAGTGACATGGGTGAGACTTCAACTATAGTATACAGAGGTACAGGTACCACTTTAGCTTCGTAAGTTGCAGCACCTTCCCCAACATTGGTCACGGTCCTCTGAAATGTATGAACAAATGATGCTTTACGATCACTATAAAAGGAGAGGAATGATGGGTAATTAAAATCAGGTGATGGGTTGGAACAATTTCGCGTAGTAATGGTGAAGACTTGCTCCTCACTGAACTTTGAGCACAATAGATTCACAAAATCTTGGGGGGTTGCATCGTAAACCAAACCTGGGTTAAGTGCCTTGTTAGGATTAATATGACCCGCTCCCATGTCAAAAGGCGAAGCAAAATGAGAATTATAGTCTTGAATTGGAGAAAAAGTATTATCAAATTTATCTGCAGAGGTAATTATGGCAGAAATAATGGCAGTTGTACTCCAGTTTGGATGTGCAGCTTTTAGAAGCGCTACTACACCAGCAACGTGAGGGCAAGCAAGGGATGTCCCAGAGTTTATGATATAACTACTATATAAATTTGTTTTAAAACCAGTATGGGTCACTGGTATGTTTGGAACCCAAGCAGCCAAGACCCATGACCCAGGTGCCATTATATCTGGCTTCAAGTTATATGGGAAGCTCAATGATGGTCCTCTCGAAGCATAATAAGCCACAGTCGGTGCAGGCTTTGTCTTCGTAAAAGTATGTTTGAAGTTCATGGTGACCATTGGCGAATCATTATTCTCCATATTTATATAAGACATTACAACTCTAGCCTCTTTTGAGCTGATCACAACGCAAGGACAAGGAAAACGTCTTATGTCTTGATTTTGTCGTAATATTGCAATGTCGGAGACAATTATTGCTCCTGATGCATTTGATTTAGCTATAGAATCAATTTGATCAGTGAAATTCCCTGAATCGCACATGATAATCTTGTCCTTGACGTTGTATAGTTCAAGTGAAGTACATGATGATAGAGTGGCCCTTTTGTACACTAATGATAGGTTCTGTAATATGGTCTCACCTGGAAACATAGACCATCCAGAAATAGTTTCACCATTTCCGAAAATCAATGATCCAGCAAACCATCGATCAATAGTGCTTGCAGTGACAGTTAAAACCCATGGGATCCCATTGGATACGGTATCATCATTCGGTCCTTTATTCCCTGCCGCGGCTACAACCACTATGCCCTTCTCCATGGCTGAAAATGATGCTGCTGCAATAGCATCTTCGTACAATGGCAGTGTTACTTTAGTGGCAAAGGAGATGTTTATCACATCCACGCCATCATCGATGGCTTGACGTAGATCTGAAACGATATCGGAAGTTCTAGTTACCTCATTCCACGAGACTTTGTAAATGGCCAACCTTGCATGTGGTGCAATACCAACGGCTGTTCCTTTAGCATAACCAAAGTAAGACACTTCATCAACATAGTTACCTAGAAGGACAAAGTAGGTGTGGACATAGTTAGTTGTAAAAATTAAAAATGTACGTGAGTATTGTATGCTTTAAAAACATATATCATTTTAGTAGATTTTGTGTTACCAGCAGCTATAGAGGCAACTTGGGTCCCATGCCCTATATCATCCCTAGCAGAGTCTGTGCTAATAATTTTGCTAGGATCTATAAATCCTTTCATACCTTTGTTAAAGTACCTAACTCCTATAATCTTGCCGTTACACATGGAAGAATTAAAATCTTCTCCTCCTTCACATGAACCGTTCCACTTAGATAGAACTCCAGCAGAAATACCCTTATCATTGAAGCTGGGGCTTTCTGGCCATACACCATTATCTAAAATTTCAATGATAATATCTTTACCATAGTTGGAGACATTCCATAGGCCATTAGAGACATCAAGGGAGAGAAAGCTAGGAGTGTGGGTGGTTTCAAGCGTGATAGTTGTGTCAATATAAGCTGAGATGAACCCTGAATACTTTTTTAAACTTCCAGTTCATCTAGAGTTAAAACATCACTAAAACCATGAAGAACATTGTTATAGGTGTATAGAAGAGATGGTTGGGGCTTATGGTTGTCCAATAAGGTAGGGCTTGCAAATTGAAGGGAATTAATCATGGATACGTACCAATTGTGGGGAGTGCTAAAAGCCTTGGGCATGTGAGACCCATTCATGTGAATAATATATGAAGACCTCTTCATTGACATTGATTTAACAGAAAGAGTGAACAAAAACCACACAAGAACGAATAAGAAATGAAGTGGAACCCTTTTGACATGATGCTCCATATTGTCTTTTAAGGATTAAAACCTTTGAGTAGATATGAATGTTATAAATTCTACCAAACATATATATAGTAAGGTTTAGAAGCAAAAAATAAATTATAAGAAAAATCAAAGCCCTCCTTTCTTGAAAGGTTGCCTCGTATTGGTCAAAAGGTTGTTACAATTGAATGATAAAGACTAAAAGATTAAAAAGAGATATAGAGACTCAATGGAAAAATGAAAATAAATTAAAGGATTAGAGATACCATTGTGAGAACATGATGAGGCAAAAATCAACTTTCCTCATTTCTATGGAGGCCATATTGAAAATGAAATTTCATAAGAGTATTCTATTCAAGAAGTAATATCTTAGTAATCAAAATTTTCTTATTATGCTAACCCTATCGTAGATTCACCATAGTATATCGTTAATAGATATTGGCTTGAATTAAATGGTATGAGCTTGTTCTGAATATTATTTTCTAGCTATGTTCTTGGGAAGTTTATAATCCAATTTTGAGTAGATGTAGCTATAATGATTCTATTCCTTAAGTGTAGATATAAAGTCAATGGCTCATTTAACATCTGAGGGATCGCAGTAACGGTAGTGGCTTTTTGTGGTAGTGATCTATGAGTTTTTGTTGTTGTTGTTTTTTATTTATTATTATTTTATTATTATTTTAATTTTAATTTTAATTTTTTTTTATTGTTTTATTCAATGTAGGGAAGGGGGAGATTAGAAGAAAATAAAAAATTAAGGCAACATAGCCATCCTTAAAACAGTTGAAAATTGGTCAAATAAATGACTGGGCCCATCAAAGGAACTGAAACCACCAAAAAAGACGGTAAAGGCCGGCCAAATTTCAAAAATGGAATATCCTACGGACCAACAAGGGGCGAAAAGGGGCATGACTATCTCGAGACCCTTCAACCCTATTCGGATCTCAAAAACAAGGAACACAGACTAGGGCATGACCCTCTAAACACCCTTCAACTCTACCCAAAATCTTGTTGGTAAAATCAACACGACCATCAAAAGTCGGCTAAGGGGAATAACACTACCAAAGAAAAAAAGAAAAGAAAAAAAAAGGCAAGAACAACAATCTCTAGCAAATGAATAATCCAAAGGCAAACAGGGAAACAACTAACCACAACAAACACAGAAAATAGAAAATTACAAGGAAAATAAAAACAACATAAAAAAAAATCCACAAATCAGCAGCTTCAACGGAGGATAAGTAACTATTTAAGCTAATTGTGAAACAAATCAAGAGTTGTGCACAAACTACAAAGTGACAAAATATTATTTCCGAGGATAAGTAACAATTTAAGCTAGTTGTGAAACAAATCAAGAGTGGTGCACAATGTGACAAAATGTTATTTCCAATGATCAGATATGATATAAGCAAGCAAAGATCGATCCTCTTTTAAAAATTGAGGTCCAGAAGTCAGAAGTGATAGCAAATTACATTGATTTACTTGGAACGAGATTGTCATTTTAATAAAAAAATTTATTAGGTTGTGTTCAATATGTTTGATAATCTAAATGCAACAAATATATTGATGCCCATCCTTGACTTGATTGGAAATCTATCAAGATTTATGGAATGTAAAATTCTCATGTCATGTCTCCTGTTTTATAGGATTGGCTCCTCTCCCGTTCAAATTTTGGTCCCAAACCAAGAAAATATATATATAAGGGGATGGTGCCTTAAAATTTTTGAAAAAAACTCCCTCCTCCGTTTGAATAGTAATAAAATAAAATAAAAAAACCTCATAGATTTTCTAAACAAATAATAGGGGTACGTAATTACCTTTTCTCCCATCAACTATAACGCATTGTCATTTTGTTCACATGAACTGACAGCCCTATTGTCTAACCCTATCAAACTACCATTTTGTGCCCAAAATTCCCCTTTTGTCAGTCAAATGCGTTAACTTAGACGGTCAACCCATCTTGAAATTTTATATCCCACTTTTTTTCACAGTAGGGTTGTTAGTTCATGGAGGCAAATTAACAATACGTTGTAGCTGATGGGGGGAAAATGTGGGATATAAAATTTCAAGATGGCATGTGGGGCACATGTAACTGGTTGACCGTCTGAATTAACGCCTTTGACTGATGAAATGAGGGTTTTGGGCACAAAATGGTAGTTTGGTAGGGTCGGACAGTAGGATTGTTAGTTCATGGGGACAAAGTGACAATGCGTTGTAGTTAATGAGAAAAAATGTAATTAGCCCCAAATAATAAGTACATGGGAGATTATCATGTGTCTTCTAAAATTATATTTTTTCGACTATTATTGGAAACAAAGATTGTGAGGCTTTTTTTATTCACTATTTTCTCCATATTTCTTCTCAAAGCAACTTAAGATTTGACATGTATTTTGTAATTTTTATTCTCATTTTTTTTCATTAATGAACACTAATTTTCTGTTTCCCTTTTGGGCTCTCCCGCTTTGAATTAAAAAAAAAAAGGAAAAAAAAAAAAGAATCTCTCTTTTTTTTTTTTTTAAAGAAATATGATTGGTGTCAATACTTTTTCTATATTTTTTCAATTTTATCTTACAAATCAACCATTAAATTTTTACACTTATGTGGACTCCACATAAATGGTGTATCCCATATTTTTTACCAGAGATTAATTCAAATTATTTATGCTTAGTAAAGATTCGTCACCACTAACTTTATAACTTTATACAACCCATTTCATACGTACTATCCATATATATGCAGGCCTTTAATCTATTCTAGAAGTCATATTAAATTTTATATTAATGTTTTGGTATTATAAATAAAAATTGATTTTTATATGTTAATATAATTGAATGAAACTATATATATATTTGTGATTTACTGTATGGGCCAAACGTTAAAAAATATTTTATTGAAAAATAAATTTTCTGAAGACATTTTTTCAACCGAAAATATTTTACATCGAAACAAACAGAACCTTAGTCTATTCTAGAAGTCATATCTTTTTTTTTTTTTTTTTCTTTTTTTTTTTTTTTTTTTCGTTTACATCGTTAAGATATGAGGTGGATATATATAATGTTTTCTTCCTATCATTATTTGGAAGTTTAAAATCTAATTTTGATCAGTAAATGTCGCTAGGGTGATCCCATTTACAATGCATAACTATTACTGCTTCTACTAGAAAGCTTTCACACACGCAATATAGGAGAGAGACATTGATATGTCTCAAAAAACTACTGCCTTCAATATTTGTATATTTGTATTATAAATCTAGCAGAAGACAGTGAAGGAAATGAGATCCGTTAATATCAACAATTGATGCAATACCCTTTGATTGGAAGGCATATAGGAATTACCAAAAGAGAAATGATAAAAATATTATTCCAACCATCTCCATATATTGAATTGATGAATCTATCATTGAATTTGTGTAAGATCAATATGAGTTCACAAATCGAATGGTTAATTCATTGAATTTGCAAAAAAGAAATAATAGAAAGAATCATACATGCCTCTCATATATATATTTGGGATTTAGGGTCATTTAAACTTAAAGTTTGGGGTTATTTTTTATTTTTTGCGCTTTTGTAGCCTTCATTTTATTAAAAAGGGAGCCCCTACTATGCGGTCATGCTGCAAAAGGATTGTTTTGCAGCATCCACTCTTATAGTGACACATCACCAAGCTCATTTTGACAAAATAAAATCAAAACACCAAATAACAGCAAATTCACAACCAAAACACCACCGGCCAGCAAACCCACAACCAAACTACCGGCGCCGGCCAGCAGCATCCCACGGCGCCGGAGACTTTCTTCTGAATGTCATTTTTGATTGCAGGTCTTCTCGTCCTCCTCTGTTTTTCCCCATTTCGGTCGGATGAAATGATTTGGTTCTTCAAAGGTAAAATTCATCCCCTTTGCTGTTGATTCTTGAATTAAGTTGGGTATTTGATTTTGGGTGTTCTTAATCGAGTGGGTAGTGCTATGTTCTTTGTGAAATTGGTGTTGATGTTTGGTTTGTAGTAGTGCTTTTGGGGATGGTTTGGCTGAATGGGTTTGGGATGGGGATGGTTTGGCCGAATGGGTTTTGGATGGATTTTAATGGGTTGATTGTTGAGAATATTTGTTTCCCCAATCTGGTGTGACCCACGGCCAGCGTGGGAGAGAAGAAGGAAGAAATGGGAGGAAGAAGAAGAGGAGTTGTCGGGAGGAAGGAAGAAATAGGAGAGAAGAAGAAATGGGAGGAAGAATCTAGTGTTTTAGGTGTAAGATAGTTTTGTACATTTTTCCTATGTGTCAATGTTCTATTGGGGGCTGCAAAAGACTACTTTTGCAGCCCGACCGCATAGGAGGTTTACTCTATTAAAAATTCTCGAAAAGCATAGAATTTTAAAGTGCTATTTTTTGTTTTTTTAATAAAAAAAAAGGGCTCACTGATGTTGGTCACTGCTCCGGCCCACTTAAACCCTAATGTACAAGGCGTGAGGTACACCTTGGTGGTAATGGAACATGCATGGACTCAAACCCACAACCTCGGACTCGCAAGGTGATCGATGATTTCGAGCTGCTTTGACCATTAAGCCATTGTCCCAGGGACAGTTTTAAAGTGCAATTGAAGAAAATTGTTATTTGAAAACATGAAAAAAGGAGAGAGAGAGAGAGTTAGAGAGACTCAATAAGATATACTTAGAAGGTGATTTTTGTTCAAATTTCCCGCAATTCCATGATTTGTCTTGGATTTATGATAAGAGTTGTGAGTCATTGTTTAACCCCAATGTCATGTCATATTGAAAGGGAAATAATAGTGGATACATACCAATTGTGATGAGTGATAAAAGCCGGCCTTGGGCATGTGAGACTTGTTCATGTGAATAATATATGGGAACCTTTTCATCGACATTGATTTAACATAAAGAGTTAAGGATGAAAACCTTTGCTTAGATATGAATATTATATATGATACCGAACACATATAGTGGAGGGGTATTTTTGTCCCCTCAAAAGTGAAAAGACAAAAATACCCTTCCACTATAACTAACTAAATATTTTTCAGTTTAAATGAAGTGGAAAAGATCTTGTTCTTTTAAGGTTTAGACAACATTAAAAATAATAAGAAAAACAAAAGCCGTACCTTCTTTAATTTTAAACTAGTTTCCCTCGTATTGGTCAAAAGGTTATAGAGACTAAAAAAATAAAAATAGAGATATAGAATCATTAGAAAATGAAAATAAATTAAAAGACGAGTAGTATCCATTTGAGAACACGATGAGGCAAAAAGCAACTTGCCTCGTTTCTATGGAGACCATATTGAAATGAAACTTCAAAAAATTATTCTATTCAAGAAGTAGTAATCAAATTTTTCTTATTGCAAGAGCATCATTTTCAGCCATGGTGTCCTTAGTGTGGACAACATCAATTGTAGAAAAAAAAATGTATATGAGATTTGCACGCTTTAAGAATACAAATGTTTGTTTAATAGACTTTTTCCTACCTGCAGCTATAGAGGCAACTTGGGTCCCATTCCCATTATCATCCCTAGCACTCTAGCAGAGTCTCTGCTAATAATTTTGCTAGGATCAATAAATCCTTTCATACATTTGTTAAAGTACCTAACTCCTATAATCTTGTGATTACACATGGAAGAATTAAACTCTTCACGTACCAACTTCACATGAACCTTTCCACTTAGATAAAAATCCAATAGGCATGCCCTTGTCATTGAAGCTTGGGCTTTCTGGCCACACACCACTATCTACAATGCCAATGATAATATCTTTGCAATAGTTTGAGACATTCCATAGGCCGTTAGATACATCAAGAGAGAGAAAGCTAGGAGTGTGGGTGGTTTCAAGCATGAGAGTTGTGTCAATATAAGCTGAGATGAACCTTGGAAGCGTTTTTAAAGCTTGCAAGTTCATCTAGAGTTAAAACAGCCCTAAAACCATGAAAAACATTATCATAGGTGTATAGATGATCTGGTAGGGATTGATGGTTTTCCAATAAGGTAGGGCTTGCAAATTGAAGCGAATTAATCATGGATACATACCAATAGTGATGAGTGGTAAAAGCCTTGGGCATTTGAGACTCATCCATGTAAATGATATAAGAGGACCCCCTTATCGACATTGATATATCAGAAAGACTTAACAAAAACCACGCAAGAAAGAATAAAAAATGAAGTAAAACCATTTTGACAGGATACTCCATATTGCCCTTAAGGATGAAAACCTTTGCTTAGATATGAATGTTATATATGGTACCAAACATGTGTAGTAAGTTTTAGAAGCACTAAAATTGATAAGAAATTTCAAAGCCCTACCTTCTTGAATTTTAAACTGGTTTGCGTCGTATTGGTCAAAAGGTCGTTACCGATTAATGATAGAGACTAGACAATTAAAAGAGATACAAAGACTCAATGGAAAAATGAAAATAAATTAAAGGACGAGTTGTATCCTTTTGAAAACATAATGAGGCAAACAACAACTTGTTTGATTTTTATAGAGGCCATATTAAGAATGAAATTTCATAAAGTTATTCTATTCAAGAAGTAATATCGTAGTAATTAAATTTGTCTTATTCCGCTAAACCTATCATGGATTAACCATAGCATATCATTAAAAGATATTGTCTTGAATTAAATTATACAAGCATGTCCTTAATATTGTTTTCTAACTATCATCCGTCTTGGGAGATTTATAATGCAATTTTGAGTAGATGTAGATACAATGATTTATTCCTTAAGCGAACGACAAAATGTCAATGGCTCGCCCAACATTTGAGGGATCATTGTGAAGTACTTAGTGGCATGTTGTGGCCATAGTCTATGAGTTATAGGATAAGTAACAATTCGGGAAAATTACAGTTTATCCCCTTAAAGTTGACAACGTTTTTCAATTCGAACACTAAAGTTTCAATTTTTGCAATCTACCCCCGCAAAGTTTCAACTTTTTTTAATTCGACCAATATTATCCCAAAATTTCCATATTGCCCATAATTTTTATTTTTTATGAAAAAAAAAAAAAATTGGGGGTGCAAAAATGGTGAATTTTTTTTTTGTTTTTTAATTTTTTTTTATAAAAAATAAAAATTAGGGGCAATATGAAAAGTTTTGGATACAATTGGTCAAATTGCAAAAATTTGGAACTTTGGGGGAGTGGATTACAAAAATTGAAACTTTGGTGTTAAAATTGAAAAATACTGTTAATTTTGAGGGGATAAACTGTAATTTTCCCTAACAATTCAAGCTAGTTGTGAAATAAATCAAGTGTCATGCACAAAGTGACAAAATGTTATTTTTGGGGATCATTGGTGATATAAGCAAGCAAAGATCCTCTTTTAAAAATAAAAGTCCAAATGTGATAGTAAATTATAGTGATTTACTTGGAAAATGATTGTTATTTTAATAAGAAATTTATTAGGTGTTGGACATTATGTTTGATAATCTAAATGCAACAAATATACTGATGCCCATGCTTGATTTGATTGGATATCTATCAATATTTCTGAAATATTAATGTCAAATTCTCATGTTTCGTAAATTTATTTCTATTTTTTTCGTAAATCTATGATAGGCTTGTATTCCATAGAATAATTATTTGTAGCCAATTATATACCAACATGCATATATGTGTGTATATACCGACATGCAAATAATTCTATGGGTATATATATATCCCATAGAATTATTTATGTTAAATACTATCTCCAATTAAATTAAGAGTTTGAACATTTACTCATAAAACATGAAATCATGATCATTTTCTGTTTTTCCTTTTCTTTTTCTTTTTTTCTTTGGGGTAATTACATTTTGTTCCCATGAACTACAGCGACTTGGTACTTCCCCCCATGAATTGCCAACTATGACACCTGACCCCATCAAACTTTCATCTCATGACAAAAAGGCCCATTCCGCCAGTCAAAGGAATTAAAATTGACAGTCAACAGTCATGTGCCATTTTAAATTTTTTTCTACCACTTTTGACCTCACTTTAGACCGAGAAAATGATGCTTATACCCTCCTAAACCCTAATCCAACACATGAAAACAATTTAAACAATTCTTTTATACTAATTAACTTATAATAAAAAAATGGTCCCTAGCTCTCCATGTCTCCCTGTAGCTATGTCTCTTATTTTTCTTTGCAGCGACGGCACTCCCTTTTGATTCTTTGTCCGGTGCGGTTAGGAAAATTCAAGAAGAAAGACAACACAATTTCTCTCTTGTGACGACTTATGAAGTGATTACATAGTTAGACTAAGGGTCCGTTTGGGAGTGCGTTTTTTAAAAAATAATCTGCTTTTTTACACCAAATCGCAATTTTTGAGTGTTTGGGATTGTGATTTTAAAAACGCAAATTTTAAAATCGTGAAAAAATCTTCGATTTCTATAAGCTGACTAGGAAGTGCTTATTTGAAAAAGTGCGAACTTAAACTAAAATCACGATTTCCCTTAAAACAATATTTGGCGCAATATTTACCTATTTGGCAATGAAACTGCAATTAAATGGTAATGTAACTGTTATCCAAATACTCAATTGATAAAGAAAAATACATTTTATCATGTTTTACCAAACGCCTATGCGATTTTAAAAAGTAGCGATTTCAAAAACACAATTTTTAAAATCGCACTTATTGAAATCGCACTCCCTAACAAGCCATAATTTAAAAACTAGAAATATATTTTATTACAAGAGATTAATCCAAATTACTTTATGTCCTTGATTAAACCAATTATCTTTATTGAATGCTCCGTCTGATTTTCTTAAGTCCATGGACGCTTCGGCTATCGTTGAGTCGGGATATGTACATCGAGACAAGGCAATAACCGAGTGGACTAGGATGGAAAAGAATGCTTGTCTTTATGTGCCGGATGAATTCTCACGAATATTTCAGTGTGAAATTGTCAAGGAAGCATGGGATATTTTAGAAATTACACATGAAGTAGTAGAACCTGTTAAAACTTCAAAACTTTAAATGTTAATTTTCAAATTGGAAAAGATTAGAGTGTAGGAGGATGAGACATTTGATGAATTTTATGCTAAGCTCAACGACATTCGTAATTTTAGTCTTATATAATATGGGTAAGAAAGTTTCTTACGCTAAAATGGTGAGAAAAATCATGAAGTCTTTATCTAAATGGTTTAGACCTAAGGTCGCTGCTATATGGAAGAACACAAGGACCTTGATTCCATAAAGTTGAAGAGCTTAATTGTAGGTTCTCTTCAAAACCTATAAGAACACTTTGCCTCAACATGAGAAGAGCAAGTCCATTGCTCTAAAAACTGTTAAGGAAGAGGTCGATTACTCCTCCAATGAGGAAGCATTGAATGAAGAGGACCTTGCGATATTTGTTAAGAGATTCATAAAAATTTTGAAACCTGAAAATGAAAACTGCCTATAATAATCTTTTTGAGAAATTCACCAAAGTAAAAAAGTTGAACAAAAAGACCTTAAAGAAATTCAATGAGATTGAACTTGAAAAATTGGATGATTCTTATATTGTGTGTCATACTTTGAAGTCTGAGAATGCAATATTGTTGATTGCTAAAGTGAAATCTCTAAAGAATGAATTGAAATAATCCAAAGATTATCTCAAAAAATTCTCCAGTGATAAGCTTGATAAAATGTTGCATGATCTAGAACGTTCTTTTGATAGATATGGTTTGAGATTTGATAAATTTGTTGCGTCTTTCGTTAAGGAACATGAAGTAATTGAAGCACAACAAGCGAGAGTGCACTCGAGCGCATCCTCTAGTGCGCTCGAGCACCCGAGTAACGGCTAGTTTTCCATCATGAGTGCGCTCGAGCGCATTGCACTCCTACACAGACTCTGTTTCTGTTACAGAGATTGTATTCAATCTCTTCTATCAAGTTTGGTTGCATTGAACTGAAGCAGTTTAGATATATATCTTATATTTGTTTATATTAAAGCTTTCTAATTGTATTAATTCTCCTAGTTCTAGTTGTATTAGTTCTCCTCCTATTTGTTTTCAATTGTAACTCTTTACCTATATATACAATGAGAACAAAGTTGAGACTTTATTCCGCTAAAAACAAGTAGACTTTATTCCGCCAAAAGCAAGTTTTTTTGCTTTCTTTCATCTTCTTCTAATGTTGCTTCTTTTTCTAAGACCATGTTTGTTAAATCTAAGATAGAAGAAGTTAAGACTGATGTAACCTATTTGGATAAGGTCAAAAGTGTTTTGTTTGAATGAATGTGATGGTTGATGTTGTTGGAATCTTTACATTCGGCTCAGATCATTTTTATTTTGTTTTCCACTATATTATTACTTTGATAAGTTAGTGTTTGAGGTAGTAAATCTAACTAATTACCAGTTAATTAGTATAAAAGAATTACGAGCAACAATCTAAATTAATTAATTTTGGGGGTATTACAACCAGAGTCAATCCACCATGTGTTATGAGCTACATTTACCAAATTTGGTTCATAACAAACTAAAGAAAGAAACATACCTTTCTTCTCAAGCCATCTTTTATATTTTAGGCCGATCTTCTTAGAATGTCTCATTTTCTTGCAGAAGAAGCACTTGAGGTAAAAAGTGTGATGCAAATTGAAAATAAAAGTGTGGGGAGTAAACCTACAAAATAATAATTATGTACTTACAATTAATACTCATGCTATAAATCACACTAAACCTTATCTAATTTACTAACCCATATTAGTAAATTTAGAGAGTAAATCAATACATACAACATTACCATGATTTACTTATCTTTATGATGAAACTAATGGAATGTAGCATGATGAGAAAGATGAATTCAAGACCTTTTGGCAACAAGATTTCAACTTAGCCATCACTAAGCTAGTCCATTTTATAATTCGATGCAAATGTTCAATGTCATGGAAATAATGGTAAATATAAGGCCCTTTCCTGATCAACTATATGCTTTCCATACATAAGATGTTTTGGCTTGTCATTATGTATAAATTATCCTTTATTATGACATATAAACAATTATAAAGAATTTTCTTTTCTTTTTTAACAACAAAATGGGAAGATGGAAAATATGAGGAAAAGTAAATTTTACTTCAATAATTCTGCCCCTTTAACTTCAATAAGCATTAAAATTGAAAAAAAAAATAGTGTGGGGGGGGGGGGGGGGGGGGGAGGTTGGTGTTTCAACAGAGAAAATGGGTTGGGTTTTGGTAAAGGCTCAGCGAACGGGTTTGATTGGCTCCAAAAGCCCAACAGCTACATGATGAACGGCTTCTACGAGAGCATCCAAAATCTTATCGAACTCTAGGCGCTCTTTTCTCGCTCACGAAGCTTGTAGAATCTTTACTGCGGCAGCGGCACTGCGTGTATCTGGTGCGCGCACCGTTTCATTCCCTTTGAATTAGCATACTGCTTATGTAATCTCTCTCTCTCTCTCTTGACTGCATCAGTATTGTTCACATAATGCACATGAATTGTTTGTGAAAATGCGCAGCCAGATGAGGAGGCTTGTGTTTGGTTTGTACTTTGTGATCATGCCCCATGAATTTTAATTTAATGTGTGTTAAGCTAGCTGGGTTGGTGAGGACTGGTCTAGGTCCCCTTTTTGCTTTGCTATTTCCTGCGTTCATAGCTCTTTTAGATTGCCATCAAAGATGTTTAGATATCAATGGTCTTTTGTACATTTTATAAGACCATCCCACTTCATACCCTTTTTGGGTTAGATAACAAAACGAAAAGAGAAAAGGAATGGGTGGGTGGGTGGTAAATGTCTTCGTTTTCTTTGCTTAAGGTTTGGTTTGAATTCTGCTAGTGCTACATTCATGTTATGGTAGAGGCGTAGAGCGGTACTTAGATATATGGGTTCAGCAGTATTAGCCTTCTCAAGTTATCTTCCCGACTCCTGAGGCCTTGGAGAGAGAGTGGCATTACCCTCTTCTACCTTTTTGGGGAAAAAAGAAAAAACAATAGCCTAGTAATACCGAGTAGGTAATGTAAAACCTCAGCTGGAGTTCAGAGGTTAGCTATTCCAAACTCCTTCAGTGTTAACTACAGCAAAAAAAAACCTGCTAAAAGAGAAGCCAAATGAAATCCTCAAAGGGTAATTCTCAGGATGGAGTGGGGTTGTGGGGGTGTGATTTAGTTGAAAAAAAAAAAAAAACACTTTTCACTCCCAAATTACCAACCCTCTGGCTAGACCATCAAACTTTAAAATGCGATACTTGATCCTTTTCAACTACCACCCCATTACAAGTTACACCCTTTATTAGCATTTGGTGTTAAAGGAGACGGAAAAATGTTGCAATTGCGCCACATGTGAATTTTTTAACTTGAACTTTCGAAAATGCACCTAAAAAAATTGAAGGGGTACGTGGTCGAACCTCCCCCCTCATGACTGAAGAGCGGTTCGGCCACCCCTGCAATTTTTTTTTTAATAATTTTTAGGGACATTTGGGGAATTAAAAAAAAAAAAAAAAAAAAAAAGAAAAGTCACGTGTGGCGTGCTTGAGGAATGTTTCGTCCATTTTAACACCAAATGTTAGCAAATGGTGTGATTTGTAACCGAGTGATAACTGAAGTGGATAATTGTCACATTTTAAAGTCCGATGGTTTAAGTGCCAAAGGGGTGGTACTTTAGGGGAGGAAAGTGTATTTTTCCAAAAACAAAAATTGAAAGATTGACTGGATTAACTAATGTGTATGTATATGTTGCTCAAAACGAGGATTTAGATAGAAACAATCCTGTTGGGAGGAAAGAGTATTATTATTTGTATGCTGGATGGTGTCTGCAAGATCAAAATTCTAATTTGAGTGTGATGGCTGAATATGAAATGGCATGACGTGAATGCCAAAATATATATATATATATATTGGTGTCTCTCTTTCTGTTTTTCTCTTCTTTTGTGCAATGAGAAAAAAGAAAATTAAAGAAAAAGAAAGTCTTTAATATTTGAGATGGATTGCCATCAACAGGATTCTTTATGCTAAAGGTATGGGCTTCGTTACTCATCCTTTGATGGTTCACATTCTTAGCACCTTGTAGAGAAAAGCCCTTGATTGAAGTAGAAACTTGTCAGCTGAAAATTCATAATGCTCACACGTTTAAAAATGTCCAAATTACGAAAATTAAACCTAAAGCCTATTAAAGTGAAGAAAATAAAAAATATATATATAACTGACATGATAATAAACTATCCAGCTTTGGGCAATTTCCTGATCAAATATGGGACTCCAATTGAGCTACATTCAGTTGTGTATAACTATCTAATTAGACAGCCTAGATATATAGTGTTGAGCTGTCCCTGCTACATAAGCTGACAATCCCAGCCAACTTTAAAAATAAAAGTAAATGATTCACGCGGGATGAGGCAACCATTTTTGGTGACTTCAGTTGGTGATCAAGGAGCAATTTGTTGTGAGGTTTTGCTAAAATTTCAGTATGTTGTCCCCATCTAGCTTCATTTTGGCTGTTGTAGATTGTTGAAATCCTTCTCTGTTTGTTTGGTTGCTAACACACCCTTGGTGAGATACTTTCTAGTTGTTGTTAAGACCATCTCAGGATGGACGGATGGTTGTAGCAAGCCAAGAATGATATGTTCTCGATGCTTTGGAAGTCTCTGGAAATTCTTCAACAGATGATTGGCATGAACCCATTATTTCAAATAGTGGAGGGTTTGATTGGACTAAGTCTCATGGTTTTTCCCTGCTCATTGGAGGTTTTCCATGTAAAGTATTTGGTGTCTTGCTTTGTGCTTTTCTTGATATTTATTATTATTGTTATATTTTCAGGTTGTGATTTGGTGTGTTGAATCGTTATTGCCTATTTAGTTCATACAAAGAGGGGTCAAAAATGTTGTTGTGTTACTAATTAGTGTTCACCCTAACATTTAGTTCTCTGTTTATTTTATGCATAAAATCCTTTCCATTGTTAATGTGTCATTCCTTTGATGCTTACTGCATATAGGCCAGGAAGTTCTTAAATTAATTTCCTATGTTTTGGAGGAGAATCTTTAGCAATTCTTGTTTATAAAGTTTGGTCCTTCTCAATATTCCCAGAGTTCATAAATTCATGGATCGATGGTGTGGAGTTTTAAAGGTTCCATTGTGCTCTGACAGCAGCAAGTATTATAGAGTTGCAGCATCTCTGTGCCTTTCACGCACTTCCAGAACGTTAGCCGTAAGTTCTGTTCATTCAACTCCTGTAAAGCACTAGTGCACATTGTTTGCTGTTCATTACTCGGAGAAAATTATGGAAGCCTTGTGTGTCCCTCTTCAATTAAATTCACCTGATATATTTAGTTTTGTATCCAAGGCTCCTCCTTCCTCCAAGCAATGGGGAGTGACTATTAAATTGCTACAAAGACTCTCTTTCTCATGTTTATGAACATATCAATCTTTCTTCAGAAAGACCATCTTATCTTGTTCTTAAACCCTATATTCTGAATCACTCTTTTACAATTATTCTTATTTTCACTTTGTGTTGGAGGCAGGTGCCTTCTGCAAATGCAGTCTTTTTCAATGGAGATTGTGTTGAAGGGACTGGGAATCCAGTGATTGAGAGGCTGTCGGATCTACAGAAAATAGCTGGAATTCTGGTTCAAAAATTTGGAGGTTCTATCAACGCATGGGTCATTGAGGCTTCTGTTTTTAATGGGCCTTTTGCTGTCTATGAAGATTTTATTCCATCTGTGAATCAACGGGGAGAGCCAAAATCATATAGCCCACTTGGATTCCCAGCTTCTAGGTCGACTGTCACACTTTTGTCAAATTGCCTTAAAGAGGTATGTTTGGTAGCAAATTTGTCCTGTCATGGCTTTTATTTTCTATTTTGTTTTGAAAGATCACGTTGTTTCACATTATTTATGGAAAGTGTCGAGCATAACATTGTCATGCTTTTTGTCAATAATTATGTTTGATAACCATTTCTGTATGCATACACGCAATCTTGAAGTTCAGAAGAGAAATGATAAATTTGGCCTATATCATTGCAAACATATTTTATATCTTGAAGTTATGTGTAGCCTGTTTTGTAGATTGTTGCTGGCTGATATTAAATAAGGATTTTACCTTGAAAATCTAGGTTGACACAAAAGAAATAATTAAGGCCTTCAAAACATTTCCAAGTACTTTCTCCTATGCACCAAATGAAGCATTATTGATAAATGAATGAATGCTGCATTGGAGTTTCTTTTACAGCTCAAGAATGTATATTGGGTATCTGTAGAAAGAAGAAAATGTCAATCTGTTTTAACAATTAGATTTTTTGTGATTCTTGTGTCATATACGTTTAGGAAAGGACATAATAACATAAAGATATTATGTAAAGAAGCCAGCAGGTATACTTTTAAAAGGATAGAACGTGTCTGATTTTTATGAGAATGGCAAAATAATGCAAGAGGTTTCTTTGCTGAAAGTATTTTCTTATTGAATTTGGTGTTAAGCATTCACAAGAAGTGTGAATGATTTCTTTAATTATTCCACTGAACTTGAGAAGGGCAGCACATTCTTGCTCTGTATTACTCTGGAGAATGTTCTGAGTCTGTTTAACATTTCCCTTACTGTTTTTCAATAATTGTTAAACATTTTTAAAACTCCTAATCATTCCTTAACATTTAATGGTTTCCATCATCTTCCTTTTTTTCCAAGGCAGGTAAAGAAAGCAATTTCAAGGAAACAGGAAGAACAACAGCCAGCCAGTGCATCTGCATCATGTCTCTCTCAACCCAAAACATTCATCCTTGGATTTAGCAAGGGCGGCACTGTAATTAATCAGCTAGTTACTGAGCTTAGCTTCTCAGATGTCAGACTCACTGGAAATGCACCCTGCACTGAAGAACAGTCGAGAAGTGGTCAGCATTCCAGTTTTTCAGAAGAGAGTAAAATCATACCTAATACAGAGGAAAGCCTTTTAAACAGCATCACTGAGATCCATTACTTGGATGTTGGTTTAAATTCTTCTGGTGCATATCTAACAGACCATGAAGCGATTGAGAGAATCTCCAACCGCCTCATACAAAGAGCTGAGGGAATTCGATTTATTGTTCATGGAACTCCTAGGCAATGGTGTGACAGTAGGCGAGTCTGGATTCGCAACGAAAAGGACCAATTAGTTCATATGCTTGAATCCCAAGCTCAGAGGAGTGGAGGAAAATTAGAGGTCTGTGAAAAGTTTTATTTTTCTGATAGGCCTCCTGGTATGCAGATGCATTTTGAAATCATTGAAAAGTTTGATGTGAGTTAAGTTCTATGAGTCTGATGCCAATGGAGTTCAAAACTCTCCAGAGAGCTCTAGTCTCTCTTGTCCCCTATGGTGCTGCCGCTCCTCCTCCTTCCTCTCCTACCCTTCTCTCTTCCTTTTTTAGTCTTTTTTCTTATTCTTTTTTCCCTCGTTTTCTCTGCAACATGAAGGCCAAATCTGCGGCGTTTCCTCTCTCCACCCATGCGCCACTCATCCTCCATCTTTGGCCTCTTCCGCCCAACGACGATCTCCGTTGGTGGTACCGTCTTTTTGTCCTTAGATTCTAAGATCCAGTTGCAGACTAAGAAGCAATATCCCTTGTATCTTCATTGCAGGTACTTTTTTTGGATACCATAGTGGTGCTTTGCTCAAGCAGCTTGATTCATCCAGTTACAGTGCTCTTTCTCCTGCTGCGGCTTCAAAGCTCAAGTGTTGCTATAGTCGGTGTTTTAATAGGCTAATCTTCCTTTGGTTTGTTGCTTCAAACCGCCATTCATGGCGGCTTGGTTCTTGGCCAAGATGCCAAGCTTCAAATGGGTCAGGCTAATCGTTTAACCCATTCTCAATTTGTATTGGAGTATTTGTTGTGTTGCTCTACTTTCTTTCACGTTGTGTAACTTGCTGTAATTTTCCCCTTCCCCATCTCCCTTTGTAAATGCCAAAAAAAGCCAAAAACAGAGTGTTTTAACGGCAAGTGGAGCATCCACGAACATCTTGTATAGGGTAAATCGAAAGTTTGAAACCTCACTTGTATGGGTACCTTTGTCTCCCCTCCTTGTAACCCAAACATGGGAGAAGCTTCAGCAGCTCTATTAGCCATCTTCAGTGCTCATTACCTTAAAATTATCAAGGTCATTCTCAATGCTCTAAAATTCAAGCGAGAGAAATAAGGACGATTTTTTTTTGTTTTTTTTTTTTATGAAAATAATATTCACTTATGATTAAAATGACACGAAAAGAATATTAAAAAGCATTTAACAATTTCTTTTGTAAAAACCATTTAGGTACACTAAATAGCATTTCTCATAGCATTTCTGATTTCTCTTTGGCATAACGAAGCAAAATATCCAAAAATGGTTAATTTCCATTAATCACTGAGCTCCTAGGAACGACACCGTTAGCTTCCCACTCTTCTTCTCCGCTACCTCTTCTTCTCTTTCATGTTTTTCTATGAAAAAAAAAAAGTAGAGCAAAATATACAACAAAGTCCTCCATTTTCTTTAATTTTCCAAAACATGTACTTAGCCGCCGCTGTCCAGAGCCATCGGTAACGCCTCCCCTTGGTCATCTCCGGCGAAACGAAGTTTCCGGCCGAAACCCACATATCAGACCGGATTTTGGAGACCAATAGCTTGGTCTGTATTCTCTGTCCCTAAACTAGCTCTCATCCACCCAAAGGTCCGATAGACTCAGACTCTGCTCCCTCTTCTTCTCTTTCACTTCCACATCCCAAGGTAACGCTTTCTCTATTGTAACATTTGGGTTTAAGCATTTTCACCCAAAGCCTTAACCTTTCAATGGCACTTTCCGCAATCTCTAAATTCCTCTCATTCTCACATCGCCTCAAAACCCCAAAATATTCGACCCTAAATTCCCCCACTTCTTCCTCTGCGGAGAAATACTACAATCACCTGCGGAGAAACGGTGCCCAAAACATAGAGAAAACGCTGGCCACAGTTAAGGCCAAATTGGACTCCAAATGTATCACTGAAGTCTTACATAGATGCCACCCAAATCAATCCCAAATGGGTATTAGGTTTTTCATTTGGGCTGGCACTCAATCCAGTCATAGGCATAGCCCATTCATGTATGGCAAAGCTTGTGAGTTGTTTGACATTAAAGGAAACCCGAGTTTTCTTGTTGATGTTATTGAGGGTTATAGGGTTCAAGGGTCTGTGGTAAATGCCAAGGTATTTAAGGTGGTTTTGAACCTGTGTAGGGAAGCTAAGCTTGCTAGTGAGGCTTTGTGGGTGTTGAGGAAAATGAAGGAATTTGCTTTGCAGCCTGACACTACGGCGTATAATGTGGTTATAAGGTTATTTTGTGGAAAGGGTGATATGGATATGGCAGAGGAGTTGATGAATGAGATGGGATTGAGTGATCTTTATCCTGATATGATCACGTACGTTGCAATGATTAGAGGGTTTTGTAATGTGGGTAGATTAGAGGATGCTTGTGGATTGGTTGAGGTTATGAGGGGGCATGGGTGTTTGCCTAATGCTGTGGTGTATTCTGCTCTTCTCGATGGGGCTTGTCAGTGTGGGAATATGGAGAGGGCATTGGAGTTGTTGGGTGAGATGGAGAAAGAAGGCGGGGCTTGTAGTCCGAATGTTATTACATATACATCTGTGATTCAGTGTTTTTGTAAGAAAGGTCAAGCAATGAAGGCATTGGAGTTTTTGGATAGGATGAAAGCTTTCGGATGTTCTCCAAATCGCGTTACAGTTAGTAGTTTGATAAAAGGTCTTTGTGTAGAGGGGCATGTAGAAGAGGTTTATAAGGTGATTGATAAAGTTGTTGCGGGAGGCAGTGTTTCATATGGTGATTGCTATAGTTCTCTAACACTGTCTTTTGTCAAACTTAAAAAACTCGAGGAGGCTGAGAAGATCTTTAGGATGATGCTTGCCAGTGGGGTCAAACCCGATAGTTTGGCATGTAGCATTTTGATAAGGGAGCTTTGTTTGGAGGGGCGGGTGTTAGATGGATTTATGCTATGTGACGAAATTGAGAAAATGGATTTTTTGTCTTCCATTGATTCTGATCTTTATTCTATTCTTTTAGTTGGGCTTTGTCAACAAAGCCATTCGGTGGAGGCTGCAAGGCTTGCAAGGTTAATGCTCAAGAAAGGAATTCGATTGAAAGCTTCTGATTTTGACAGTATAGTTGAACACGTGGAGAAATTTGAAGATGAGGAGTTAGTTAAGCACTTGAATAAGGTTGGAAAATAACATTGATAAAAGAAAGTATGTCTGTCTTGGGGGGATCTTATTTGATGATTTGAGAAGGTATGTATGGTAGCTAATTTTTCGTTTCATAACTTTTTTTTCTATTTTGTTTGGAAAGATCACGTTGTTTCACATTATTTATGGATAGTGTCAAGCATAACATTATCATGTTTTTGGCAATAATTATGTTTGAGAACCATTTCTGTGTGCATGCGCTCAATCTTGAAGTTTGGAAGAGAAATGAAGAATTTGGCCTTTATCATTGCAAACATATTATTTATATCTTGGAAGTTATGTGTAGCCTGTTTTATAGATTGTGGCTGGCTATATTAAATAATGATTTTACCTTCTTAAAAATCTAATGAAATTTTAGTAGAAAAAGTACATACACACTAGGTTGACATGAAAGAAATAATTAAGGCCTTCAAAACCATTTCCAGGAACTTTCTCCTATGCACCAAATGAAGCATTATTGATAAATGAATGAATGCTGCATTGGAGTCTCTTTTTACAGCTCAAGAATGCTGCATTGGGTATGTGTAGAAAGAAGAAAATGTCACTCTGTTTTAACAATTAGATTTTTTGTTATTCTTGTGTCATATACGTTTATGAAAGGACATAATAACATCAAGATTTTCTGTGAAGAAGCCAGCAGGTATACTTTTGAAAAGATAGAGCTTGTGTGATTTTTATCATAGATATTTAGAGGATGGCAAAATAATGTAAGAGGTTTCTTTACAGAAAGTATTTTCTAGGCACTAATCAAATTCATAAATGTTGTGTTCTTATTAACTATGGTTATTAAGCATTCACAAGAAGTGTGAAGGATTTCTTTAATTATTCCACTGAACTTGAGAATGGGAGCATATTCTGGTTCACTATTACTCTGGAGTATCTTCCGAGTCTGTTTAACATTTCCCTTACTGTTTTTCAATGATTGTTAAACATTTTTAAAACTCCTACTCATTCCTAACATTTAATGGTTTCCATCATTTTTTTTCCAAGGCAGGTAAAGAATGCAATTTCTAGTAGACAGGAAGAACAACAGCCAGCCAGTGCATCTGCATCATGTCTATCTCAACCCAAAACATTCATGGCCCCTCACACGGGTTGGGTAAAATTCAGGCTTTCGACTATGGGTATAGTCCTAAGAAATTGTTTGCACTCAAGAGAGGTCGAACCTTTGGCCTGATGCTTCATGAGGTATGAAGGTCAAATGACTTACCACTTGAGCCAAGCCCTTTAAACAGCTTCTCTGAGCCAAACCCTTTAAATCAGACCTAATACAAAAGAAAGCCTTTTAAACAGCATCTCTGAGATCCATTACTTGGATGTTGGTTTGAATTCTTCTGGTGCATATCTAACTGACCATGATGTGATTCAGAGAGTCTCCTACAGCCTCATACAAGGAGCTGAATCTGGGCTCGCACTGAAAAGGACCAATTAGTTCATTTGCTTGAATCCCAATCTCAGAGTGGAGGGAATTAGATGTCTGTTAGAAATTTTATTTTTCTGATATGCAAATGCATTTTGAAATCATTGAAAAGTTTGATGTCAGTTAAGTGCTTTGAGTCTGGTGTCAATGGCAATTTCATGCTTATGTGACAGAAAGTATATAAAAGCAAAAATGTAGAATTTGTATGCCTAGTAGCCTCTTCTTTTATTGATTGGATAGCAATACTGATAGTGTAGATATGGATGAGTTCCCATCTTTCAAATCTCCAGCATGCATAAGATTAAGTGTGTTTTATTTTATTTTAATAGGTATGAAACGTTCATCATAAATATTAATCTTTTCCCTTTTGGTGTACCTGTTATTTTAGTTTCTGTTCTTCTTTAATTTACAACAGATATTTGAAATCACTAAAGGTATTTTGGGATTTAATTTGGATTTTGAAAAATTCAATGTATTTATACCTAGTATTAGATGAATTCATGGATTCTAGTTTTTCATATAAAGGTGTTTGTGCTGGTGTTAAAGTTAAATTTTGGGACAAAGCTTATTAATTTAATGAGTTAAAACCTAAAGAAAGAACTTTATTCATATGTATTATTTTGGAGAAATGTTATATTTTTATCTCAATTTAGTGATATGATAATGTCAATTAACCATTAGATTAACTCTTATTTTTTTTAAAAAAAAAATGATAGTTGATTGGCAATGCCATATTAACAAAGTGGCTAACAATTTTTTAAGTAGCTGGCATAGGAAGGCATTTAAAATATGCCACATCAGTCGATATGAAAATGTGTGGAAAATGATTCTCTCTATTTCAAATGAAAATAGAGAGTATCCAGTTAGTGTATTTTAGATATGTAAAATTGTCTAAAAAATTAAAATGACAATTTTATCCTTTCAAAAAACACTAATTGGATACTTTCCATTTCAAATGAAATGGAGAAGATCCTATTTTGAAATGTGTAATAAATAGGTATAAAGAGTATCATTACTCTTGTTCAAAAGTCCGCATCTCCAACAACTTTAATTAAAGCCCTTTGGAGTGATTTTGTTTTATTTTTGTGTAATGTTACTTTTCATACTCATATCATACTAACTGACGTAATATGTTTTAAGTAACTAATATGAGAAGGCTAAGAAACACATTACGTAAACCGATGTGATATATGTGTGATAAATAAGTATAAATAGTAGCTAGAAACTACATTTTTATATTGCAACTATTTCACAATGTTAATATGGCAATCGTAAATGACATTTGGATAAGTTTTTGTTAAAAGAAATTATTGAAGAGTTGGTTGGGACTATCACATAAGTATTGTAGGATAATTGTGGGACAAAAATGTGGTTTTTAGCATTATCTTATTATTATATGCACGTGACCTGGATGAGAGTTTCATTTATTACTCACAATTATCGGTCATGACATGTGTGAGTGTAATTGCAATATTACTCATTGAGTAGTGCTACTCTTTACACTTATTTATCACACTTATTTTGTGTTTTAAGTGACTTCGTATGTTAAATCAAACCATACCAAAAAAAAAAAAAAAAAAAGCTTATAACATGTCACATAAGCCAATACAAAAATAAGTGCGAAAAGCAATATTATTCTTATTCATTGATAGTGACGGAACTAGATACATATCAAGAGTAGTCATGGCTTCCCTTTGTTTTCAAATTTTCTTTTAATTTTTTTATTAAGTTAAATATGCGTATTTTTAGGCTTAACAATTAAGATTAGTCTTTGTGGAAAATTAAATTTTACCCCTCATTCGTATTTTGGTTCCTCCAAATGAAAAATTTTGGTTTGGTCATTCTCGTCAATATTAGACAACATTGGCATTGACACTCAAAAGTCCAACACAAATTGAATGTTACATGCTTGACTTGTGAAGCCTTTTCAATAATAATCCATTACTTATACACATATATATACTAATAATTTGTTGCAGCATTTATGGTATGAAATATAAATTTTGTTACGCTATATTATTCTTTTTCTTATTATTATTATGGATAGAGTTTTCTTTTAAATTAGGTTGAAATAATTTCTTTCAACCAAGTCTATAAAAATAATATGTGTCATGTTAACATATGAAAAGCACATGCTTTTTTAATATCAGGGACAAATTGAAATACATTTTATTAAAAACTCATGTGCATATCACTTGTTATTAAAAAAATGGACACATGTCATTTTTATAGATTTTTTTTTTTTGACATGTCCATACAAAAGGTTTCATAAGACGTGGTTTCCAGTCGATTAAACTACCCCTTGAGGACGTTATTTTTATAGACTAAGTTGAAAGAAATTTATCCAACTCAATTTGGAAAAAAACTCTATCATATTATTATCCTATTATTATTAGTATGAGAGGCTTGCAAATAAACAAAGAGAGAGATTAGAAGGGGTAGGAATGCAAAGGAAAGGAAAATCTCTTTCCCTTGAGTGTTCCATATAGTAGTTGCAAGCGGGCTCGATAGATTTGGAGGCCTAAAACATCAAATTTAATTAAAACATTTTTTTTATTTAAATATTAATTTTAATTTTTAGATTTTATTTTTATTTAAAAATTATTCTTTTCGCATTTTGAAATGAAAAATTGTTAATATATATATACTTTTTTTAAAAAAATTATTCTTCTAGCATTTTGAAATGCAAAATTATTAATTTAATTTCTAAAAATTGACTTATTTTGGGACACTCCCAAGTCCCAAACCAGATTAAAAAATAAAACCGCAAGAGTACTGTCTCCCCTGCAGCCAAACAGACCTTTACTGAGAAAGTCCCTCCCTTTTCCCTAAACATAAAAACGACAGCGGACTTCACGGTCACAGACTCACAGATTTCGCTGTCCTCTCTACTGTCCTCCCTCTTTCTCTCTCTCTGAGCTTTGTGAATGGCTTCTACGAAGGTGGGTACTCTTCTTTCTGAGTAATACATATGTATTTGTGAGTATATGGTTTGAGTGTTTGTGTGTGTGTGTTTAATTCTTTTCCAACCCTCAATTCTCTTTCTTACATGACTATTCTTTTCTGGGTGTCTGTTTATTTATATGCTTATTTGTTTTTCTTCATTTTTTTTTTCTCTTGTATAGGTTGATAACAATCGGGGTCCATTTGGATCGAAGAGGTCTCGTAATGATGGTAAGTTTAATCCAATGGGGTTTCCTTTTAATGCTTGCAGGGTCAATTTTTTAACGTGATTGTTAGTTTTTAGCTTCTTTTTGCTATTTTGGTTTCACTAATCACATAAGTTAGATGGTTAATAGGGAAACTTAGCATATGGTTGCCCTTTTGATTAGCTGTAGTCTTTGAAATTTGATGTTTTTCTATGTGGGTCATGTTTGATGACATATAATACACATAAGGGTATTTGATATTTACTTATTATTAGTTTCATTATGCTATTTTGGTTTCACTAATCACTTCAGTAGTAGATGGTTAATAGGGAAATTAACATATTTTTACCCTTTTGATTAGCTGTAGTCTTTGAATTCTATGTTTTCTTTGTGGGTCGTGTTTGACAACATATAATGCAGTATATAATTTTAAGTTTGACTCACGTTGAATGTTAAAGTCTTTGAAAATTTCGTTGTGTTGTTGTTATTAGTGTGACATATTGGATTCTCTCTCTCTCTCTGTCTCTGTGCGTGTGTGTGTGTGTGTGTAAAAGGCGTTATTTTAAGGTATTTGCTGGATAGTGTGCGAAACTCTGTTGCCAGGTTTTGCTTTGCTATAAATTATGTGTTTCTTAAAGGCAAATCATTTTGAGGAATGATGCCGGGGATGAAGAAAGTAATTGTACAAGAGTTGGACTAGAGGTTTTATTCTGATTTAGAGGATGAAATCCATCCTGGTTTGACTAAAGGTACTATACACTAGAGGTTTCATTAGTTAATTTGACATGATGTCCTAGAAGAATTGATAGGTACTCAGTAGTAGTTTACATGATTATTCTCATTTTGTAACCAGCTTTGACCAGTAACGACTTGCCAATCATAACATTAATAGCTTTATTCACATTTTGGAGCAGTTCTTTTTTACTCCTTCACAGACTCGTATGTTGAGGTTCCTTTTTTGAAATGGTTCAAATCGGACCAGTGTACTCAGTAAACATGGCCAATTCATTGTTTATAGCTTCCGTTGAGGATTAATACTGGTTTTCATTTATCTATCCCTAAACAATTGTCTGTTATTCATGTAATCAGTCTTTTCTGGTTTTTTAGTTTGTAACTATTAAACTTATCTATGCCAGGTTCTCGGAGTGATGGAGATTGGACCTGTCCCAAGTGTGGGAACGTTAACTTCGGGTTTAGAATTGTTTGCAATCGTGAAAAATGTGGTGCTCCCCGACCATCTGCCACTCCAGTAAGTTGCAGTATTCTATTTGTCTATCATTTAAAGTTCCTTCTGAAGCAACTGAAATGCCGTATTGTTTGTAGTTGCAAGTGAAAAACGAAAGTCCTGAAACTTTTAAGGGTTTGGTAGAATAGAAATTACAAATTTTAGATTGGACTTGCTTAGGTTTTAAAAAGTAGTGATGTAAGGGACAAGGGTCTGGGTTGTTTTTCGTCTGATATGTAGGTAAAAGAACACTGAGGGGCTGATGTGTACCATACAAAGACAATAGGAGTTAGTAAAATATATTTGAGTCAAATAATATGAAAAAGGTCTACCATCTTACTTAACTAAACTGATGCTTGGAATGATTTAGCTTACCAGAAAAGTAGTGAGTTGGATACATGTGCTGGGCAGGGCAAGCTCTATAAAGGAAACCCCCTTTGTAAAATCAAGATAAATTATTTTCGTAGAATGTGCTGTAAAATAATCAAAACAAGTGCTTTAGTAGAGGTGATGAAACAACCTATTGTTTAGGTAGAACTCTCTGATCTTTCTGTGGAAGAAGGTTTTCCTTTTTTATTTTTTTTCTTGAGTGCATGGAGAAGGTGTTGGTGCTAAGAAAGAAATCAACAATCATGTGAATTACCCGAAAAAGGCAGAAAGAAAAAAGATGTGAACTGTGAACTGAGTAAAAAAATTGTGAATGCTTCAGTCTGTATAATATATATGTACATATATGTGTGACCATCCCAGCTTTTGAATTAATTGGTTTTCAATAGAATGCTCCGATTAAGCTACTGGCAGCAAGTCCTGCAATACGTGGGATAGATTCTAATATCAAGAAAGAACATGATATGGGGAGGTTCAGGTTCAAGCTTACATTAGATTGGATGAGCTTTGGTTGATAAATGTATCTTCACAAATCTTTAACTTTTCAATAAAATAGAAGGATAGATTTGATATGACTTGCAGTGTTTTGACTTGTTAATTTTGTTAATAAAACAGAGGGATAGATTTTATAGGAGTTCGAGTGTTTTGATGGTCCTAACACCTCCTCCTCATCTATCACTTGCTGCCGTGTCTGTGGCTGCTGCCATTGGTTACATAACTACCTTTGGCAGGAGCCACAGCATCACCTCTTTCATGCACTGTATAACCACTTCATCTTTTGCTGTGATACTTCTGGTTATGGCTACTTTATACTGGTGCTAAGTATACACTGAAGTTTCAGTCGAGTCAGTGCAACAATTTATTCTGTGAAGAACTTATTCACAGATGCACAGTAGTTTTGTATAGTTTTACTTAGTGAATTTCAAAGCTCGATGGCAAGAGCTTATTGTTCATGCTATTGCTATAATTGCCAGATGCCAGATAGGAGTCCTTTAGTAACCTACTTTATTTTATGAAAAAATTAAGATACTTCATATAATCTTTTTATTTTTTATTTTTTATTTTTTAATTTGTAATTTATAGCTGAAATTCAATGTCATCTTACTTTTACTTTGATTACTAGTGTACTATATAATTGGTTTTTTCTGCAGCCTGCTCCATTTAGTCCTTATAACACCCCTCCTCCGTTATATTTTGGAGGCGTTGGTGCTGCTCTGCCATATGGAGTGTCTAGTAGGTATGGATACCCAGTACCACCTTCTGGAATGCGGTATGACTATGGTGCCCCTGTAAGTGCCCATGGAATGCGATATGACTATGGTGCCCCTGCAAGTGCTCATGGAATGCGGTATGACTATGGTGCCCCTGCAAGCGCTCATGGACCATATAGTCCTGTGCCTACATTTCCACCTGGAAGTTATGGAGGTACTTTTTCTCTTGTATATTCTTTTCAGAATCAGAATAAAGAAACATTTTGGTATTCATGGAAACTTAAAGAGTGGAGGAAAGATTCACTGCCATTAGATGTGTAAAGAAATGGTTAGAAACTTTCATAATAAATGTACTTAATAGAAAATTTAAGATTCAGAGGCATTGAATGCAACAGATTTGAAAAGAAAGAGGTTTATGAAGAATTGTTTTATATATAGACGAAGCTTCTATATCTAGAAATTAAGTTATCATGAGGAAATTATAAAGTGCTAGTTCAAGTATCCTAACACATGTACACGACAAATGATTTTTTCTGTAAGAATGAAAAAGAAATTTATACTGCTACAATTATTATTGGTATGGATGGAAATTGGCTTGGCTAAACTCAATCCCCAGCCACCGCCCCTAATGGTGTGGATATAGAAGTGAGCTAAATGGGGGACTAGACAGGTGTGAGATTTATCATTAAGCACTATGGTACATTATTGCATTCATGATCAGGCTCCTGCAATGACCTGGGCCAAAATACTTTTAAGTAGCAGCATAATGTGTTGATTAGGTTGAGTTTTGGCTTAGGGTAGAATCTAGGGGAAAGGTCACCTGCAGATGGAGCACTAACATATGTTTTGTGTTCGATGGCATCATGTTTTTACATTTTTGTCAAGCATGTGTAGCATTCTGTTTTATAATGAATTATTTTTAGCATGTATAGCATGCTTAGGGTAGAAATTTGTTTCATCTGAGTGTATAACTGGTAGTTTTTTAATGAATCAGGCATGGGCTATGGTTCAGGGCCTGCTCTCAATGGACATGGATTTGGCTTTCAGGGGCCTCCATGGGCAGGAGGAGTATTACCTGATAATCCTGCCTCTCGTAAACGTCGTGGAGGTATTTGCACAAATTTATCGTAACCTTTTTTTTCCGAGTTTTCATTCCTGCTGTATGTTGAACATTAATATTCATATGGGATGCTGTCAGATTCTTGTTCTGAAGATTTTTCTGTGTGATTTATTGGAAGTTGTATGCATTATTTTTGGCTTTCTTTTAGTTTTTGTTTATGTTTCTGGTCTTGCAATAATTATAGTTGGTGAGAATTTCAGTATTAATAGTCACTTTTTCCATATCCCTCCATCTCATGTCATTTTTTGATTTTTCTCATTTATTTGATAGATTTCTTTCTGTCTTAAGAACTTTGGTTAATGATAGTGCGATATACCTTGCTGGAGTTATTTATAACTTGGCCTATAAGATGCTTGATTGCATATTATATCCTGGTGTTTGCCCTGATTTTAGTCCTATTATTTTCTTATACTTTTAGATTTCTCCCAAGCATTTTAATGATATTTTCCCCAAGCATTTTAATGATATTTTCAATCACTTATGAAGAAAAAGACTTCTCCCTAGCATGAAACCCAGAATTCAATACACTCCATTTTGTGCATCTGTCTGCGGGGCTATATGCAAATAATCTTACCAAGCTGCGTCTGTTTGTACATATAGGGCCAGATGGTTTGCATGAAGGGGATTGGATTTGTCCCAAATGTGACAATGTTAACTTTGCCTTTAGAACCACTTGCAACATCAAGAAATGCGGGGCTCCCAGACCTTCTCCTGTAAGTGATTTTATGGACATTCATTTTTTATTTTCTGATGGTCACCATTGCTCTGTATGACACTGTTCAAAAAGTTGTTGTGTGTGGCTCTTAATGTTGATGGAAAGACTTTGTAGGAAGTCCACCCTAATCCCTACTCAGTTCTAGTTTGTTAATATGTGATGTGGCCCTTCATTATCCATGGGTCAAACCATGGTGATCCAACTCACAATTGCCCATCATGATAGAGAACTTCCATCACCACTGCCTTTCTAATCAAGACCAACTTTCTATCTCTACTCTCTCTTAAGTAGCTTTTTTCCCTCAAGTTTTCTGTGCCTAAAATTTATAAATTCTCTCTCTCTCTCTCTCTCTTTCTCTCTCTCTCATAGTCTTTAATAGTATTCTATAAACCATATTTATTCAATCATATATAAAACAAGAGTTAAAGGGGACAGGGACGGGGACTGGGATGGGGAAGCGGAGACTTTCCTGCACTTTAAACCCCTTGACCCATTATCATTATCAACCCATAACTGCATACTTACCATTTGGGGATGCAATCACCAGTAGGAGCTGCTCTTTGGAGCAACAGGCTTCCTCTGATTGATCACTGTGCTGATTTCACACCAATGTCCTGGATAGCAACCCACCTACTGGCATAGCAGAGGCTGTGATCGAGAGAGAGAGAACCAAGTGATATTTTACACAGAGAGAGGACAATTGCTGAGTTGGTAAATAAGTAGAAAGAAATATTTTTAGAAAGAAATGCTAGAGCATCTACTCTGGTCCTTCTACCATCATTCTACGTACTTTTTCTTTTTTTTTAAAAATCAACCATTAGGGTTATGCCTAGAAGCGTTAAGGAGACGCTCGCTAGCTGGTGGTCGGGCGGAAATTTCCATAACACTGTGGTGTGGAAGATGGTTCCTCTGTGTCTTTTATGGTGCCTTTGGAAGGAAAGGAATGCTAGATGTTTTGAAGATTTGTCGAGGAATCTAGAGGATCTAGTTCACTTCTTCTTGTACACGGTTTTCACTTGGATTACAGGTTGGCTTGCTCCCTTAGTGATCAATTTTCCTGATTTTTTTATTTTTTATTTTTTTATTTTTTTTTTTATTTTTTATGTTCTCTTCTTCTTTTTCCCCTACTTAGTCGTTCTCTTGTATACTATCTGTGTACTTGAGTTGCGCTCCTCTGCGCTCTTTAATGCATCATTACTTATATAAAAAAAAATCAACCATTAGATTTGTAGGACCCACCTAAGTGAAGGTGGATCCAATGTTTGATTTTAAAAAATGGTGGATGGAGAAGGACTAGGGTAGATGCTTTAGCATTTCTCATATTTAAATTAAGAAACTCAAAGGAGGGGGGATTTGCTGTAGTGGGCGGTAGCAAAGGACATAGATGTGATCTCTTAATTTTAAAATTAGATTGAACAAGGCCATTCACATTACTTAGCCATTTTAGATAGCAATCCAAAATGGCTAATAGAAGCCCCAAAAAGTGCTAGCATCGGCTTCTCTAAACACAACACAAAATACACTTGATCTGTAATTTAAACCCGAATGAGAGGGGGGGTTCGCTGTGGTGGGCTGTAGCAAAGGACAGATGTGATCTCTTAACTTTTAAATTAGATTGAATAAGGGCATTCACATTGGCTTAGCCATTTTAGAGAGCAGTCCAAAATGGCTAATGGAAGCCCAAAAAAAGGCCATCATCAGCTTCTCTAAACACAATGCAAAATACATTTCATCTACAGTGCCTCCCCAAATCTGGAGAGGCACTGTAGATCTCTGCAAACTTTAATCTTCTCTCCCACAATAACTTTCTTTATTCATTTCTCTCTCCCTCTCTCTTTCTACCGAGCAACCTCTCCTCTCCTCTTTCAAAAGCCTCTGCCTCTCCACTAAACCCGCCATTGCCAGACGCAATGAAATCAGTGGAGCTTGACGTACACTGTGGATGGCGTTGTATGGGAGGCACCACTGTGGCTTCACACAAACTCCTCAAAGTTTTCGAGAAAGCGAAACTGCTAGTGCATCTGAGTTGGCGAGTTAGGAGTTGACGTAGAGGAGCCATGTAGAGGTGATGGCGGCTTAGGGCTTTTGAGACTGTGAAGCGCGCTATTGTCGTCAGTGATGAGGGCAATGCGGACTCCATTGGTGTGAATGAGAGAAAATGATTAGGCGGAGGCTTTTCAAACCTTGTCTGATTATTTTGGAAATGGGCTCATGCTGAAACTGGTTTTGATGTGGGTTTTGGAGTGTGAGCTATTAGTGGTGCTTTGTGGGTTGGTATCTGGAGGTGCTTTTGGTGGATTGGAGGAAGGAGAAGTGGTGGGCTTGGTTCAAATCGGAAGAGATGCCTCCTAAAATTTTTTCTGGTTTGAGTTTCAATTTTTGATCTGAAATCTTTGTTCCTAAAGTCATTGTGTGAATGTCTGCTTGCTTATGGCTATGTCCATGTTTCTTCTCGTATAGATTTTTGTCAAACAGCTCCCTATGCTTGATCTGAAATCTTTGTTCCTGAAGTTGTGTGAATTGATGCTTTCTTTTGGCTATGCCCATGACTGTTGGAAAAAGAAATAAAGAAAGAATATTTAAATGGTACAGAAAAATAAAGATAATCGGATGTAGGGTGTATTTGAAAAGTCATTAGTTAAAATAGAAGAAGTAGCTTTGGTTCGCTATTTTAGATAGAAATTTAGAGAAGCAGATGCGAATGGCCTAATTACATTTGCTATGTAGCCCAGTACTCCAATTCATACTTATAGTCAGGGCAAAACAACCCTTATGGTGGGTCAGCAATGACTCCTTTTATATGGTTTAACGTCTGTTAGGCAGAGGCGTGATCAATGTTGGATTTTTCACTTTTAAGGTAGCTCCATGTCTAATTTAAAACAAGGGGCCAATAAGTGAATGTTTCCTGGATATGATTCATATGAATGGCCATGAAGACTTTGTGACGGTCTTGGAAGTAGCATATCATCCCTTCTTTGAGATGGACTCCTGCAGATCAGCATGCATGTCTACCAGCAAATTTTTTTTAATGATCTAGCCTGTCGTCACAGGCTGAACATGCTGTCATGCACTGCACCGATGCAGAAGGATGCTGCTTACAAGATGCCTATATAGCCAATGAACACGACTGCCTGAAAGGCTTCTGGTGCCATATCTTGAAAAATTTTGAATCATTCTTTTGTATTTAACCTCAGTGCACAATTTAGCCTTGAAACACTTTTTTTCAAACGTATCGCCATGCTATTAAGTATTTTGATTTAAGTTCTTTTCTTTCTAAGAGGTGGAATAGAATAACCCGGTTGAAGCATAATGATCATATGTCTGTAATATGTTCCATAATTGGACCCTTCTTCTACCATATGTCTGTAATATGTTCCATAATAGGTCCCTTCTTCTACCATGTCTGTAATATGTTCCATAATAGGTCCCTTCTTCTACCATGTCTGTAATATGTTCCATAGTAGGTCCCTTCTTCTACCCTTTCCCAGGAGTCGATGGCTATTCATAGCTATTACCTTGACACCAAAGAAGAGTTCAACCCAATGCTTTATTTCTATCCTAGTTGATCCCTATTCGAAATTAGAAATATATTGATTTTTACCCCCATAACCAAATATGATAACATTTTCTTTTTTTGGGTCGGCTTTTGGAAAGTGGCATTCTCTTTGAAGGTATACGATTTCCCCTGTAAACCGTAATTTTCTTTTACAAAAGTGACACTGTCTATGAGGACAATTTAAAGTTAGTCTAATAATATTTTCGGTTTTATCATGCAGTTGAGTTTGCATTGACATGTCATGCACATGATGGGTTTTTCATGCTTAATAGCTCATTACATTTTATTAAGTTTGTTTCTTCCCCATTTCTCTGCAGGGCCCAAACCAATCAAACACTGGTGCCCCTGAAGGCAGCTGGACTTGTGTCAAATGTGGCAATCTCAATTATCCCTTTCGAACTGTTTGCAACCGTAAGGATTGTGGAAATGAGAAGCCAGCCTCTGGCAAGTAGATCATTCCCTATTGTGCATGGATGGCTTAAATCCACCAATCCTGTGTCTACTAGAAAATCATTATTTTTGCATTAGAGAATGAGAAAACAAAACCTTGTTTATAAAAGAGAAAGAAGATCAATCTTCATTTATATTAAGAAATTTCTTTTTGTTTCCTTTTTCCTCTCATTAGCCAGCTTAACAACTTGTAATTTTATTTTTATTTATATTTTATCTGGGCAACTTCTGTAATCAATGCCTGGTAATCTGCACCATTTGTCTCTCTATCATGAAGTAAATTTTTTTGTAGGTGGTCAATGGGTAAGTGCTTTTGCATAGGCAATATGCTATCAAAATTATGCAGAAGCATATCTTTTTTAGATTGATGCATAGATTTCCTTCTTCATGAACTCTATGAGGCTGATGCAAAAGGCTTCAAGTCACAAGGCTGTTGTTATGAAATAGCTTAAATCATTGTTTTTTCTTGAGAAATCTTTTAGAGAGAAAAGGCCTGCGATGAGTTCTCTCCCATAGTAGCCATCACACACCAAGTATTAAGTTGGACTAGCTGGGTGCTTATATTTTCTAATATCCACTTTGCATTTCATGTCATTATTATGGATAGAGTGATCTTTGTGCTGTAAATTATGAATTCTTAGCAAAGTATATGATGCTAGGAGTTGTTGCCAGCATGGCTATATATATATATATATATATATATATATATATAATGATAATTAGTACAAGGACTTGTATATATATACAAGTCCTTGTACTGCCTCTCTGGAGGCCGATGATAATGAGGTTTGTAAAGATGGCTTAGTACGGCATAGCTGTCCTATGAACTATGTATTTTGCATAGTAGTTTAAAGGGGAAAAAACTAAGCTAAAGCAAGGAAATCCTTCCAATTTTTTAAATGAAAAAAAGGGTATCCTTCCACTTGTAAGTATTATATTTGATGGGATGTCCTTGGCTGTCATAGTGGATGAAATGCAATCATATTGACATTGACATTCACTCAACATCTCAATGTACTTGGACATATGCCTCATTCTGTTTATTTAATTTTGGACTTGAATAGAAAAAAAAAAAAAAAAATTGAACTTTGTTTTGGTTAGGCAAATTCTTTATCTTATCTTTCAGAATCAGCAAGATGTAAAAATAAGAATACCAAAAAAGGAAAGTAATCACAAACACAAAGACGTGGTTCACCATTAAGGGCTACATCTATAAAGTTTATATCTATATAAACCCCTAAAATCATAAGCGACTATAAATACAATCTCCAACTAGATCAAAACACTGGAATGGGTTAAAAAAATTTTTATAAAAAATTTCATTTAAACTATATTGCTTCCAACGTCGAACTGGGTCGGGTGAAAACTGGGTCAAATACAAACCAGACTTTATGTAACCTAACACTTATCCTTGATAGAAGTAAGATTAAGATTTGAACTTATGGTATACCTCAATTCTATCTTTCTCATTTACTATCTAAGTCAGATTTTATGAGCATCTTCAAATTTGGCATGAAAATGTTTGTGTTTCTTTATTCCAATATAATTTTATCACTATCAATCCATTTCATGTCCATATTCATGTGTGAATTTAGGATGTGATCCTAAATTAGAGGGTTGTCACCCCAACTTGCTTTCTTGTTTTTGGATCACTTACATGATCAAGCTGAAACCAATTAGAGTTTGTTTTACTCCAACATACAGAGATTGTTGCATTGGACAAACATGGATTCTGGGTGTTTTGGAAATTATGCTTTTGAGTTAGATAGAAAGTCAACTCCTTTAATGGGGTTCGTGACACTCCCGTTAATCGCTCTCTAGTTGGGCCTTGAAGTTTTTTCAGATGTAATCTTTTAATTTTACTTGCTAATATTTGCTTTTATGTTACCGTTTGCTTGTACAAGTCCATGTTACTTTTAGGCCATTTATTTTGGGAGATTACTTATAAATCCTTTGTGTACTACATATGTACTAACTACTTAACTACAAAGTCTTTTTAAAAAAAAAAAAAAAAATCAAAAATCAAAAATCAAATTAAAATTCCAGTTCAATTCCCTTGCTTGTGTGCCCATGCCACTTGTCATTGATCAAAGTAGCCAACCTATACTATAAGTCTATACATCCAGATGTCACCAAAGGGACAAAGAAAAAGCAGATTACCATAATAATAATAATAATAATAAATAAAATCTGAGGTGCACATGAAACAATCAACAGGAACTTTCTTTGTAGAGATGTTGACGGCGACAGCTTCTGTTTTGTAGTAGTCTTATATGGTTTAAATTTCTTTTTCCAACCATTCTTTGAACCTCTTCCTTCTAGTTAAAAGGAAAGTAACAAAAATAAATAAATAAATAAATAACACAAAACAAAAACAAGAACACCACTTAGTATTCCATGCATGAACAATGTTTCCTACTTATACATATATAATGGTAGATCTCACATAAAATTCATGGTGGAATCCAATCGAATGGATGCATTATTAATGCAAATGTGCTATGTCAAAATTAAAAAGAAAAAAAAAAATCCGGAAAGCAAAATGAGTGATCCTTACGTGAAATCATTACTTATTTTAAACGGATAAACCGATTAAAAGCAATAAATTAATCTTTTAACGTTTCCTTCACTTGTTGCCTCGCAAAACCATACAATAGGTGAACAATTTTAATTGAGATGTGAAGTAAATTACGGAGACCAAATTTGAGCCGAAGACCTTTGTTTTGATATGATGTAAAAGTATCAATTATCTTATAAAAGATTAAGCTGATAAAAATAGTGAATTTAAATAAATATTTTAACGCCCTGAGATTTCCAAAAAAGATTGATATGTATGTAAAGACCTTTTGAAAAATCTAAAAGAAAATCTGATTTTTCTTCCCAAACAATCCTAAAATTTGGTTCTAAATTTGAAAAAAATAAAAAATAAATAAATAAGGTTTTTTCTAAAGAGTAACGCTACATAATTATATTTTTATTCCACAAATCCACAATTATCTCATAGTGTGCTGATATAACGGTCACAATTCAACCCCTCGGTGACCCACTCTCTCCTCAGTTTTCTTTTCTTTGGGATAAGGACTTTGAAGAAAATGTCGAGGTCTCGATTTAGAAAGGAAAACCATTTCTTGTTGCCATGGACATGCACTTTGCATTTCTTGGTCAATGAAGATTGAACGACCACCCCAACCCGGTGCAATTGGAGGTGGTCGTGGCCATCCCTAATGACTCCAATGGTGGTCGCACCACCCTCATAGTTCTGCTAGGATGATTAGGCACTTATAGAATGTTTATTCCTAAAAATAGTGTCCAATTAAATTTTATATATATATATATATATATATATATATATATATATATATATATTTCGCACGCACAATAGGAATAGTACTCATTCTATCTCGCAATGTGAATTTGCCAGATTCTTAAAATGAGAGGAGACATTGTCTTGTAATAGGCTATAGTTTGGTCTCCACCTCCTAAGTAAAAAATCCAGATTCTTAACACTCAAATGCACTAAGATTGGTTGATTTATTTATTTATTTTTGTTGTATAATTGGAGGACTTAGAAAAAAAAAAAAAAAATTAACAAAGAAACAAAAGCATTTCTTGTCTTTTCTCCACTTATTATGTGTGCTGTACGGATGAACGTTGGTTCCAAGGATCTCCACGGAGGAAAAGTTAACTACCATTTGAAAATTCTGTGTTGTGAGTGAGCTTGGGTTATTACAGCCCAAACGGCTGAAGCTGGCGGCCGGCGATGCCCACAAGCCAATCGCATCGGATTCTACCATATGGACGAAGTCAATCCATTTTTCCAGCAATTGTTTTTTATTCTTTGTTTATTCTCAGTAATGCTAGTTTGGGCAATTCAAACTGGTGTTGATGGGTGGTGCAAGTACGTCTATATATATATTATATCTCTTTTAGCGCCATTCTTGGAACACTCTTTCCAACTTTTTGAATCCCAGGATCAAAGGAGCTTCAGAGGGTGGATTTGTAATCTTTTATGCTGAAGAATTGGGACTGATAAGTTTCTATAGGTACCACTATGTAATTATATTTTCTGGGTTTTTGTTTTTCTACTGAGATTGGTCGATTTTGAATACCAGATTTGGGTTGGCTTGAGTGGTAAGTTATTCGGCACAAGTGTCTCGGGAAAACATCAAGTCTAAGGTTTGACCCTCCTTGAGTGCAAACAATTTTTTTGGGGCCCACCCTCAAGGAGAAAGCCTGAGCTTTACCTGACTCGTATGAGGGAATGTTTTGCACGGTTTCCTAGAAATCTAGTCCAAGGGATACTCGATTAAAAAAACAAATGCAAGAAGTGCATTTCTTTTTTCTATTTTTTTTCTTACTGTTGTGTGTGTGTGTGTGTTAGTTACTGAGAGTTTGCTATTAATTATGTCACTGAGTTATGGGATTAGTAAAAAGTTGAGTTCTGTTTTTGGGGCTTCTGCTTTAACAGAAAGAAAAGGAGATAATAGATTTTAGTTTTGAACTTTTTCCAAGAACAGAAACACAGTAGATTAAATCAAGAAGAAGTTGATGTGAATGACCAAAAATATATACAATTGGAAATGAAATAAGAAGTAGCAGCAGCTAATTTGTTCATGGATTAGCAAACTCAGTAGAAAAGTAGTGCATATATGAGATTTAATGAACTATCTGACCATGCAGATTCTCTTCAAACAACTTGCTTGGTGGAGCATTGAAGCTTAAGGAAATCCAAAATGGTTGACAAGCCCCGTTCCCTTGATGATGTTAATAGGGAAGCTGTTGATCTGGTATGTGCTTGAAATCACTTGACTGTTATGGCATGCCCAAATTTACCATGATAAAAAGCTCTTAGTGATGAAGGTGTGTGGTTGCTTGATATTGTTTTTCTTTTCTTTTTTGCTTCTTTCTGAAGATGGAAAATAATATAGCCAAATGTTGTTGCCTTCAAAGTTACATGTACAACTTTGATGTCTGGATTTTGTTTTATGCAGAAAAAACTTGTTTCTGCCATAAACAGCCATTTTTTTTTCTTGAAGTATATTTATATTGGAAAAATTCAACAGAAGATAGACTTTTTATGTTTAAATTCAAGCTGCATCAAGCTGATAATTTGAATTTCCCAAAGGGAGAAGAAAAAGATGGGAATTCAAAGAAGTTTTCACTACTCTAATCTTATTTGTTTGGTGTAAAGCAATTTGCTAAATTGGAAGTTGCTTCATGTAGGAGAACATACCCCTTGAAGAAGTTTTTGAGCATCTTACATGTACAAGAGAGGGTTTGACCTCCGATGGAGTTCAAAAGCGATTGGATTTGTTTGGATACAACAAACTTGAAGAGAAAAAGGTTAGAAAAGCAATGTTCAGTTTTCATCTTTATTTTTCCATCACTGCTTGCTCTGTCTCCCTCATTGATTGGGTTCTTTTCTACTCTTCTATCCTGCTCTAGGAAAACAAAATACTGAAGTTTCTAGGCTTTATGTGGAATCCTTTATCATGGGTCATGGAAGCTGCAGCTATCATGGCCATTGCTCTTGCACATGGAGGGGTAAGCCTATATGATTCTTCAACTTCTCATCGTTATCTACTAATGTTTTTTTATACTATGGTTAGCCATATGACACTGACCCAGAGACCTCAAAAAATGTGTTAACGAATAGAGTAATTCTATTTAGTAGACTGTTATATAATTGTCATGCAGCTGAGATGACGTTCCAATGAAAATTAGTCTTTTACAAGTGCTGATTTTCACTGTCAAATCATCAAGTTATATGGCAATCGTATAGCAGTCTACTAAGAGCATGTTTGAAAAATAGAGCTTTTTAAATCAGAAAGCGTTTTTTGGCAAAAGATTCATTTTTAAGCTTTTTCCAAAAGTGCGTTTTAGCAATTTTTAAGCTTTTTAGACCCTTAAAAGCTTTTTTAATTTTTTTTACCAAATTGATACTTTTTTCTTCAAACAGAATTTTTGAGTGTTAAACGCATTTTTAGGCCCCTCAAATGCACACCCAAACAGACCCTAAATAGCATTACTCTGTCTTTCACGAATATGACTACTCTTACTTGAAGATGTTAGTTCAATTACGAGTAGTAACACTGAAATCATGACTTCCTTAATTTGATTTTCCTATAGTAATTCCTCAATTTAAGTTGAATGGTCAAATTTGTTCTTCAGTCAATTAGTTTGGAGACAATGTTGACAAAACCTTATTTGTGCAGGACAAAGGTTCAGATTTTCATGACTTCGTTGGCATCATAATCTTACTAATTATCAACTCCACCATCAGTTTCATAGAGGAAAACAATGCTGGAAATGCAGCTGCTGCTCTTATGGCACGCTTGGCCCCAAAAGCCAAGGTCTTTTTCTTTGTAGACTGATATTCTTAACTTCTTGACAGCTCCATCTTGCCTTGTCTTTACTTTTATTATTCTTACTTAATTAGGTATTGCGTGATGGAAGATGGAGTGAAGAAGATGCTGCAGTGCTGGTTCCTGGAGACATAATCAGTATCAAACTTGGTGACATTGTTCCTGCTGACGCGCGTCTTCTTGAAGGAGATCCTCTGAAAATTGATCAGGTTATTATTAACAAAAAAATATGATCTTTCTCAAACATAATATGGACATCATGGTAAATATCTTGGTATGAAATCTCTCTGTTCCTTAGTCTGAAATCTCTAGAGTCTGCAATCAGATGGGGAAAATAATGCTACTCTAATTAACTTGAAATAACCTTAGACAAATGTATTGAACAGGACTCATTTTGAAATAGCCACTAAAAATTTACGATTTGATTCTGTATGAACATTCACTTTTACATTTGACATATATACAACATATTCTTCCCTAGTATTTGACCTCCTGAATTTAACATATTTGACTGTCACTTGCAGTCTGCTCTTACTGGGGAATCTCTTCCAGTAACAAAAAATCCAGGTGATGGGGTTTATTCAGGTTCAACATGTAAACAAGGAGAAATTGAAGCAGTTGTTATTGCAACTGGAGTTCACACTTTCTTTGGGAAGGCAGCTCATCTTGTGGAGAACACCACACACGTTGGACATTTCCAGCAGGTCCATTTACAAAAAAATTTATCTCCATAATGTCAAGCCAAAACTTTTTGAGTGTTTTAAACAGCATTCTTAGACTTTCTCCAAATCATAACAATTTTTATTTATTTATTTATTTTTCAGGTTTTAACGGCAATCGGAAACTTCTGCATTTGTTCAATTGCTATTGGGATGGCTATTGAAATCATCGTGATATATGCGATTCACAAGAAGGAATACCATGTCGGCATCGATAACCTACTCGTCCTACTAATTGGGGGCATACCAATTGCAATGCCAACCGTTCTTTCGGTTGCAATGGCGATAGGTTCGCATCGATTATCACAGCAGGTTTGTGAAGCCACAGCCACACTCTAGATTGATTTGGAATTAAGTTTACAATGATAATAAAAGGGGCTTATCTTGATAGTGCATATGAATGAATTAATGGTTTTCAATTCTGAATATTCTTGGACAATGGGAATCTGTGTGTTGTGCAGGGTGCCATAACAAAGAGAATGACAGCCATTGAGGAAATGGCTGGAATGGATGTACTATGCAGTGACAAAACAGGCACACTGACACTTAACAAGCTTACGGTTGATAAAAATATGATTGAGGTTATCCTCTTGGTCCCTCTTGTTTCTTTTTTCTCCAATTGTGAAACACAATCTGCATTTGCTTCGAAGAATTTTGACATTATCCATGTCATTACAGGTTTTCGCCAAAGGTGTTGACAAGGATATGGTTGTACTTATGGCTGCAAGAGCATCAAGGTTAGAGAACCAAGATGCCATTGATGCTGCAATTGTTTCAATGTTGGCAGACCCTAAGGAGGTATTAGATATTTACTGCTTCTACAGTGTCTTACAATGTCTTCACCAGCATTTTGGTTGTTTCCCTTGTTGTCTGCAAAGAGTTCTTGAATCTTTCACTGTATTTGGTATATTTTACAACATGATGGACACACTCTTATGGATTATTAGATGTTTGGCATTGAAAATGATTGCTTACCTTGAATTCAATTGAGTCTACTACAATTCTATAGGCGTGAGCCGGAATCCAAGAAGTTCACTTCCTACCCTTCAATCCAACTGATAAAAGGACTGCACTTACCTACATTGATGGTGCTGGTAAAATGCAGAGTCAGCAAAGGTGCACCAGAGCAGGTATAACTTAAAAATTTCCAACAAGTATTCGTTTGAATTTGCGATTTTAAAATGTGCTATTTGAAAACGCAGTTAAACATCTGGTAAAATCACAGTTTAACCTTTAAAAACGCACCGTTGCCTGTGATTTGAAAAAAGCATATTTTTCCACGTTCTATGCAGATTCTCAATCTGGCGCATAACAAATCAGAAATCGAACGGAGGGTACATGCAATCATTGACAAGTTTGCAGAACGTGGCCTACGTTCCCTTGGAATTGCTCGCCAGGTTATCAGTCTCTCAAAGCCTATTCGCTGTCTTGTATACTTTTTCTTCTCTGTATATTTTGAGAAAATCTGGTCTTTTTTTTTTTTTTTTTTTTTTTAGGAAGTACCTGCTGGAACCAAAGAAAGTCCTGGTGGCCCCTGGGAGTTTGTTGGCCTTCTACCTCTTTTTGACCCTCCTCGCCATGACAGTGCTGAAACAATTAGAAGAGCTTTGGACCTGGGTGTGAGTGTTAAAATGATCACTGGTGTGTGCCTTTAACCTTCCTTTTGGACCTTTGAGATATGAAAATTCATAAAAAAAAAAAAAAATTCTCTCTTAATAATAATCAACCTTCATAACATACCAGAATTGTCTATGATTATAGAACCAATTATTATTTTTTTTGGTACACATGAAGCATGCAAGAGAAACGTCTAGTTAGAAGAAGGAAAAAGAAAAAAAAAAAAATATATATATATATATATATATATATATATATATATATATATATATATATATATATATGAAAGCTAAAAATATTTAAGTCAACAGTAGCTTAAATAAAATATTCAAAATTGAAATATTGGGCTAGGGTTATTATGAACCTTAAAATCTCTAATATGATGATCGAGTCGATTCCATGATTATAAGTTCATTCCATACTAGGACAAACCGGTATATGGTTTGGTTATATACATTCTAATTATTCTAATTATGAGAAAAGTTTCTTCGAGATACCTACATATGAATAGTGTACCCCTCGATCTATAACTCCTGCAGGTGACCAACTTGCAATTGGCAAGGAAACAGGAAGACGGCTTGGAATGGGCACAAACATGTACCCCTCTTCATCTCTGCTTGGTGACCATAAGGGTGGGGATCTTGCTGCTCTTCCCATTGATGAGCTCATTGAGCAAGCTGATGGTTTTGCCGGCGTCTTTCCCGGTCAGTCTGGTGGTTAATGATCTAGGAAGCTCCTTCAAACTCGATTTTTCGCAAAGTTTTCTAATCACATATACTTCTCTCCTGCAGAACATAAATATGAGATTGTGAGTAGATTACAAGCTAGAAAGCACATTTGTGGAATGACTAGTGGTGGAGTAAATGATGCACCTGCCTTGAAGAAAGCCGACATAGGAATTGCAGTGGCAGATTCCACAGATGCTGCCCGCAGTGCTTCAGATATTGTTCTAACAGAACCAGGGTTGAGCGTAATCATTAGTGCTGTTTTGACCAGCCGTGCAATCTTCTAGAGAATGAAAAACTACACGGTAATGTAACAATTACTACACGCATTCAAAGATAGAAAAATATTGTTTAGTAGACTATTATAAGATGATGTGACAGTAAAAATCAAAAAATTGTTGATCCAAAAGTTGATTTTTACCATCACTGTCACATCATTCTAGTCATATAGATATAATCGAAGTATTGGTATAAGCCATACTTGTGTTAGATTAAATGCTGAGATTCTTTATCTTTACTCCCCTTTCTCCAGATATATGCTGTGTCTATCAGTATACGTATTGTGGTAAGCTTTCCATTTAAGCTAGATTCATGTACATGAAAAGTGCATTCTACTGTCAAGCTTGTGTCATTTACTACTGATATTTGTCTAACAGCTAGGTTTTTGCTGCTGAATATCATCTGGAAATTTGACTTCCCTCCTTTCATGGTTCTTGTAATCGCCATTCTTAATGATGGTTAGCTTGCTGGTTTCGTAAACTCTTGTCATATATTTAACGATTTAAAAAAAAAAAAATCTTTCTACTTCTTATTTTTCATATTCCTATCACATGAACTCCTTCATTTTTGGTTGTTATTTGACTTTGTTAGCCTGCTTACAGGTACTATCATGACAATATCCAAAGACAGGGTCAAGCCTTCTCCACTTCCTGACAGCTGGAAACTCAGTGAAATTTTTGCAACAGGGATTGTTCTGGTGGTTACCTGGCTCTAATGACTGTCATATTCTTCGGTGCAGCTTTTGAATCCTCCTTCTTAGAAAGAAAATTCTTCCAGGTAATTTCCCTCGTTGAAATAAGAGATTGTCATTGTCATTGAAATATATATATTTCCCTAACAATTTATACCTTTTTTTTTTTTTTTTTTTTTTTTTTTTTCTTGCAGTAACATTTTCATTTGAAGAATGTCAGTATGAGCAATTTCAATGGCAATCAAATTAGTAATCGTAATGAAATGATTGCATCTGCTGTGTATCTTCAAGTCAGCACCATCAGCCAGGCATTAATATTTGTGACTCGCTCTAGGGGCTGGTCTTTTATGGAACGACCTGGGTTTTTGCTCCTGACTGCCTTTGCCATAGCTCAACTGGTACAGAATTTTAACTTTTTTTGTTCTGCAAAATGGGTTTAGTTTGGAGAAACATGCTTACAACTGATACATACAGAAAAAGAACATGGCTTCTAGTACAAAATTTCTAAATTTTCTTCAGAACTTTCTAAAGCCAAGTCATTGGAAGTGGAATGATCTTTCATTCCAAGGCATTGAAAAGTTTCAGTTACAATTGACTAAAACCCTGTGCAAATCTATTTGGTGGATCATGCAATGTCATTGCTGTCTCATAATTAATTCCACATCTGATATACTTCATAAGCTTTTATGTTCCTTTCCTGAAGTGATGTCAATGACTTGGACTCATCTTTGCAAGTTGCAACAGTAATATCTGCCACTGCAACTTGGAAATTCGCTGGAATAAGAAAAATTGGTTGGGGTTGGACAGGTGTCATTTGGATCTTCAATATTCTGACTTATTTCTTGCTTGATCCCTTGAAATTTGCAGTCCGATATGCAATAAGTGGGCGAGCCTCGAATCTAATGGTAGACCAAAAAGTAAGTGAAACTAAAGTGTTGATACGATGACCCAACAATATTAAATCACTACTAATTTCAAAAATTTATAAGGGAATAGGAACTAATTGATTTAATTATTAAATTAAGGACAAAGTTTTCCTCCAAACTGAGTTGGAGGAATTTCCTTCAATCTAATCTATAAAAGTGACATGTGTTCCTTTTTTTTAAATTCATGTGAGATGCACATAAGTTTTTAATAAAATTTATTCAAACTTTCTCCCTGCTATTAAAAAAAACTTTGTCCATTAAATTAATGTTTCAACACTCCTTTTACGTGTAAGCTCAAATTTCCTCATAATAAGTGAAGTCTAACACGTGAAATGTTCATAAATGAGAGGTGAATGATGGAGACAAGGTTCAAATTCAAGACTGTTGCTCAGATACTATATTAAATCGTCACTTGTACCAAAAGCTTAACAGACAATACTCTAGAATTGATAGAATATCACAAATTTATTCATAAAGCATTTTTAAAGTTCTTACTCAAGAAACTTCTACAGAATTTCCTCTATCTATACAATTATGGTGTCTTTAACATCCTGACTTTGCCATTATTGTTAGTTCTATAGAACTAATACTAATATGAACACCTATTTATGTGTTTACCAGACTGCATTTACCAACAAAAAGAACTTTGGAAAGGAAGCTCGAGAGGCTGCCTGGGCAACAGAGCAGAGAACATTACACGGCCTCCAGTCTGCTGAAACAAAAAGGTTTTCTGAAAGACACACTTTTAGGGACATTAGTCTTATGGCAGAAGAAGCTAAAAGGCGTGCAGAGATTGCAAGGTTAGTCTTCTACTGAAAGTACTGACAAGTATCTCAAATACAAAGGTTCCACTAATTCCTAACCATATTATGCATATCCATTAATTTGGATCTTACAGTATGTTTGGAACTAGCATTCAACCCAATATGTAGCTTTATTTATCTGCTTACTTTTGCGTTTTTGTAACGCTTAAGTATACGTTTAACGCATAAATTTAACTAGCATCCTTAGTTTAATTTCTTTGCTCTTCTTTCTTAATGCCCTTTCTTTTATTTTTGCAGGTTGAGGGAACTTCACACTCTGAAAGGCAAGGTTGAGTCATTTGCCAAGCTGCGGGGTTTAGACATTGATGCAGTCAACCAGCACTACACTGTCTAATTTGTGTTCTTGATGATGTTCTCTCTTCATGATTTCATTAATCACTTTTATGTCTTTATTATGAAAGTAATAAAGAACTAAACCAATAATGGTTGATATCCTGTAGTGTATCAACAAATGCCTATATTTTTATGTGATGACAATCCCAACATCCTGTTTTTGCTTTCATGAACTAATGAACATCACATTTTTTATTCTATCAAGCCTGCTAAAGCAAACATTTACACAGTAATGTAACACTCAAAAGGCAAAGCAACACTAGTACCAAACATACATATCTAAACAAACAAAAAAAAAAGAGAGCAGAAAACACAAATGGAAGACACAAAAGAACAGGGCAGGGCATGCAGCCATACCTCATGGATTGACCGCAACCGAACTCGGCATGTGGAGAACAATTTGGAACGTTCTCTTAGTGGCATCAATAATTTGAAGATTCTTTATTGGCTGTGCAAAAGGATTAACAACACCAGTTGCCCCTCGCTATTCTCTATGAACAACTCCCCATTTTTCCAAAACCCCAGTGGCCATTCCAAATCCATTGGGAGTCCAATTGTAGTAAGTATAGTCCACGATTCCTTAACACCAAATTCGAGCAAAACCCATATCTCCAAAGGACGTGTTGCATTCATTTTAGAATCAGAAAAAGCCAACAAAGCGACATGCGCGTTTAACAAGGTTATAATACTATTCCCATCATCCTCCCCCGAGAGAAGATGGAGATGAGAAGCATCCGGAAGCGGCGTCAATCGTAACACCTCGTCGCTGAAGTCAAAAGCAGCGATCTTATGATCCGACATCCACCAGATAAAAACCCCATCTAACGCCACTGTCCGCGGAAAGCTTTGATTGCCCCAAAAAGGGAGCATGGGTTCGGGTAGGTCAATCACTCTCCAAGATCCGCCGTTTAAGCTGAATACTTCCGCATGGCTCTGTAAATGCTCTCTTTGAAGCAAAGATCAACGAATTCTCACCACCTTGAAGTCGTTAGATCTCGAGTCAGTCCCCAAACGAATTAGCATGCTCGGGCATGGGCGGGAGAGCCCTGAGTCCTACAAATGGTGTGACGGGATTCCAGAGAAATACGCCTTCGGTATGGAAATCGTAGATGCAAAGTAAGCCCTTACAGGAACCGACGAAAATGAAGCTGAAATGAGTAGTAAAAGGGCTCTGAGAGACACTGACACAGTCGAGGGTCTCGTAAGAGCATTTCCGGCAGAGTAGTTAAAATGCTCATAATAGTTATATTTAGCTATTTTGAGCATTTTTTTGTGTCTAGCAGATTAGCTCCAGAGTAGCTAAACTACATACTTTACTACATTGAATAGCAAAAAGTAGTTATTTACTGTAGCAAAATGTTCAAAATTTTTAATGTTTTTCTCTCTCTTCTCTCTATCTCTCAACGCTCTCTGAATAAATGAGGATCTTTCTCTTCATCATTTTTCTAGGGTTTCACTTTCTAGATTCACAACGCTGGCATCGTTTTGGTGGAAAATTTTTTGTTGAAACCTCCATCTTTCTTTTCTGCAAAATTGTCTTCTCTGCTCGGTTGAACCCTTCTCTCTTCCATGAGAAGAGAGGAGAGAGAGAGTGTGTTTAAGAAAACAATTTTTTTTTTAAAAAAAATTGAATTCTCCGTTCGGTTGAAATCTCATCTCAATCTCTTCCATGAGAACTGTGGCGGAGAATCATGAGAGAGAGGGAGAGTTTAAGAAAAAAAAAATCGAAAAAATAATATTTTAATCAAATAGAGAATAGAATAGATAATCTGTTGGAGTGTATACGAAAAAATGAGCAGTTAAAATAGAGAATTGTACTTTTTCATTAGCTACTTTACATAATACTGCTGGAGATGCTCTAAGACAGAAAAGAGAATACTTCATTTTCGTCGTCGGATTTTTCTCTGCCTCTGAGGAGAAGGAGAGGATGATTGGGCGACAAGAATGGAGCGGTTGAGGAGATTTTGGGAGAGGAAATCTAGGTTTCCTATAATTTCATGCCAGGTTTTGGAGACGCATCTAAATCGGATTAGGGATTTTGTGCGCAGCGTTGAGAATATTTTCACCACCACCTCCTCCGGCAGATAGATTGACATTCTTCCCAAACTTCTGCTCTGTTCTGCTTAGCGTTGTTCCACCTTCATAGCATACCACGACTGTCGTCCAGGGTTATAGAACCATAACCGCTAGCTGATTATGCACTCTTGTCTGATTCTTGCCGGCATTCCTCTTGGCTAATCTAAGCCATATTAGGACAAAGATTTTTTTCAAATTTAATCGGGTGTGGTTGTGTATTTTTTTAAATGTGTTCCAAACTGACGTGGCGACCTCTGAATAGTGGGCACAAAGCAAGGATTTTTTGTGCACCGATCGCATTGAAAATATTTTTTAGAAGATCTACGCCACCCCATGACCTAAGGGTGTCTCGCATGCCACCCCCAACCATATTTTGGTGTGGCTAAGTGCCACCCCCGTGGGCTGGGGCCACCGCCCCGTGGGCCACCCTTGAGCCACCCGCACTTGACCTTCCTTTGGGGTGGCTCGGTGGCCATCCCTTCTCTTACTTGGGGTAGCCACTACTTCTATTTTTTTTTTTTTTAAAAAAAAGAAAAAACTTAATTAGTTTCTTAAGTTTTTTTTGGCTCATATTTGGTATGATTAAGTGCGACTGTGTTTTTTTGCTAAGCTTAGGTTTAGTATGATGGGCTTAAATGTCACCTCCTAATTGGGAAGCAAAAAGGAATGGGTTTGTGCTACGACGGTATAGAAGTTGCTCTCAATTAGCATGTGTTTATTATAGGAAAATTTTTTAAAAAAATTCTTTAATTTTCACTTGTTTTGAAAGTATTTTGAAATTCAAAAAATTTCAATTAAATGTATCGAATTTTCAATTTCTTTCAATTACCAATTTTCATTATAATTTTTCAATAAATCTTGTCAAAATCTTCAAGATACGCAAATTTTTTTATTATAAAAAAAAAAAAAAAAAAAAAAAATTGTAAATATTCCGGTATTTATTTGTTTATAACAAATAAACATCTTTGCAATATTTGTTCCTTGCAATTTAGCAATATTGCCATACTGGATAAAGATTCTTTGTAATCCTTAGGCTATTTTACCGAGTAAATTTCTTGTTTCAATCGTGGACTTACCTCTAAAAAAAGAGAGATTTTTTTTTTGAAGGCAGCAATACTAATGTGGTATTCTCAACTAATTACTATTTTTATTTTATTTAATAAAGATCAATCTAATGATTAGTTATGAGAACCACATCAGTATTATTGGATAAATATTGAATAAAATTATATTACGAGTACCACGCTGAGAAATATGTGAAAAGAAAATAAGAATAAGGATGGATTGAGAGCTATCAATATCTTGCCCACCCATGGTAGTTTAGGAAAAATATAGGGTAGCTGGGAGAGGAAGATTTGGGAGGGTTTTATCTAAATCTAGGGAATTAAACAATTTTTAAAGAAATTGCATATTATCTAACCATCCAATATTGGGGCTGTGCCCTCAGCCCTCACCCTTGATGTGGTTTTTGATCTTTATTATGCAATAGACTTGTCATTGACTATTTCAAAACTAGCAATTAAGGTTAAATATCATTTTATTACTTGTGAATTGTGATTTGCAGCTTTATCAAAAAGTTATCCAGGCTTTTTTTTTTTTTTTTTAAAAAAAACATGTCATGTCAGTAAAGTACGTTGAAAAAATGCAAAATAACTCTTTTCATTTAACAATGACAATTTTACTACATTGGTTTTTCATGCTTATCAAATTGTTATTTCTATTAGTCTTTTAGTCCAAAAACTTTCTAAAAAAAATATATTTCAATCAAAAAAGATAACGGATTTTTTTTGGTATTGGCGGGGAAATTTTTGTCTACATGGCAAAGTTGACGTCGTAGAGAGAATGAAATTATTGAAACAAATGGCTTAGAGGTCTGTCGAGGTGAGCCAACGATAAACGCTTCCAATGCGTAAAAAGGAATCGGCATGATATTCTCTAAACTTGGGATTATTATGGATTAAGGGAAATTTTCACCCGGATGCAACCAAAATTAAAGTTACATTAGGATCACCCTTTTCATTATATGAGCAGTTTTATTTCGTAGCAAATGACACTCCAACCAAGCATGAAAGATAATAGGTTAATTTATTGTAGCAGTATCACGTGGAGTAGGGTTTATGTGTAATCTTAGTTGGTGTTCTAAAATAATGTAGAAAATTATATAGTTGTCATTTTTTAAAGCTAGAAATTCAGAATGACACGTGTCATGTTTGTATTGGGTATGTCGTGTCTGTAATAAATTATGTTAAGTTACTTAACGAAAATTTATTTAATGTAGTAAACTGTTATTTTGACATAACCTAAGGACCTATAAATTATTTTTTATACCACAGGTAGTGATTTGTAATTGGACATAAACTTCCTCCAAACCAATTGAACGAAATTTCCTCCAACCAACTTCAATAAGTGCCAAGTGTCATCTCTCACAATTTTTTTTTAATATTTTTAGTAGGTATTTATTGTTATTCTACTAACCTAGGAATCCAAACATTAATTTTTGAAAAACTCAAAGATATTGAATGACACTTGTCACTTATTATAGTAGGTTGAAAAGAAATTTCAAGGAAATTTGTGTCATTTGTAATTTATGCCAACTACAGGAACCTATAAATTATTTGTTATACCACATGGAATAATTTATAATTTAGGCTAACCACATGGACCAATTTTACATTTATCTCTCAAAATAAAGGATTTTCACATGTCTCCTACCGCTTGCATATTGCACTAATCTTAAATATGAATGGAACAAAGAAAAGGGCAATGTAGATGGCCATACCTCGCGCATCAACTACAACCGAACTTGGTGTGTGGAGAACAATTAGGAACATTCTCTTAATGGAATCAATTTGAAGATTCTTTTTTGTTTGTGTAAAAGGATCACACAACACCAGTTGCCCCTCCCTATTCTCCATGAACAACTCTCCCTTTTCCAAAACCTTAGTGGCCTTTCCAAATCCATCGAGTCCAATTGTAATAAGTCTAGTCTACGATTCCATAACACCAAAATCAAGCAAAACCCATATTTCCCAAAAAATTAGTCCATTCAAGTCCACAAATTTAATAGTTGATTGTAAGAGAATATAGGCCAAATATATAAAAAAAAATATTAACCTCCAACATTTTTCAATAGTATTTAGGGTGAGTGGATGTTTAACAAACACACTATTAAACACCCTCTTAAAATTAGATGGTCAAGATTTTATCATATGTGTATAACAACTTGAGATTCATACTTGTCGTAACAGAAATATATGACAAAAATTGAAGACAACAAACCATTGAACTAATCTAAGATGGGGCTAACAATTTTTGACACGAGTCACGAATTCAACACGAACCCTAGGGGTGCAAAGGCGGGCGGTTAAAAACCGCCCGCTAACCGCTAACCGCTATAACCGCCAACCGCCTAACCGTCTAACCGTCTAACCGCATTAACCGCTAACCGCTATAACCGCCTAGCGGTTATTGGGTCTACTAACCGTAACCGCTAACCGCTAACCGCCTTTTTATATAATATATTTTTATAATTATAATTATAAAAATATTTATACAAATAACATAATCACTTGATCATTAAATCACAATTTTTTTTAAAAAATAATTAAATCACAATTTGAGTATTAATATATTATCACTATAATTTATATGATTATATCATATGCGATTGATCATTAAATCATTTGATTATATAATAACAAATTATACATATATAATATGACATAACTCATAAGTATACTAATTCATACTAATACAACAATTAAATATCTAGAGACTTATTTCCAATGTATGTTATAAATTTATAAGTCTATATATGTTATAAGTCTATATAAGTCTACATATGTATATGAATAATATAAATGTATAATATCAATACTTAATCATATGATTCAATGACAATTCAAATATTTTATTCAAGACTTCAAGTGAATCATATTATTAATGTACAATGATGGTATGATTCGTATAATATCAAATTAAGTAATTGACATTGGATTAAACAATGATCAATGTGTTACTTATAAACACAATTTAAGTATTAATGTATTATCATTATAATTTTAGTAATTTATATATTATCACTATAATTGATATGATTATATCACATGATGACTTGATCATTAAATCATATGACTATATAATAATAAATAATACATATATAATATGACATAACTCAAAAGTCATAAGTCTACAAGTTAATCATATGATTCATGTACAATGATAATCACAATTGATTCAATTGAATTAAACAATATATTACTTATAACTACAAGTCTACAATTTAATTAAAGCATTATTAGATACTTTAGGAATTTAGGATTTAGGAATTTGAACATTACCATTTACCATTAGATATTAAGTTCAATTCAAAGAAAAAATATTATAAGTAAATATGATAAGAATTTAAATAATTAACCGGTTATGATTTAATATTTAAGGAAATTTTTTTAAAGTATAAGTAAATGTAAATTTTGGGTCAAATATTTTTTATTTTTCAATATGGGCTCTTTTTATAGCAATTGGGCCCAAGAAGATATTAAAAATACAAGAAAAAAAATGAGGGTAAAAAAAAGCCCAAAAAAAGAGTCCAAAAAGCCCTAAAGAAAGCCCAAAAAGCCCAAAAAAAAAGCCCAATTTTAAAAAAGCGGTTAGCGGGCGGTTATCTATTTCGCTAACCGCTAACCGGCGGTTAACTGCTAACCGTTAACCGCTAGGCGGTTAGCGGTTGCGGTTAGTAAAATCTACTAACCGCTAAGGCGGTTACGGTTAGCGGTTATTGCCACTAACCGCTAACCGTAACCGCCTTTGCACCCCTAACCCAACATGAAATTAAGAAATTATGGTTGAGGCGTCTGACCTATTTAATTAAATAAGTCGAGTTACAGTTAATAATAATAATAATATTTTCATATGTTTATTAATTAGCTTCATAGCTTAACACAAGAGACTACATAGTAGTAGTAGAGATGAAATTGAATTAACAAATTCAAGGTTATTGAATATTACTACAACTAATATACTACTTAATGGATAAAGTCCTAATCACAATATGTTGAGTATATACATGTTTAAGTGTAAAAATTATGAGTCTCACATTTTAAAATTTGTAATGTAGGGTTCATTTATTGGTCCCTTCCAATCAAAGTTTGATTTTTTCTTAAACTTCAACGGCTAGCATATGAAATATCCGTTTTTACCCCTACAACTTCTAGAAATATAACTATGCCCTTAGTTTAAAAATGTAACACAATAAAAATTAAAAACTGAAATTAAAATTTTTTAAAAAAAAAAAAAACAAAAAAGGAAAAAAAAAATAGGAAGAAAAAAAAGAAAAAAAGAAAAGAAAAGAAGAAGAAGCAGCTACCTTAAGTGGAGAAAACTCATAAAAGAAAAAAAGAAAAAGAGAGAACATAATTCTCAGAATTCTATAGTGGCCAACCACCTAAAGATAAGAAAAACGGAAAGGACAGAACTTTCTGTCCAAAGGGGAATCAAACAAAAAGGAAAGGAATAGGCAATTTCATCATGGACATTGCTTTAAAAAAAGGGAGAGAACATTTATTCAATAAGTTGGACTTTTTTGGGAGCATGGAGAAGTGTTTGCCAAACATGACACTATGATAAGCTCTTTTTTATTATTATTTATTATTATAGATAAAACAACAACAAAAAACAAAGGGTTCGATAACCCAACAATAAGCTCCAAAACGACCCAATTAGTTTAAGTAAACACAAATTAAAAGAGAATGCATCAAATAAATAATGTAACCCTATATTTTTTTACACGAAAGCCGAAAAGCTCGACCACCGATTAAAGTTATTTAATAAGGTACATCACAAGAACTTTTACTATACAAACCTTTAATTCTTTACTCAACTCTCTAGTTTCTAGCTTTTTTGACTAAAGAGATATCCTATGGGAGAAGTATGAACAACTTTAGGATGCACATGGGGGATAAGCCAGCAAGGGCCCTACAAACAAACAGCCCATTTTTGAAAGGCTCCTCGGATTCCTCTTTGAATAAAAGCAATTCAAAACAAGCTTTTAGTGTCTTTAATAAAAAATAAAAAATAAAAACAAATCCAACTAAACAGGAAAGTGGGCATTTCTATGATGGAGGAAAGTTTGGTGGAGATCAAAGATACTTAATTTTGGTTGAGCGAAAAGCATGATGGCCAAGTTTTAATTTTGTTTCAACCTTAGTCTTACAATCCTCAACAATCATACGGTACCTATTTATTCTTACACATTTACAAGATGTACGCAAGTCAATCTCGCAAGTATTCTTATTTCATCTACTAAAGTTAATGTGACGTGGTTTTTTTTTAGCAGTTGGTAGAAGAAAATAGATTTTTTTAACTCGGGATCAAATCACATCAGCTTTAGTGAATGAGCCTTATCTTGTATATAACATTTTTATATTCTAAATCTTTTTTAAACTTTAAAAAGAGAGATAATCCCTTCCCCTTTCTTGTGATGACATGCTATATATATACATAACTCTAATTTAGCGAAAGTTGAAGAAAAAATGGTCTGACCCCTCACAATTGGCCACGTTCTGTTTTTTTTTTTTCTCCATCACCGCAGTAGTTGTGTCCACTTGGAAATAAAAATAATTAGAGACAGAAGGCATGAACATGGGAGAGAAGCCAGCAATTAGAAATTATTGGGGTGAAAAGTTTTGAGAAGAAAATGGTAGTTTGATGGGTTGGACAGTAAAATTGCAGTTTATGGAGTGAAATTGACAACGCGGGTAGTCATGGGAAAAATGTAATATTAAAAAAATAATAATAAAAAAATAAAAAATGCATCGTGCAACTTCACAAGCAATGTTTATTCATTATTCAAAGAGGCACCCATGTGCCTCTTTTGCATCAAAGGGAAATCAAACAAAAAGGAAAGGAGTAGGTAATTTCATCGTGGACGTTGCTTTAGAAAAAGAGAGATAACATTCAACAATAAATCCCCACCCACTTTCGAAGAAAGATAGTCTGTCCCCTCACAATTGGCCACGTTCCTTTATTTTATTATTTTATTCCTTCACCTCCATCACTGCAGTAGTTGGAAATAAAAATAACTAGAGACAGAAAAGCATGCACATGGGAGAGAAGCCAGCAATTAGAAATTATTGGAGTGACAAGTTTTGAGACTACTCATCAAGCTTTCCCACAGGAGACACCAATTACTTTCTGCTTTCAGTGCTTGGCTACCCTCAACTCTTGCATCGTTTTTCTTGATTCCTGAAGAAAACAATGGCGGAAGCCCTCCTTTCTGCGTTCCTTGGAGTCCTCTTTGACCGTCTCTCGTCTCGGGAGTTGCTCAACTTTGCTCGCCGGGAGGGACTTGAGAAAAAGCTGGAAAAGTGGAGCAGAATGCTGCATAGAATTGAGGCAGTGCTTGCTGATGCGGAAGAGAAGCAAGATAATGGTGTGGCAGTGAAGAAGTGGCTGGATGATCTCAGAGACTTGGCTTACGATGTGGATGACATCCTCGACGAGTTCGCCACAAAAGCTTTGCAACAGAAACTGACAGGAGCAAATCAGGGGAGCACAAGTAAGGTACGGAACTTCATTCCTGCTTGTTGTACTGGTTTTACGATCAACAATAGGCTGGGGTCACAGATAGAGGAGATCACTGATCGATTCAACGAGATGGTGAAGCAAAAAGATGATCTGAAATTGTGTGAAAATGTTGATAGAAGGTCACGCAGAACAAGAGAGACACTGACGCCAACCTCTGTAGTGACCAAAGCTAATGTTTATGGGAGGGAAAAAGATAAAGAGGCTATACTTGAATTTCTGGTGGGTGAAAAATGTAGGGATGCTCAACTCTCTGTTATTCCTATAATTGGGATGGGGGGCATAGGAAAGACAACTCTTGCCCAGCTTGTGTACAATGATGAAAAAGTGCAGAGCTTTTTTGATATGAAGGCATGGGCTTGTGTTTCTGAAGATTTTGATGCTGTTAGGGTGACAAAAACAATTTTAGAATCTCTTACCTCTGAAAACTGTGAGGGTAAGGATCTAAATTGGTTGCAAAACAAACTAAAGGAGAATCTGAAGGGGAAGAAGTTTTTAGTTGTTCTAGATGATCTTTGGAATGAAAACTACCATGACTGGAGTATCTTACGTGCTCCTTTCGAAGAAGGGGCATCGGGAAGTGCAATTGTCATCACAACTCGCAATGTGGGAGTTTCATCAAAGATGGGTACCATTCCAGCTGCTTACTCTCTCAAAGAGTTGTCAAATGATGTTTGCTTGTCTATATTGGCCCATCATGCATTGGGAGCAAAAGACTTCAGTGCACATCTAAACCTAAAAGATATTGGTGAGGAAATAGTTGGAAGGTGTAAGGGCTCCCCTTTGGCAGCGAAAGTACTTGGAGGTGTCTTACGCAATAAAATGGAACCTGATGAATGGGAAGATGTATTGAAGAGCAAGATATGGGATTTGCCAGAAGTGGGAAGTGAAATTGCACCGGCTCTTATGTTGAGCTATCATAATCTCCCTTCACATTTAAAGAGGTGCTTTATGTATTGCTCTGTACTTCCCAAGGACTTTGAATTTGGGGAGAAACAGTTGGTTATACTATGGATGGCAGAAGGTTTACTTCAACCACGAGATGAGAGAAAGCAAATGGAAGATTTGGGTAGCGAGTATTTTCACAATCTGCTGTCAAGGTCATTTTTCCAACAATCATTCAAGGATGAATCAAGGTTTCTTATGCATGACCTCATCAATGATTTGGCTCAATGGGTTGCAGGAGATATATGCTTTAAAATGGAGGATAGAATTGGGGGTAATAATGGAAGGAAACCTTCTACAAAGGCTCGACATTCGTCTTACCTAAGTGGTCTATTTGATGGCATTCAAAAGTTTGAGATTTTTAATGATCTCACATGTTTACGAACCTTCCTACCTCTTCCATATCCAGGCAATTGTTACTTGACTAGTAATGTTCCTCTTGAATTATTGCCAAAATTGCGGCGCTTAAGGGTCCTCTCTTTGAGGGGATACAACATATTTGAGTTACCAGAGTCAATTGGTGATCTCAAGCATCTACGGTCCTTTGATCTTTCTCGCACTAAAATCAAAAGCTTGCCTGATTCAGTAGCCACTCTCTATAATTTACAGACAATGATTTTGGAGGATTGTTCTAATCTAAAGAAATTGCCTTCAACGTTTGCTAACCTAGTCAATTTGCGACATCTCAACATTCAAGGAGCACGTGCATTGGATGCAATGCCTCCGCAAATGGGTAAATTAACTTGTCTCCAATCATTGTCTAATCTAGTTGTGGGAAAAGGTAATTGTTCTAGGGTAAAGGAGTTAGGGCCTTTGTTGCATCTTCGAGAGACGCTTTGCATTTCAAGATTGGAAAATGTGATTAATCTTGAGGAGGCGAGGGACGCTGGGTTAATTGGAAAGCACAATCTCCATGGGTTGTCATTGGAATGGAGTGGCAACATAGATGAGTCACAAGATAGAATAAGTGAATTAGAGGTACTTAACATGCTACAACCTCACAAGGGTTTGAAAGAGCTCAATGTCAGACACTATGGTGGTACAGAATTTCCAACTTGGTTAAGAGTTCCCTCATTTTGTAATATGATAGTTTTGAAGATTGAAAGTTGTGCAAAGTGCACAACCTTGCCAGCAGTGGGCCAATTACCATCACTTAAAGAACTTTTCATCAAAGGCATGGCCAGTGTGAAAAATATTGGAAGTGAGTTTTGCAAGGAAGGTTGCTCACAACCTTTCAAATCCTTGGAGATTTTGCGTTTCGAGAATATGCAAGAATGGGAGAACTGGATTCCTTTTGAAGAATTTCCAAAACTGCTTAAGCTTTCTTTTATAAGGTGTCCCAAGCTTGTCGGTAAGTTACCAAACCACCTTCCTTTATTACAAAACATTGTGATAAGTGAATGTAGGCAATTGGTGGTTTCAATTTCATGCTTTCCAGAGCTATGCAAACTAAAAATTGAGGGATCGGAAGGGGTGGTGCATAGAGGCAAGGTTGACTTCGGTTCACTATTCTTCTCGTCTCTTTCAACAATTTCAGAATTCACATGTCAAATAGAAGGGTTTATCATGGAAGGGCTGACAAACGTGGAAGATTTGAGAATTGAAACTTCTGAGGAGCTTACTCCTTTGTGGTCAAATGATGTGGGATTACTACAACATCTCCCATGTCTTCGTGTTTTGAATATTTCTAATTGTTCCAAACTTGTTTCTTTGGTGGCAAAAGAAGTGGAAGAGCATCTACATTTGGGTTGGCCATCCAAACTCAAAGAAATCGAGATAAGAAATTGCAAGGTCCTAGAATCTTTACCCAAGGCAATGATGCACAACAACACGTGTGTTGAGTATATTTGTATCAGTAACTGTCCTTCCCTTACGTACTTTGCAGTAGACCAACTACCTCCAATGCTAAAGCGGCTACATATACAGGGTTGTAATATGCTGATTTCGTTGGATGGGGATGATGTCAACAATTGTGGCAGCAGCACATCTCTTCTTGAGGAGTTGACAATTAGTAATTGTCCATCGCTCAAATCGTTAACACCAAGCAGAGAATTACCTACAACACTTAAATTCCTCTCAATTTGGGATTGTAAGAATCTGGAGTCGATAGCGAAGAGCTTCCATCACAACTCGTCTCTTAAAAGTATTTATATCTCATCTTGTGAGAATCTTAAATCCTTACCCATGGGCATACACAACCTCAGCCATCTGGATAGGATTTTTATTTCCGAATGTCAAACTCTTGTTTCCTTCCCAGACAACGGGTTGCTCCCTGCCAACCTGAGATCACTTTTGATTCTCGAATGTGAGAAAATGCAGGTCTTGCCCAACTGCATACAAAACCTCACCTCTCTTCAAGAATTGAGGATAAAAAACTGTCCAAGCATTAATGTATCCCTTTCGGAAGTAGGTTTTCCCTCCAACCTAACATCACTTTCTATCGATGATATGGCGTCGTTTAATGAGGCCTTTTTTGAGTGGGGATTGTACAAGCTTACCTCTCTTGAAGAACTTTGCATTTCCGGTCACTCTTCGCATCTGGCGTCCTTCCCAGAGATGATGCTACCTGCCTCTCTAACCCACCTCAAAATCAACGACTTCCCGAATTTGAAATGCTTATCTTCCAAAGGCTTTCAAAACCTTGCCTCTCTTCAATTTTTGGAAACCTCGGATTGTGAAAAGCTCACGTCCTTCCCAGAGGATGGCTTCTCTCCCTCACTCCTGTGGCTTTATATCCAGAGATGTCCTCTGCTAGGAAAACGTTGCAAGAAAGATCGAGGACCAGAGTGGTTCAAGATAGCCCACATCCCTTGCGTTAAAATTGACGGGAGATCAATTTATGAACCAGAATTGGAGAATCCATGAATCTGAGTTTTGTTTGATTCAAGTAAAGTTTCAAGAAATAAATCCAAAGGTCAGTTTATTGTTACATCATTTCTTTTTGCATCTCCTAATGGGAGAATCACAGACTGCCTCTCTTCTTCCCAACAACACTTGATTCCCTGTTTTTTTTGGACTAAATGTTGGCGTTGGGTTCGCTAAACGTTTCTATTCTTGTTTGGTTTCCACATCAAGATGATAGGTGTTTGTTAAAATGCCCAAGCGACCACGTGGAGAGAGGAGGTCTTCGAATATTGAGTTTTTCATTACTATTTGACCAATCATTGGGACCCTCCAAAAACAGGTACGTAACTAGATATTGATCCTTTGATAAGCTCGGAATTCATATTGTGACCACAAACAATTCCATATTATGGACCATTTATGATATTCAGTAATTGGATTGCTCATGTTCATTCATTTAATTTTCTAGGAGAAGAAGTAGATGGGATTATCTTAACGTTGTATTCCTGTTCACTAAACGTTTGTATTCTTGTTTGGCTTCCACAGCAAGATGATAGGTGCTTGTTAAAATGCCCAAGCGACCACGTTGAGAGAGGAGGCCTTCGAATATGAGTTTTTCATTACTATTTGACCCTCCAAAAATAGGTCAGTAATTAGATATTGATCCTTTGATAAGGTTGGCATTCATATTCAGTAACTGGATTGATCATGTTCATTCATTTAATTTTCTAGGAGAAGAAGTAGAAGGGATTATCTTAACGTTGTATCCCCATGATCAACAAATGGATCCGGATTATGAATATAAAGAGGTATGTCTCACTGCTCATTCAATTTTTTATAATTTCTAAGAAAGTTTTGCATCCAAATAGATATATAAATTATTAAATTCTATTTTAATTGACATAGAAAAATAATTATTCTTTATTGTTGATTCTCGTCAAGACGGTAGTTCGAGTATGAAGTTTTGCTCTATAGGTACTGGTACGTCTCGAATGAATATTTCTTCATCTTTGATGCTTGCAGATGGTTCAAAAGGCTGGTGCAAATTGTTACAACTTTCTCCATCTGTGTATTATTTCCTGTATATTTAGAGGTGTGTTTTGAAACAATGGTTGCCAATTTTGTTTTGTTTTTCTACTCCTTTTTTGTTCTTTTCCTCTTTGTGTTGTTTTCTCAGTGAGCAAAGGATGCATTTTTTGGTTGAATTTTTTTTGTGAGTGGCTTTACAATGTTGAATATTCTAACTTCGTTAATGTAATGAGACCTTTTGCTGGGTTTTTGCCGAGTTGGGCTTTCATTTTGTTATTCAATAACATGACATTTTCTATTATTGAATATGAATAGTCCGATCAAAACCCACTTGATGCGTAGAGATATCCTGACTGTCCATAACAGAATGCAAGCCAAACACATTTGCCCTGAAGAGTCAGGCATAACACCCACTTTGTAGTATAACTATGTAGGCCTTTATGGTAGATTTTTAATGTTCTCTACTATTTTTGTTGCTCTCTACCCTTTTTTGTGTGGAAAGGTAATACATTGGTTTATTTGTTTGCGGTAATCTAAAGGCAGTTTGGTTGGTTTTTGGGGTTATTAATATATTTTTGTTGTTTTTGTTCCCCCTATTGCTATGGCCTGCAATTTGCGCTGTTTTGATGGTTTCTGCAGATCAACCAATGTGTTGGTTTTCTGGTCCTGTGTCGAATTGTAAGGGTGTGTGTCTTTAGCTATCCCTTGCGTTAAAATTGACGGGAGATCAATTTATGAACCAGAATAGGAGAATCCATGAATCTGAGTTTTGTTTGATGCAAGTAAAGTTTCAAGAAATAAATTCAAAGGTCAGTTTATTGTTGCATCATTTCTTTTTGCATCTCCTAACGGGAGAATCACAGATTGCCTTTCTTCTTCCCAGCAACACTTGATTCTCTGTTTTTTTTTTGGTCTAAATGTTGGCGTTGGGTTCACTGAACGTTTCTATTCTTGTTTGGTTTCCACGGCAAGATGATAGGTGTTTGTTAAAATGTCCAAGCGACCACGTAGCGAGAGGAGGCCTTCGAGTATTTAGTGATTCATTACTATTTGGCATATTGCTGGTCATATGGATTTGACTAATCACTAGGACCCTCAAAAAACAGGTGCGTAACTAGACATTGATCCTTTGATAAGGTCGGAATTCATATTGTGACTGCAGACAATTCCATATTATGGACCATTTATCATATTCAGTAATTGGATTGGTCATGTTCATTCATTTAATTTTCTAGGAGAAGAAGTAGATGGGATTATCTTAAGGTTGTATCTCCATGAACAAACTGATCTGGATTATGAATATGAAGAGGTATGTCTTACTGCTCAATCAATTTTTGATAATTGCTAAGAAAGTTTTGCATCCAAATAGATACAGAAATTATTAAATTCTATTTTAACTGATAGAGAAAATAATGATTCTTTATTGTTGAATCACGTTAAGACTGTAGTTTGAGTACAAAGTTTTGCTCTATAGGTAAATCCCTAATGAATATTTCTCCTCCTAATGAAATACCCATGTGAAGTGTTGTTTGTTTTTCCCTTGGTCTTTCCTAAAACTAGTTATGACCTTTTTCAACTTTGCTGGTTATTGCTCATACGCAAAATTATATATATATATACTTATGCAAATTGTTTTTCAACTTTGAGTTGTTCTGCAGGATTGGTCACTGAGGACACTTGGTCTCTGTTCGGACACAATGAAAAAAATGGGATCACTTCTTATGGACTCATTGAGAATGATTATAATCTAGTTCATTGCCTATTAGAGAAGTAGAAGCCATTCTGGTGCGATCCTCACAGACAGAAAGATTGCGGTCAATTTGATAATGATCGAGTGACATTGCTTCTTTGGCCTGAACTAAGGAATCCTTTAGATATGATGTAAAATGCATTTTGGTCTACCGTTGATAAGAGATCTCTCTATGAACAATATGAAGAGTTTGAAGACTGGGAACGAACAAATGCAGTATCCCATGAATGAACTGATCATGATTATTTAATATAAAGTGGTATGTCTCACTACTCATCCAATTTTTATAATTTCTAAGAAATTTGTGCATCCAAATGGATATAGAAAATTTTAAATTATTCTTTAATTGATTGAGAAAATAATTATTCTTTGTTGTTGATTCTCGTTAAGAACAAAGAATATTTCTCCCGTCTTTGATGCTTGCAGATGGTTCAAACTTCAACAGGCTGGTGCAAATTGTTACAACGCTCTAAGTGCTACCTGAAATACCTATGTGGAAGTGCAGTTTGTTTTTCTCTTGCTAATGGTATTGTTTACTCTCTTTTTAAGAGAGAACCAAAAGATGCATATTAATGAACAATTTTTCTGGTGAAATGTCTTTTTGTGAGCTAGTTTTACAATGTTTCTCTATATAATAAACAAAGGGCTTACTCATCTTTACTTCAAAGAAGAAATGCCATGAAATCTTTGAATTATATTGTTCAAATCAAAAGAACTACTTTTTTATTTGCTTGCAAATACTTTTGGAGATGGTTAAATGGATGAGACCAAATAGATAATGTATGAGTATGGGATTGTTAGAAAATAAAAAAGCTTAGGATATTCGTCATTATGCATGCATCTTTTGATAATCACGGACTATTCTGTATGTCATAATTGGAGAATTTAATTGAAGCTCACCAATACTCCAAGAGACACTAATTTAATTGGTATCCAATATTTTAGGAGAAATGCTATAGTTACCAAATCTTTTACTAAAAAATAAGTACTATAATGATGTGAAGCTTATTTATTAGTACTCGTAACATTTTTCTTTAGTAATTGTTTTGATCATCTCCAATTAATAAGCTCTACACCATTTTGGTTATCCATCTCTTGGTAAAAAATTTAGTACCCGGCCCCTAGCATTTCTCATATTTTAATGAGCTTTTGATACAATAGATCGAACAGTAATTTCGATGAAGCTCTTGATGTATATACAAGGTTATGTAAAATTAAAGAGTCTCTTTGATCTTGTGATTCCGTAGGCCAAAAGTAACGGCGGAGTTAGGAGTTTGATTCACAGGAAGCAAAATTATGTGTCGGATTTAATTTGATCTTGGCATGTTCCTTTGCTAAGAGTTTCAGTAGTGTTTAAAATGTTTAATTATTATCCCACAACAAAAATATATTATAATCTTGCATTAACATGTTAAATGATGTTTTAGAGTTAATTTAACCAAAGCATCATGGGTAAACAAAAATAAAGTAGGGACACAATTTGATTCGGTAAACCTCACATAGGCGCCAGTGAGGATAACTTCGTCTTGTTTATGATTTCTGAAGCCTTTTGGGTTTAAAAATGGTTTGACATGATGAATTCCCTTAAAAGACCTCTTCAATGATGAATTCACTTTCTTCCTTTTATATATATATATATATATATATATATATATATAGAGAGAGAGAGAGAGAGAGGGAGAGTAGTTTCACTTAACGTATAATTGGGGCAAGCCACTTTTACCCTTAATATTTTACGCGGTAGGGTTATAGAGTAATTTATAAGTCACTCTTCTGGTCTTGTGTCACTTTAATGTCTCTCAAAAACGAGGTAGATTTTAAAATTACTATTTGATAAAAATCTAATAGCGATCAATCACAAGCGCAATTATGATTTTAAGAGCCACATTATTCTTAGAAGAACACAAGAGTGACTTCTAGTATTACTCCATGGTCGTATGCTTGACTTTTTTTTGCCACCAAGTTTGGGTGCCCTATTCAAAAATATTATGCAGTTAGTTTCATAGGAAATCAAATTAAGATCAAAGGCCTAACTGCACCCACTATATCTTTAATTAAGATTAATGCTATATGTTTTTCATGTATTCTTTAAAATTGATATGCTTTTGTCTCCAAGAGATAACTCAATCGGCTGGGACCACGCTTAATGAAACGAAGGTTACTAGTTCAAATCCTCATCCCCCACTTGTGCGGACATGTCAAAAAAAATGATATGCTTTTTAAAATTACAATTAAATTTTGATCAAATGGTAATTTTAAAAGTCACATTATTTTTCAAGGGACACAAGAGAGACATAAAAATAACATTTAGCATTACTCCTTAATTAAATTGAGTAATTCTAAAAATTCTTCTTGTGTCACTCCATGAATAAGGTGACTTTTAAAATTATAATTTAATCAAAATTTAATAATGATCAATCATAAGCTTATTAATGATTTTAGAATCCACAATATTTTTAGAGTGACAAAACAGAACACAAACTTCTAGCATAACGTCTCCAAGAGGTAGTTCAATCAGCTTGGACCACACTTAATGAAGTGGGAGTCACTAGTTCGAATCTTCCTCCTCCTTCTTGTGCAGACATGTCAAAAAAAAAAAAAAAAAAAAAAACTTCTAGCATAACTTTAATATCACAAAGTTTCCGCACTCCGGTTGAAATATATATATACCACATCATTATCCCATCACAAATTTATTACGTTGACGGGCACAATCAATTCATCCATAAATCAACTTTTTTTTTTTTTTTTTTTTTTTTTAAAAAAAAAAGATTTAATAGTGAATTGAAAATACGAAACATGCAATTATGAACTCAATTGGCTCACACAACAAAGTAAATAACTTTTTGACTTAAAAGCCTTAACGACCACGGATAGAACATGTCTCTATCCTGCGTCAGCAACTACTCCAATAAAAGACTCGACTCTTGTGTATCAGAGATTGCTTAAACCCAGATTTACTAGAAAATATATTTGAGATTGTTAGAATTTTCTTGGTTGATTTCTGCTTTTGTTTGGCCGATTCATTTCTTTCTGCCGACCATGGTAGTGGGAGAGCTCTTCCTTTCGGCGTTCCTGCACGTGCTGTTTGACCGACTGGCGTCGCTGGAGTTGCTCAACTTTGCTCGGCGAGAGAGACTTGGAAAGAAGATGGACATGCGGAGCAAAACATTGAAAAGAATTGAGGCGGTCCTTGATGACGCAGATGAGAAGCAGAATGCTGACAGGGCAGTGAAAGATTGGCTGGATGATCTCAGAGACTTGGCTTACGATGTGGAAGATATACTCGATGAGTTCGCCACAGAAGCTTTGCGCCGGAGATTGACCGGAGGAAATGAGGCCGCCACAACTAAAGTACAGAAGCTCATTTCTTGTACTCCGACACCTTTTATGATCAAATATAGGATGGAGTCAAAGATACAGGAGATTGATGCTCAATTCAAACATCTTGTGCAACAAAAAGTTGAACTGAATTTGGGGGCAAATGTTCGTGGGATGTTTCCTGACACAAAACAGAGACTGGCCCCAACTTCTTTAGTGAATGAAGCCCATGTTTATGGCAGGGAAAAAGATAAAAAGGCTGTAATTGATATGCTGCTGCTGACTGAAAAACATTGTGATGCTCAAGTGTCTGTGATTCCTATAATTGGTATGGGAGGGATAGGAAAGACAACTCTTGCCCAGCTTGTGTATAATGATGAAAAAGTGCAAAGTTTATTTGATCCCAAATCATGGGTTTGTGTTTTTGAAGATTTTGATGCTGTTAGGATGACAAAAACAGTTCTGAAGTCTATCTCTGTGAGCGGTGATGACAATGATCTGAATTTGTTGCAAGTCAAACTAAAGGAGAGACTGAAAGGGAAAAAGTTTTTAGTCGGTTCTGGATGATCTTTGGAATGAGAACTATTAGGATTGAACTATTTTACGTGCTCCTTTTGAAGCAGGGGCTCCAGGAAGTACGATTCTCATCACAACTCCCAATAAGGGAGTTTCATTAAAGACGGGTACCATTCCAGCTTACTCTTTGAAAGAGTTGTCAAATGATGTTTGTTTGTCTATATTGGCCCATCATGCATTGGGGGCAAGAGATTTTAGTGGGCATCTAAAACTCAAAGATATCGCTAAGGGGATAGTTAGAAGGTGTAAAGGCTCCCCTTTGGCAGCGAAAGTACTCGGAGGCGTCCTACGCAATAAAGTGGATCGTGATGAGTGGGAAGATGTATTGAATAGCAAGATATGGGATATAGCAGAAATAAAAAGTGAAATTGCTCCAGCTCTTATGTTGAGCTACCACCATCTCCCTTCACATTTAAAGAGGTGCTTTGGGTATTGTTCAATATTTCCCAAGGATTACGTATTTAAGGAGAAGTAGTTAATTCTATTATGAATGGCATAAGGTATAATTCAGCCACAAGAAGAAGGAAAACGAATGGAAGATTTGGGTAGCAAGTACTTTCATGCTATGGTATCAAGGTCATTTTTCCAACAATCAATGGAGGACGAATCACTTTTTCTTATGCATGACCTCATCAATGATTTGGCTCAATGTGTTGTAGGAGATATATGCTTTCGAATGGAAGATAGAATTGGGGGTAGTAATGGAAGGAAAATTCCTAAAAAGGCTCGGCATGTGTCTTATATGGGTGGCAAATATGATGGCACTGGAAGGTTTGAAGCTTTTCTTGAACTCAAATGTTTACGAACCTTCCTACCTCTTATGGTTCAAGATCCAGGGTACTGTTACTTGGTTCATAATGTTCATCTGAAATTGTTGCCAAAATTACAAAAGTTAAGGGTGTTCTCTTTAAGTGGATACCGGCATATTTGAACTACCAGAATCAATAGGTGATCTCAAGCATCTACAGTTCCTCGACCTTTCATACACTACAATCAAAAGCTTGCCTGAATCAGTAACCACTCTTTACAATTTACAGATATTGATATTGGAGAATTGCCTTTTTCTAAAGAAATTACCTTCAAAGTTTGGAAGCCTAGTCAACTTGCGACATCTCAACATTCTAGGAGCAAATGCATTGGAAGGAATGCCTCCAGAAATAGGTAAATTAACCTGTCTCCAATCATTGTCTAACCTAGTTGTGGGAAAAGATAGTTGTTCTGGGGTAAAAGAGCTAGGGCCTTTGTTACATCTTCGAGAGACACTTTGCATTTTAGGATTACAAAATGTGATTAATCGTGAGGATGCAAGGGACGCTAGGTTAATTGAAAAACGCAATCTCTATGGGTTGTCATTGGGATAGAGTGGTGACTTGGATAAGTCACAAGAAAGAACAAGTGAGTTAGAGGTACTTAACATGCTAGAGCCTCACAAGGGCTTGAAAGAGCTCACTATCAGGCACTATGGTGGTGCAGACCTTCCAACTTGGTTAAGAGGCCCTTCTTTTTGTAATATGATGCTCTTGAGGATTGAATGCTGTGAGAAGTGCACATTATTGCCACCAGTCGGACAACTACCATCACTCAAAGAACTTTTTATTGATGGCATGGCCAATGTGGAAAATATTGGTTTTGAGTTTTGTGGGGAATATTGCTCTCAACCTTTTAAATCCTTGGAGACTTTGTATTTCAAGAATATGAAGGAATGGGAGAATTGGATTCCATGTGAAGAATTCCCAAAACTGCGTAAGATTTCTATTACAAGATGTCCTAAGCTAGTGGGTAAGTTACCAAACCACCTTCCTTTACTAGAAAATATTGAGATAAAGAGATGTAGGTAGTTGGTGCTCTCAATTTCAAGCTTTCCGGAACTCTGCAAACTAGAAATTGAGGGATCAAAAGGGATGGTGCATAGAAGTAAGATTGACTTCAACTTGCTATGCTTCTCTTCTCTTTCAACAATTTCAGAATTCACATGTAAAATATAAGGGTTTGCCAAGGAAGGATTAACCAACGTGGAAGATTTAACTATTGAATGGTGTAAGGAGCTGACACCCTTGTGGTCAAGTGAGGTGGGATTACTACAACATCTGCCATGTCTTGGTGTTCTGAAGATTCGTCATTGTACCGACCTAATTTCTTTGGCGGCAAAAGAAGTAGAAGAGCAGCTACAACTGGGTTTGCCATCCAAATTGAGAGCAATTGAGATAAGAAATTGCAAGGTATTGGAATCTTTACCCCAAGCAATGATGCACAGGAACAAGTATCTTGAGGATATTCATATTTGTGAGTGTACTTCACTAACATACTTTGCAATAGGGCAACTACCTCCAACTCTAAAGCGGCTAAAGATAGAATATTGTAATATGCTGATTTTGGTGGATGGGGATGTCATCAACAATTGCGGGAGCAACACATCTCTTGAGTACTTGGAAATTGGTTGTTGTCAATCCCTCAAATAGCTAACATCAAGTGGGGAATTACCTGCAACACTTAAATACCTCCAAATTTTCAATTGTAACAAGCTGGAGTCGATAGAGAAGAGCTTCCATCACAACTCGTCTCTTGAAGTCATTGATATTAGGAGTTGTGAAAACCTTAAATCCTTACCCGAGGGCATACATAGCCTCAGCAATCTAGATCAGATTTTTATTAATGGATGTCCAACTTTTGTTTCCTTCTCGGATGGAGGGTTGCTCCCTGCCAACGTGAGAGAACTTACAATTTCCAAGTGTGAGAAATTGCAGACTCTACCTAACTGCATACGCAACCTCTCCTCTCTTCAACTATTGCAAATACAGGACTGTTCAGGCATTGTATCCTTTCCAGAAGTAGGTTTTCCCACCAACCTAACATCACTTTTTATCCATAATAAGGTGTCGTTTAGTGAGCCTTTTTTGAGTGGGGATTGCACAGGCTTACCTCTCTTAAACAACTTGAAATTGATGGTGGCTCTTCACATCTTGTGTCATTTCCAGAGATGATGCTACCTGCCTCTCTAACCAGCCTCTCCATTAAACACTTCCCGAATTTGAAATACCTGTCTTCCAAAGGCTTTCAATTCCTCACCTCTCTTGAAAAATTGAGTATTGGTGGATGCGAAAAGCTCACATCCTTTCCAGAGGAAGGCCTGCCTCCCTCACTCCTGCAACTTTATATCATCGGTTGTCCTCTGCTTAAAGAACGTTGCAAGAAAGATCATGGACGAGAGTCGTTCCAGATAGCCTACATCCCTTACGTTCAGATTGATGGGAGGTTCATATTATGACCTAGAAGAGTAGAATCAGTGTCTCTCAATTTTATTTAGATGCAAGACAAGTATCAAGAAATGTATTCAAAGGTCAGTATATTGCCATGTCACTATACATCTCTTTTTTTTTTTTTTTTGGTGGAATGTTGCTATTGTTAGTTTGCATAACACAATCAAAGGTGTTTGTTAAAGTGCTCAAGTGACCTGTGACCATGCAGAGAAAGAATGTTAGGGGAGAATCGCATAAAGAATTTAATAAGAGGACATTAGCATACACGTGTGTACACCACTTCAACACAAAAGTTTTAGCTAATGTGTTTATGTTCACTTATGTATATTAACTACTCATTTTGTTTATTTTTTTCAATGTGAGACCCAATACCCACATGTGCACTCACAACAAAGAAAGGTACTTGTTTTCCGTTACTAATTGGCATATTGCATTTAATTACAGATTTGGCGAAGCATTGGGACCCTTTGGAGAAAAGGTATGTAACTGAATTTTGATCCTTTGATAATGTTAGTAGCCATACTCTGGATGATTTATCATATTCAGTTATTGGATTGATAATGTTCATTCGTTTGCAGTTTCTGATTACTCTTTCAATTCTTATAATTGCTAAGGAAGTTGTGGATCCAAATAGGCAGAAATTATTAAATTCTCTTTCAACTGATCAAGAAAATAATTATTCTTTATTTTTAATTCTGGTTAACACAGTAGTTTGACCTGCAGATAATTCTCTGATAAATGTTTCTCCATATTCTTTGATGCTTTGCGTATTTCTAGTAACAAAAAATAACTAGCAATTCCAATACACCAAGTGTGAGACAGGATGTATCTTCAGATTAATGGTCGGTTATGGAGAAACAAAGTAATTAATGTCAGCAAACCATTCAAAAAACACATAAATAAATAATTAATTTCTCACAATTTTATCAGCAGAAAATTTTGATTGGTGAATGTGGAGATGATTGTAAAGGAAAAATGCCATTTCCTATGTGGGACTGTGAAACTACCAAAAAAAAAAACTCTTTTTTTAATCAATTGGTGCATTTAAAATGATTATTATTGAATTTTGATTTATTAATAATTTTAAAAATCACGGACTCTAGTCTTTCTTCTAACATTACTCAACTTTAAAGCCAAAACTGGCATATCCTTGTTGATAATAAATTGTCAGTGACAACACCTATATCTTTGATGCTTGCAGATGGTTCAAAAGGCTGGTGCAAATTGTTACAACTTTCTCCATCTGTGTTTTCCTGTATACTTAGAGGTGTGCAACTTTATTTTGAAACAATGGGTGCCAATTTTGTTATGTTTTTCTACTCCTTTTTTGTTCTTTTCCTCTTTGTATTGTTTTCTCGGTAAGCAAAGGATGCATTAATGGACAACGGAATACAGTAAACATTTTTTGGTTAAACTGTTTTTTTGTGAGTGGCTTTACAATGTTGTTTCTCTATATTGAGAATATTCTAACATCCTTAACGTTGTTAGGGAGAAAATGGGTAACTTGGTTTTGCCACTTTTAATACGCCACCACGAAGCGTTCGCGTACATCCCTGTCGAGCATATGTATAAAAGGAAATCCATTTTTAATAAGAACAGGAAGCATATTCAGATAATACTCTTCTTCTTCCCTCTTCCCTCTTCTCTGTGTGAACCCTTGTCTATATTTGCATTAATCCTAGCTCTTTAGCTGCCTAGTGCGTTTTAGCTTAAATCCCTCTGTGACCGAAAACTGTGTTAACAAATGTAATGAAACCTTTTGGTGGGTTTTTGACGACATTTTGTTATTCAATAACATGACATTTTCTATTATTGAATAGGAATAGTCCGATCAAAACCCACTTGATGCTAAAGGCAAATTTCGGTATACAACTAGGAATGAGGAACTTTGTTGTTTGTTGGCTGTTGATAAGGTGATCTTGGTTTGCTTCGTTGGTTTTGGGGGTTATTAATGTTTTTTTGTTGTTTTGTTTTTTTTCCCCTGTTGTTATGGCCTGCAATTTGCCCTGTTTTGATGGTTTTGTTTTTCTACTTTTTTCTTTTATTTTATTTATTTATTTTTATCAGTAAGCAAAGGATGGCATTAATGGATAACGGAATACAATAAAAAAATAATAAAAAAAGAAAAAGAAGAAAAAAAAAATAAAAAATAAAAGAGGTCGATCGAGCCACGAAGCTTTTTTTTTTTCAAGTGTTTTTTAAATTTTGATTGATATTTTATGAATGGAAGAATCATTTTGGCGAGATACCATTTACGATAACAATAAAACCGAAGCGAGTAAAAATAAAGTCACTAAACAATAAAGATCAAATATCAGAACTTTTGATTGATTCATATCAAACCTACTAAAGCCAACAAAATGGCTCTTAATCAAAATTTGCACAGAAATTAAACACTCAAAAACTCCAAAGCAACATGCCTACCCAAAAGAAAGAAATACTAAGGAAACATATACCTCACGGATTAACCCCTCCATCCCCTCCATTGATCACAACCGAACTTGGTGTGTAGAGAACAATTTGGAACGTTCTATCAATCCTATTAATTTGAAGGCACTTTTTTGTCTGTGTAAAAGGATCATACAAAACTAGTTGCCCCTTACTATTCACCATGAACAACTCTCCCCTTTTCCAAAACCCCAACGGCATTTTCAAATCCGTTGAGAGTCCAATGGTAACAAGTCTAGTCCATGATTCCTTTACACCAAATTCGAGCAAAACCCATATCTCCAAATCACATTTTGGATTACAAGAAAAAGCCAAAAAAGCAACATGCCCGTTTAAGACGATTATAGTACTACTACTCTCCCGATAATCCAAGAGATCTGGAAGCGGCGTCGTTCGTAACACCTCGTTGCTAAAGTCGAAAACAGCGATGTTATGATCAGACAACCACCAGATAAAGACCCCATCTAACGCCACGGTCCGGGAACAGCTTTGACGAAGAAAAGAAAAGATCGTCGATCTGGGTACGTCAAGCCCTCTCCAAGATCTGCCGCTTATGCTGTACACTTCCAAGAAGTACCTTCTATACTTTTTTTGAAACAAATTCTTGGCATCCAAACATGCCTAAGAGAAATTAGAGACAGACTGATGAACTTTTCTGCTTTTAAAAAGGAGAACTTCTTGTTCCGACTCCCAAATCTTGCAAATTGCTACTTGACTTTAAATTTTTTTTTTTTTTTCAATTTTTTCAAAACTATAAAAGCCTCCATAATTATCCTCTAAAAAGCCTCTAATTTATACAACACCATTGAATGGCACCTGCCCAGTACGACTCTATCAACAAACCATTTTCAATGCACCCTTTTGAGTTCTTGTCACTGTAACTTATGGGAAAAGTGTAGAGAATGGCGAGAAAGATATAAAAAAATTGGTAAGGAGTACTCTGCTTTTCTCTTTTGGTTTCTGCTCTTAAAGTAAAAATGTTAACAACCAATTTAAAACATAAAACACTCAAAATTAACCTGAACACTCTCACAGTATCCTTACGATTGAATCCAAAGTATAATCACATGCTGATGTCAACAACACTACTGTTGAGCCAAGGACTAAGATTTAGCAAATATCATCATGATTATGATGAAACACAAAAAGCCTCTAATTTTTTTCAATGGTTATGAATTGAAGAAGATGGCAAACAATAGTCCTGCAGGGAGACAGCAACGAAACACAACACCATACAAAAACATATCCACAGCGAGAAAAAGTCAAACTCAGAGAGTCAACACAAAGCACTGGTCACCCAAGAGAAAAACATTTTCAGAGAAATCCAAAGATAAAATAAAGTTCCTGTTGGCCAAAGATGGGGAAAAGCAGAAAAAGAGCACAGTTTAAGTCTTAACATGTAAGACAATGTCCTAAAAAAAATGCAAATAACATCTCTATTTTGAAAAATGTCAAACAAACTGACAGACAAAACATTATGATAAGGTTTTTCTCCGTCACAATTTGCTTCCCCCTTAATAGAAGCTTGAAAAGAAAATGTTATGATGGTTGTCTCAAGAAAAATAGAAATAAAGAATCCAAATGCTATTTAGTAGAAATAAAAAATAAAAAAAAATAAAAATAGAAACAAAGGTTCCAAGAAAGAAGAAAAAGGCAATGAGGAAAATAACTTGAAATTTACCAAGTCATAACAAACAATTCAACTGTTTCAACTAAAACTCAAGTTCTTTTTGGAGGATTCCCATATTTTTGTCACAGATAGGGCAATGATGAATCTCATAAATAACAGAGAAGACAGTAAAACAATGACATGGAAGAACAATAATATTTTCCACCTATGATGCTTGTAAAAGCTCCTGAAAAATCCAAACATAAGTAGCAGTTGCACACCACAAATTCATTCCCTCTTTTATATTAGAGTAATTTTGAATGTGATTTTCCAAACCCAATGGATCCAACACCTCCTTAAAAAGTTCAATCAACCACGAAAATAATGCCACTCTAATTAACTTGAAATAACCTTGGAAAAATGTATTGAACATAACTTATTTTGAAGTTGCCAATAAAAATTTATGATTTGATTCTGCTTTAACATTCACTTTTACATTGACATGTTCTTCTCTGAGAACCAAGCACTAGTGTCACTATGATGTCATATATACAACATATTTTTCCCTAGTATTTGACCTCCTGAATTTAACATATTTCATTGTCACTTGCAGTCTGCTCTTATTGGGGAATCTCTTCCAGTAACAAAAAATCCAGGGGATGGGGTTTATTCAGGTTCAACATGCAAGCAAGGGGAATTGAAGCAGTTGTTATTGCAACTGGAGTTTACACTTTCTTTGGGAACGCAGCTCATCTTGTGGAGAACACCACACATGTTGGACATTTCCAGCAGGTCCATTTAAAATAAATTTTACCTCCATAATGTCAAGCCAAAACTTTTTGAGTGTTCTAAGCAGTATTCTCAAGACTTTCTCCAAATCATAACAACAAATTTTTTTCAGGTTTTAACAGCAATCGGAAACTTCTGCATTTGTTCAATTGCTATTAGGATGGCTATTGAAATCATCGTAATAAATGGGATTCACGGGAGGGAATACCGTGTCGGCATAGATAACCTACTCATCCTACTAATTGGGGGCATAAATTGCAATGCGAACTGTTCTTTCGATTACAATGGTGATCGGTTCGCATCGTTTATCACAGCAGGTTTGTGAAGCCACAGCCACACTCGAGATTGATTTGGAATTAAGTTTACAATGATCATAAAAGGGCTTATCCTGATAGTGCATATGAATGAATTAATGGTTTTCAATTCTGAATATTCTTGGACGATGGGAATCTGTGTGTTGCGCAGGGTGCCATAACAAAGAGAATGACAGCCATTGAGGAAATGGCTGGAATGGATGTACTATGCAGTGACAAAACAGGTACACTAACACTTAACAAGCTTACAGTTGATAAAAATATGATCGAGGTTATCTTCATAAGCTTTTATATTCCTTTCCCGATGCCAATGACTTGGACTCATCTTTGCAGGTTGCAACAGTAATATCTGCCACTGCAACTTGGAAATTTGCTGGAATAAGTAAAATTGGTTGGGGTTGGACAGGTGTCATTTGGATCTTCAATATTCTGACTTATTTCTTGCTTGATCCCTTGAAATTTGCAGTCCGATATGTAATAAGTGGACGAACCTGGGATCTGGTGGTAGACCAAAAAGTAAGTGAAACTAAAGTTATAATACAATGACCCAACCAAATTAAATCACCACTAATTCCAAAAAACTTAAGCAACTATAAACTAATTGATTTAATTATTAAATTAATATTCCAACACTCTCTTTATGTGTGAGCTCGAATTTCGTCTTAATAAGTAAGATTTAACACGTGAAATGTTCAAAAATGGGAGGTGAATGACAGAGACATATTCAAATTCAAGACCGTTGCTCAGATACTATATTAAATTACCACTTGTCCCAAAAGCTTAATAAACAAGACTCTAGAACTAATAGAATATCACAAATTTATTCATAAAGCATTTGTAAACTTCTTATACAAGCAACTTCTACAGAATTTCCTCTATATTGTCGTGTCTTTAACATCCTGATTTTGCCATTATTGTTAGTTCCATAGAACTAAGACTAATATGAACACCTATTTATGTGTTACCAGACTGCATTTACCAACAAAAAGAACTTTGGAAAGGAAGCTAGAGAGGCTGCTTGGGCAGCAGAGCAGAGAACACTACACGCCCTCCAGTCTGCTGAGACGAAAAGATTTTCTGAAAAACACACTTCTAGAGACATTAGTCTTATGGCAGAAGAAGCTAAAAGGCGTGCAAAGATTGCGAGGTTAGTCTTCTACTGAAAGTACTGATAAGTATATCAAATACAAAGGTTCCACTATTTCCTATCCAGATTACACATATCCATGAATATGGATCTTATAGCATGCTTGGAACTAGCATTCAACCCAATATGTAGCTTTATTTATCTGCTTACTTCTGAGTTTTTGTAACGCGTAAGTATACATTTAACGCATAAATTTAACTAGCATCCTTAGTTTAATTTCTTTGCTCTTCTTTCTTAATGCCCTTTATTTTCTTTTTGCAGGTTGAGGGGAACTTCACACTCTGAAAGGCAAGGTTGAGTCATTTGCCAAGCCGCTGGGTTTAGACATGGATGCAGTCAACCAGCACTACACTGTCTAATTTATGTTCTTGATGATGTTCTCTCTTCATGATTTCATTAATCACTTTAATGTCTTTATTATGAAAGTAGTAAAGAACTAAACCAATAATGGTTGATATCCTGTAGTGTATCAACAAATGCCTATATTTTTATGTGATGACAATCCCAACATCCTGTTTTCGCTTTCATGAAGTAATGAACATCACATTTTTTATTATATCAAGCCTGCTAAAGCCAACATTTACACAGTAATGTAACACTTAAAAGGCAAAGCAACACTAGTACCAAACATGCATATCCAAACAAAAAAGAAGCAGAAAACACAAATGGAAGACACAAAAGGGCAGGGCAGGGCAGGGCATGCAGCCATACCTCACGGATTGACCGCAATCGAACTTGGCTTGTAGAGAACAATTTGGAACGATCTCTTAGTGGCATCAATAATTTGAAGATTCTTTGTTTACTGTGCAAAAGGATCATACAACACCAGTTGCCCCTCACTATTCTCTATGAACAACTGCCCACTTTTCCAAAACCCCAGTGGCCTTTCCAAATCCATTGGCAGTCCAATTGTAGAAAGTATAGTCCACGATTCCTTAACACCAAATTCGAGCAAAACCCATATTTCCAAAGAACGTGTTGCATTCATTTTAGAACCAGAGAAAGCCAACAAAGCGACATGCCCGTTTAACAAGGTTATAATACTACTCCCACCATTATCCTGCGAGAGAAGATGGAGATGAGAAGCATCCGAAAGCGGCGTCAATCGTAACAACTCGTCGCTGAAGTCGAAAGCAGCGATCTTATGATCCAACATCCACCAGATAAAAACCCCATCTAACGCCACTGTCCGCGAACTACTTCGATTGCCCCAAAAAGGGAGCATGGGTTCGGGTAGGTCAATCACTCTCCAAGATCCGGCGTTTAAGCTGAATACTTCCACATGGCTCTGTAAATGCTCTCCTTGAAGCAAAGATGAACGAATTCTCACCACCTTGAAGTCGTTAGATCTCGAGTCAAAACCGAACCCAAAGCCGGATCCAAACGAATTAGCACGCTCGGGCATGGGCGGGAGAACCTTGAGTCCTACAAATGGTGTGACGGGATTCCAGAGATATACGCTTCCGGTATGGTCCGTATGGACATTGTAGATGCACAATAAGCCCTTACAGGAACCGACCAACGTAAAGCTGAGAAAAGTAGTAAAAGCGATCTGAGACAAACAGTCGAGTGTCTCGTAAGAGAGAAAAGAGAATACGTCATTTTCGTCATTTTCGTCGTCGGATTTTTCCCTGCCTCTGACGAGGAGGAGAGAATGGTTGGGATTTTCTGGGGCGGCAAGAATGGAGAGGTTGAGGAGATTTTGGGAGAGGAAATCTAGGTTTCCTAAAATTTCATGCCAGCTTTTAGAGACGCATCTGAATCGGATTAGGGATTTTGTGGGCAGCGTTGAGAGTATTTTCACCACCAGCTCCTCCGGCAGATAGACTGGCATTCTTCCCAAACTTGTGCTCTGCTTAGCGTCGTTCCACCTTCATAGCATACCACGACTGTCGTCTAGGGTTGTAGAACCACAACCACGACTGTCGTCTAGAGCAGAAGCCATATTAGGGCAAAGATTTCTTTTAAATTGGATCGGAGAAGTCTAGGGCCGGCAAAACCAATTGGCGGGTCGTGGATGGGGTGACCCGCTTGAGCCTTAGAGGTCAAAGATTTTGGCGGGTCGTGGACGGGATGACCGACTTGAGCCTTAGAGGACAAAGATTTTGTTCAAATCGAGTTAGAAAAATTAGTCTATAAAATTAACACGTCTTTATTTATAAGAAAATTTTAAAAAAAAAAATTTAATTTTTTATGGGTTTTGAAATTCAAAAAATCTTGATTAAAGGTATCGAATTTTTAATTTTTTTCAATTATTCATTGCTATTAGAATTTTTCGTTAAATCTTATAAAAAAATTGAAGTTATATTAGGATCACGTTTTTCATCATGAGAAGTTTTATGCCATTCCAACTAAGCAGAAGCAGAAAGTAGGCATTTCTATGATGGAGGAAAGTTTGTAAAAGCATTATGCCCATGATTTAATTTTGTTTAAACCTTCTAATTACATTACAATCCTCAACAAATAATCATATGGTAACTTGCTAAACCTATTTATTATTACACATTTACAAGAAATATACAAGAATCTCCTATTATTCTAATATAAATCAAATCTTATCAACTGTTGGATAGATAAATATCCAAAATGTATTCAAGTAATAGGTGGATCAATATACAGCAATTATCTTCTTAAAATTTTAAAATTTGTATGTGGTTCCGATTTGCAGTTTGATTTTTTCATTAACTTAAATAGTTAGCATTTATATTCGTTCTACCCCTAAAACTTCTAGAAATGTAACTGTGCTTACTTTAAATTAAAAAAAAAAAAAAAAAAAAAAAGGAAAAAAGCGAAAATTGGAAGAAAAAAAAAAAAAGAAACTACCCTAAGAGCGAACCTATTTGATATTGCGTTAGAGAGCTTACCGGTGAATCTCTTCCAGTAACAAAAAATCCAGGGGAAATTGAAGTAGTTGTTATTGCAACTGAAGTTCACACTTTCTTTGGAAAGGCAGCTCATCTTGTGGAGAACACCACACATGTTGGACATTTACAGCCGGTCCATTTACAAGAAATTTTATCTCCATAATGTCTAACCAAAACTTTTTTGAGTGTTTTAAGCAGCATTCTAAAGACTTTCTCCAAATCATAACAATATTTTTTTTTTTTTTTTTTTTTTTTAAGTTTTAACGGCAATAAAAAACTTCTGGATTTGTTCAATTGCTATTGGGATGGCTCTTGAAATCATCGTGATATATGCGATTCACAGGAGGGAATACTGTGTCGGCATCGATAACCTACTCGTCCTACTAAGCCATACTAGGGCAAAGATTTCTTTCCAATTGGATCGGAGAAGTAGGGCCCGCAAAACCAGTTGGCTGGTGATGGTCGGAATAACCCAATTAAGCCCCAGAGTTTTTTTTATTAAACTGGTACTTTTTATTTTCAAACCGACATTTTTGTGTTAAATCTACTTTTAAACTTTCCAAACGCACACCCAAACAGATCTTTAGAGAACAAAGATTTTGTTCAAATTGAGTTAAAAGGGTTAAATACTCTTTTGCCCCTAGGATTTCAACACTTTATTTTTTCTCCTTTAGGGTTTCATTTTTATCAACTTGTGGTTTTCATAAAGACCAAGATGATACTTCCGTTAAAATTTCGTCCAAAACTTAACGAAACGTCACGTCAGCACCAATCAAATGTCGCCATGTGTCATATAAATAATTTAAAAAAAAAAAATTAAAAAGATTAAAAAATTATATTTAATTTTTTTATTTAAAAAAAAAAAAAAAAAATTGGGTTGGCCGTAGCCACCCTTGGCCATTTGATCTGGCCAGTTTTTTGGACCGTGAATCCATTATAGGTTCCGGTAGTGAGGTTCTGGGGTCTATTGAGAAAGATATACTGTTGGACTCTGAAGAGTGCTTGGAAAAGGGTTTGGCTGGTGATCTATCTCAGATTGATTCCAAGTCACTGACAGAGGGGAAAATGCTCCTCTGGACACTGGGGAGGGGAGGACATGGAAGTTGAAGATGACATTACTGATACAGAACAGTCAAAAGCCGATGAAGAGAAATTTGTTGAACGAGCAACTCATTCTATGCATCAGATTGAGCTTGGGGGTAAAGTAATTAAGGGGCCACCCATGGTGGCCTGGGCAGATATTTGATCCTTCGGATCCTTCAGATACCCAAATGGCCTAGCCACCTACAATTTTATTTTTTATTTTTTGAAAAAGTATAATTTTTTAATCTTTTTAATTTTTTTTTTTAAAATTAATTATATGACATGTGATGACATTTGATTGGTGCTGATGTAGCGTTCTGTTAAGTTTTGGATAGAATTATAACGGAAGTACCATCTTGGTCTTTATAAAAACCACATGTACCTGGAGAAAAAATTAAAGTGTTGAAACCTTAAGAGGCAAAAGAGCATTTAACCCTTAAAAAAATTAGTCTATAAAATTAGCATGTGTTTATTTACAAGAAAACTTAAAAAAATTCTCTTGAATTTTCATGCGCTTTGAAAGTATTATGAAATTCAAAAAATCTCAATTAAAAGTATCCAATTTTTAATTTCTTTCAATTACTCATTTTTACTAGAATTTTTTGTTAAATCTTATTAAAATTTTCAAATTACTCATATTTGTGATGGGATATATGACACGTGGCGACATTTAATTGGTGCTGACATGGTGTTTACCTAGTAAATTTCTCGTTTCAATCGTGGACTTTGCTCTAGAAAAAGAGAGTTTTTTTTTTTTTTTTTTTTACGCAACAATACTAATATGTTAATTTCAACTAATTACTAAATTTTTTTTTTTATTTAACAAAGATCAATCTAATGATTAGTTATGAGTGCCACATTGGTATTATTGGATAAATATTGAATGAAATTATATATCTATCATAAAATTATATTATGAGTACCCAACTGAGAAATATGTGAAAAGAAAATAAAAAGATGAAAGGGGGAGAGAAAGAGTTTTTAGGAATAAAATAAGGATGGAGTGAGCTATCAATGACAAAAATTGAAGTTACATTATCATTATATTACCAGTTTTATTTCATAGCAAATGCCAATCCAACTAAGCATGAAAGTGGGCATTTCTATGATACATTACATGAAAAATGATCTTTAGCAACCATATATTTAGCGGCAACTCAAATATCGTCGATGTTAATTAATTGTTAATCACCTTTAGCGACGACAATTTTCAGCAGTCGCTAATTTCATTAAAAAAAAAAAAAATTAATATCAAAAACGACTTCTAGTCATTGCTGATATGTCGTCCCTAATATCGGCACATGAATTTTTTTCACGCCCGGAAAGTTGCACAAATGTATTTGTGATGGGATATAGCTTATTTGCGACATCCATTATCGTCGCCAATAAGAATTCTTAATAGCAACAATGGTTGTCATTAATATTAAATTATTGCGTGTTCCTGTATTGCAGTGCGATGGAGGCATGGAGCTGAACTAGTCGCAATAGGGTCTAGCTCACACTCATGTGTCAATCAACCATCCATTTTGCCAAAAAAAAAAAGAAGAAGCAAAGAGTAACAATTATCGCAACTAAAGTTTAGTTATTGCTTAAAGAAGAAGAAGGTATAAAAACAATTTTGGTTATTGTGATTTGGATTTTTGACAAATAGTTTATTGAGTTTTAAAAAGTGATTAATCATTCATTAAAGGAAGCAAAAAAGAACAAATTAATTAGTCGTTGATGTTAGAAAAGTTGATGGGATCTGTTAATGTACATGCTACCTCTCAAATTATTTATTTATTTAATTTTTACATTTGGAAGTGATTATTAGTCATAGGGTGGTTTGGTTACCCCAAAATATGCTAAAAAAAAGTGACAGAACCATTTCCAAGGCTATTTGGGTGGTTTGACCACCTTCATTTAACATATCAATGGATTAAGTTAGTCTCCAAGATATCCCAAAAACGTGCAATGATCATATCCACTTTCTCCATGAAAAGGTAATCAGTTGTACCATCAATTCCAATACCAAGTTGGGATATTATATATTAAATAGTTCAAACAAAAAAAAAAAACCATTCATATTGGCTTTCTATAGAGAGAGAGAGAGAGTCAATTAATACCCACTAAGAAAAAAAAAAAAAACTGAACAAGTAATCGTAAAGAAAACTTCACTTAACACTCCTTAATTTTAATTATATTTGCAATTATCCCTCTAAATGATAACAATGGCTATTTGACCTTGTATTGTGCGTGCCAAGCACACTCTTTTTTTTTTTTTTCTTTTTTTTTTTTTGTCAAAGTGGAGAACACAAACGAAAATGACAAAGAAATCCTAGTAACAGTCAGGAATGGGTCAAATAAATAACCCGGTCCATCAAGCGAAATAAAACGGCCAAAAGAGACTGTATAAATGGCAATATTCCATAAACGAAACAAAACCCCAAAGGGTTGCCAACATGACCATTAGTGGTCAGAAAAGAAGAACAAAGCCGACCATTAGTAATCGGAAAGGAGAGGAAAAACTTTGTCAAAAATAGAAAAGAAGGCTAGATCAACGATCTAGCCAAAAAAAGAAACACAGAGGACAGAAAATTACATGGAAAAATAAAAAGACAAAAAATACAATAAAGCAAAATAAAATCTCAAAATCCAAAAATCAGCAACATCAGAGGCGGAGACGCAGAGGCTCGTGAGTTCCACATGTCGGCGCGTGAGATCCACGCATTGGCGTGTGATGGCCGGAATGATGAGCGAGAGGCAACGGCGGGAAGAGATGATGCCGAAGACAATGGTGGAGAGGCACGTTGAATGGTGAGGCTGCTGGAGGGTGACAAATCGAGCTTCAAAGAAACCAGATTGGAGACCTATGACAAATCTGAACGAAAATGCCGTTGCCATGACTCGGAGTAGGCAGTGGAGCGTCGGAGGAGGGGCTGGAGTTGTGATTTCTGGAGGAGATTGGATAAATCGCACAAGGCGATGGATAAAGCCTCATAAGAGGTGGAAAGAACTGGAGAAAAGAAATCACCAGTGAGGAGCAATACGGTGAGAGAGGAAGAGGGGTAGATGAGGGGAGGAGGGGGAGGGGAGAACAGGTTCTGCCCTTCCCCTCAGGCTTTTTATTCAATGCCAAATTATAATAGATGTTCCAAAAGGCTACATTGCAGTATCTGTCAAAAAGAGTGCAAATAAGCAATCCCTAATCCTTTTGTTTTTGTTTTTATTATTATTATTTTATAAGTAATTGAGATATTATTATAAGTGTATAGCGCCCCATGTACATAGAAAATATACATAAGAAGCCATGCCAACTAATCACCAAAGGTCCAAAGGAGAAATACAAGCAACTGAACAAAGATACAAAGTGTTAAAAAATAAGGATTTAATCTCTTCCAAAATTCTTTGGCGGTCCGCAAAACTCCTAATATCATTCTTGACTCTACCTTTCATTTCGAGAATAATTTGGGCTTAACCATATGATAGGGTATCTCATTATTTCATTTTATGTTGAAGAAACTATCCCAACTATACAAGTTTTTACAATTTTTTTTTTTTGTCTCCTGTCGAAGTTTACAATGACCTTTTATCCTTTTGGGAGCCATTGTTTGTTATGACTTGACCTTTCTGGTCCAAGATAATAGAACCATTTAGGGTTGTAATGGAGTGGAGTATTGAATTTTTAATTGTAATAGAACCATTTAGGGTTGTAACGGAGTGGAGTATTGAATTTTTAATTGTTATAAATATAGTAGACATAATATGTAAGATGTAGAATTTATGTATTTTGATCAATTTATAAATATGAAACACTGAGTAATTTTCTATCTATGTTGCCTTGATTTTTTTTATAGAATTTTAGTTTAAGAAGAGTTGTAATTCTCTTATTGTTTGTCTATTACGAACCCACACGCCATCCTGCATCACATTGGCTATTATAGCTAAAAATTAATGAAGAAAATGCTTTGATAGTGAAGCGTATGTTCAATCTGGCAGTGGCTCCAACCTAAGCCTAATCCTTTTATTGCACCTAAACTAAATTCATATTTACTTACCATTCAAAGATCCACTCGTTTATTCTCGTAACTTTTTTCTTATTCAATTAAAAAAAAAAAAAAAAAATCCACTCGTTTCTAGACAAGATTGACACCCTTAAAATACATATGTGCATCGTGCAACTTCCCAAGCAATGTTTATTCATAATTCAAAGAGGAAATCAAACAAAAAGGAAAGGAATAGGTAATTTCATCACGGAGGTTGCTTTAGAAAAAGAGAGAGAACGGTAACATTCAATAATAAATCTCCACCCACTTTCCTCAGAAAAAATAAAGTCTCCATCCAGTTTCTGTCACCAACAATTAAAGGTGATCGAAACATGACAGCAAAAGTCTTTCGCATGTACCTCTCATATATTTAAACAAACTCGAAGAAAAATAGTCTGTCCCCTCACAATTGGCCACGTTCCTTTATTTTCATTTATTTATTTTCCTTCACCTGCATCACTGCAGTAGTTTTGTCCACTTGAAAATAAAAATAATTAGAGACAGAAAAGCATGAACATGGGCGAGAAGCCAGCAATTAGAAAATTATTGGGGTGAGAAGTTTAGTGCAGAAAATGGTAGTATGATGGGGTTGTAGTTTATGTGGTAAAATTGACAATGCGGGGTAATTCATGAAAAAAAAAAAAAAAAAAAAAACGTATAGTGCAACTTCCTAAGCAATGTTTATTCATTATTCAAATAGGCACCCATGTGCCTCTTTTGCATCAAAAGGAAATCAAACAAAAAGGAAAGGAATAGGTAATTTCATCGTGGACGTTGCTTTAGAAAAAGAGAGATAACATTCAATAATAAATCCCCACCCACTTTCGAAGAAAAAAATAAAGTCCCCATCCACTTTCGACTGGGGGGTGACCCCATCGCATTTTGGGGTGGCCCCATCGCTTTCAAGTTTTTTTATTCTTTAATGAGTTTGAAAAAAAAAAAATGGAGTTTTTCGTAATTTTGATTCAATTACAATTTTTGCATGTGTGGTGTTACTAAACTATAAGGAATATGAATAATTATTATATTTCACACTATTCTATTTCTAGTAGTAAATATTTATTTTCCAATGGACTACACATTCCGCGAACCAAACGAGGCTTAACTGTATTCATATCGATAGTAATTCAAAGTTTTGCGTATTAAAGACACATTTTCATGAAAGAGTTCTCACAAAAAGAAACTACTTGATTCTGTCAAATTGTTGAGAAATAAAATTTAAAAGAAAGTAGAAAAGAGAATAAATAATCTATATTGAATGGAGAAAGAGTGGCCACTCCTATTGACTTTTATTTCGTCTTCTTAACAAACAGATGGAAAAAAAAAATTTTGGACAATGCTTTCGAGAAAAGAAGTGCTAGGCAGACTCACTTTCACACTCTATGTCATGGTACCAAAAATCGATCGTCATTAAAAGTTAAATGAATAATTATAAAATTTTGGATGAATGATACTCTTTAGAGCATGTTTATGATTTTGTTTGAAAAATAAGGTCTTTTAAGTTAAAATGCGTTTTTCTTTTTTATAAAAATTTCATTTTTAAACTTTTGTCCAAAACGCGTTTTGGTCATTTTTAACCCTTAAAAATACTTTCAAATTTTTTTTATCAAACGAGTTTTTTTTTTTTTTTCTTCAAACGAATTTTTAAAATGTTAAAACCAATTTTAGATCTCTAAAATGCACACACCCAAACATACACTTGATGCTACATTAAAATTAAAAGAAAAAAAAAATGAGGAAAAAAAAAGAAGTGTACGTGTTGCAGTTATTCGAAAAAGATAGATAACGACTTTAAAAAATAATAATAATAAAAAATAAATAATATAAAAAATAAAAAATTGATAGATAACGTAGAAGCCATCCGTGGCCAAACAACTAAAGATAAGAAAAACACAGAGGACAGAAATTTCTGTCCAGAGGGAAATAAAACAAACAGGAAAGGAATAGGTAATTTCATCATGGTCCATGGACGTTGCTTTAGAAAAAGAGAGATAACATTCAATGATAAATCCCCACCAACTTTCTTCAGAAAAAAAAAAAGTCCGCATCAACTTTCGGTGCCCAACAATTAAAGGTGATTGAAACTTCACAGCAAAAGTCTTTTGCATTTAAGCATGCACATGGGAGAGAAGCCAGCAATGTCCCGACAAACAGCCAATGTTCGTCAAAGCAATAAGAAATTATTGGAGTGAGAAGTTTTGAGACTACTCATCAAGCTTTCACACAGGAGACACCGATTACTTTCTGCTTTCAGTGCTTGGCTACCCTCAACCCTTGCATCGTTTTTCTTGATTCCTGAAGAAAACAATGGCGGAAGCCCTCCTTTCTGCGTTCCTTGGAGTCCTCTTTGACCGTCTCTCGTCTCGGGAGTTGCTCAACTTTGCTCGCCGAGAGGGACTTGAGAAAAAGCTGGATAAGTGGAGCAAAATGCTGTCAAGAATTGAGGCTGTGCTTGCTGATGCAGAGGAGAAGCGAGATAATGGCGTGGCAGTGAAGAAGTGGCTAGATGATCTCAGAGACTTGACTTACGATGTGGATGACATCCTCGATGAGTTCGCCACCAAAGCTTTGCAACAGAAACTGACGGGAGGAAATCAGGCCAGCACAAGTAAGGTACGGAACTTCATCCCTGCTTGTTGTACTGGTTTCAAGATCAACAATAGGCTGGGGTCAGAGATAGAGGAGATCACTGATCGATTCAACGAGATGGTGAAGCAAAAAGATGATCTGAAATTGTGTGAAAATGTTGATAGGAGGTCACGCAGAACAAGAGAGACACTAACTTCCGTAGTGACCAAAGCTAATGTTTATGGGAGGGAAGAAGATACAGAGGCTATACTTGAATTGCTGGTGGGTGAAAAAAGTAGGGATGCTCAACTCTCTGTGATTCCTGTAATTGGTATGGGGGGCATAGGAAAGACAACTCTTGCCCAGCTTGTGTACAATGATGAAAAAGTGCAGAGCTATTTTGATATGAAGGCATGGGCTTGTGTTTCTGAAGATTTTGATGCTGTTAGGGTGACAAAAACAATTTTAGAATCTCTCACCCCTGAAAATTGTGAGGGTAAGGATCTAAATTGGTTGCAAAATAAACTAAAGGAGAATCTGAAGGGAAAGAAGTTTTTAGTCGTTTTAGATGATCTTTGGAATGAAAACTACCATGACTGGAGTATCTTACGTGCTCCTTTCGAAGAAGGGGCATCGGGAAGTGCAATTGTCATCACAACTCGCAATGTGGGAGTTTCATCAAAGACAAGTACCATTCCAGCTGCTTACTCTCTCAAAGAGTTGTCAAATGATGTTTGCTTGTCTATATTGGCCCATCATGCATTGGGAACAAAAGACTTCAGTGCACATCTAAACCTAAAATATAATGGTGAGCGAATAGTTGGAAGGTGTAAGGGCTCCCCTTTGGCAGCAAAAGTACTTGGAGGTGTCTTACGCAATAAAATGGAACCTGATGAGTGGGAAGATGTATTGAAGAGCAAGATATGAGATTTACCAGAGGTGGGAAGTGAAATTGCACCGGCTCTTATGGTGAGCTATCATAATCTCCCTTCACATTTAAAGAGGTGCTTTATGTATTGCTCTGTACTTCCCAAGGACTATGAATTTAAGGAGAAACAGTTGGTTCTACTATGGATGGCAGAAGGTTTACTTCAACCACGAGATGGGAGAAAGCAAATGGAAGATTTGGGTAGCGAGTATTTTAACAATCTGCTGTCGAGGTCATTTTTCCAACAATCATTCAAGGATGAATCAAGGTTTCTTATGCATGACCTCATCAACGATTTGGCTGAAGAGGTTGCAGGAGATATATGCTTTAAAATGGAGGATAGAATTGGGGGTAATAATGGAAGGAAACCTTCTACGAAGGCTCGACATTCGTCTTACCTTGGCGGTGCATATGATGGCATTCAAAAGTTTGAGATTTTTAATGATCTCACATGTTTACGAACCTTCCTACCTCTTATGCTTACATATCCAGGCAATTGTTACTTGACTAGTAATGTTCCTCTTGAATTATTGCCAAAATTGCAGCGCTTAAGGGTGCTCTCTTTGAGGGGATACAACATATTTGAGTTACCAGAGTCAATTGGTGATCTCAAGCATCTACGATCCTTTGATCTTTCTCTCACTAAAATCAGAAGCTTGCCTGATTCAGTAGCCACTCTCTATAATTTACAGACAATGATTTTGGAATATTGTTCTAATCTAAAGAAGTTGCCTTCAACGTTTACTAACCTAGTCAATTTGCGACATCTCAACATTCAAGGAGCACGTGCATTGGATGCAATGCCTCCGCAAATAGGTAAATTAACTTGTCTCCAATCATTGTCTAATCTAGTTGTGGGAAAAGGTAATTGTTCCGGGGTAAAGGAGTTAGGGCCTTTGTTGCATCTTCGAGAGACACTTTGCATTTCAGGATTGGAAAATGTGATTAATCTTGAGGAGGCGAGGGACGCTGGGTTAATTGGAAAGCACAATCTACATGGGTTGTCATTGGAATGGAGTGGCAACATAGATGAGTCACAAGATAGAAGAACTGAATTAGAGGTACTTAACATGCTACAACCTCACAAGGGTTTGAAAAAGCTCACTGTCAGGCACTATGGTGGTGCAGAATTTCCAGCTTGGTTAAGAGTTCCCTCATTTTGTAATATGATAGTTTTGAAGATTGAAAGTTGTGCAAAGTGCACAACCTTGCCAGCAGTGGGCCAGTTACCGTCACTCAGAGAACTTTTCATCGAAGGCATGTCCAGTGTGAAAAATATTGGAAGTGAGTTTTACGAGGAAGGTCGCTCACAACCTTTCAAATCCTTGGAGATTTTGCGTTTCGAGAATATGCAAGAATGGGAGAACTGGATTCCTTGTGAAGAATTTCCAAAACTGCTTGAGCTTTCTTTTATAAGGTGTCCCAAGCTTGTCGGTAAGTTACCAAACCACCTTCCTTTATTACAAAACATTGTGATAAATCAATGTAGGCAATTGGTGGTTTCAATTTCATGCTTTCCAGAGCTATGCAAACTAAAAATTGAGGAATCGGAAGGGGTGGTGCATAGAGGCAAGGTTGACTTCGGTTCACTACGCTTCTCGTCTCTTTCAACAATTTTAGAATTCACATGTCAAATAGAAGGGTTTATCATGGAAGGGCTGACAAACGTGGAAGATTTGACAATTGAAACTTGTGAGGAGCTTACGTCTTTGTGGTCAAATGATGTGGGATTACTACAACATCTCCCATGTCTTCGTGTTTTGAAAATTTATAGTTGTTCCAAACTTGTTTCTTTGGTGGCAAAAGAAGTGGAAGAGCAGCTACATTTGGGTTGGCCATCCAAACTCAAAGAAATCACGATAAGAAATTGCGAGGTCCTAGAATGTTTACCCAAGGCAATGATGCACAACAACACGTGTGTTGAGTATATTAATATCAGTAACTGTCCTTCCCTTACGTACTTTGCAGTAGACCAACTACCTCCAATGCTAAAGTGGCTAAATATATATGGTTGTAATATGCTGATTTCGTTGGATGGGGATGATGTCAACAATTGTGGCAGCAGAACATCTCTTCTGGAGGACTTGACAATTAGTAATTGTCCATCGCTCAAATCCTTAACACCAAGCAGAGAATTACCTACAACACTTAAATACCTCAAAATTTGGGATTGTAAGAATCTGGAGTCGATAGCGAAGAGCTTCCATCACAAGTCGTCTCTTGAATTGATTAATATCTCATCTTGTGAGAATCTTAAATCCTTACCCATGGGCATACACAACCTCAGCCATCTGGATAGGATTTATATTTCCGAATGTCAAAATCTTGTTTCCTTCCCAGACAAAGGGTTGCTCCCTGCCAACCTGAGAATACTTTCGATTTTCGAATGTGAGAAAATGCAGGTCTCGCCCAACTGCATACAAAACCTCACCTCTCTTCAAGAATTGTGGATAAAAAAATGTCCAAGCATTAATGTATCATTTTCGGAAGTAGGTTTTCCCACCAACCTAACATCACTTTCTATCGATGATATGGCGTCGTTTAATGAGGCCTTTTTTGAGTGGGGATTGTACAAGCTTACCTCTCTTATAGAACTTGACATTTCCGGTGACTCTTCGCATCTGGTATCCTTCCCAGAGATGATGCTACCTGCCTCTCTAACCTACCTCACCATCAGAGACTTCCCGAATTTGAAATGCTTATCTTCCAAAGGCTTTCAAAACCTTGCCTCTCTTCAAGTTTTGTGTATCTCGGATTGTGAAAAGCTCACGTCCTTCCCAGAGGATGGCTTCTCTACCTCACTCCTACGGCTTTATATCTGGAGATGTCCTCTGCTAGAAAAACGTTGCAAGAAAGATCGAGGACCAGAGTGGTTCAAGATAGCCCACATCCCTTTCATTCTAATTGATGGGAGATCAATTTATGAACAAGAATAGGAGAATCCGTAATCCGAGTTTTGTTTGATGCAAGTAAAGTTTCAAGAAATAAATCCAAAGGTCAGTTTATTGTTACATCATTTCTTTTTGCATCTCCTAATGGGAGAGTCACAGACTGCCTCTCTTCTTCCCAACAACACTTGATTCCCTGTTTTTTTTGGACTAAATGTTGGCGTTGGGTTCGCTAAACGTTTCTATTCTTGTTTGGTTTCCACATCAAGATGATAGGTGTTTGTTAAAATGCCCAAGCGACCACGTGGAGAGAGGAGGTCTTCGAATATTGAGTTTTTCATTACAATTTGACCAATCACTGGGACCCTCCAAAAACAGGTACGTAACTAGATATTGATCCTTTGATAAGCTCGGAAATCATATTGTGACCACAAACAATTCCATATTATGGACCATTTATGATATTCAATAATTGGATTGCTCATGTTCATTCATTTAATTTTCTAGGAGAAGAAGTAGATGGGATTATCTTAACATTGTATTCCGGTTCGCTAATCGTTTGTATTCTTGTTTGGCTTCCACAGCAAGATGATAGGTGTTTGTTAAAATGCCCAAGCGACCACGTTGAGAGAGGAGGCCTTCGAATATGAGTTTTTCATTACTATTTGACCCTCCAAAAATAGGTAAGTAATTAGATATTGATCCTTTGATAAGGTTGGCATTCATATTCAGTAACTGGATTGATCATGTTCATTCATTTAATTTTCTAGGAGAAGTAGAAGGGATTATCTTAACGTTGTATCCCCATGATCAACAAATGGATCCGGATTATGAATATAAAGAGGTATGTCTCACTGCTCATTCAATTTTTTATAATTTCTAAGAAAGTTTTGCATCCAAATAGATATATAAATTATTAAATTCTATTTTAATTGACATAGAAAAATAATTATTCTTTATTGTTGATTCTCGTCAAGACAGTAGTTCAAGTATGAAGTTTTGCTCTATAGGTACCGGTACGTCTCGAATGAATATGTCTTCATCTTTGATGCTTGCAGATGGTTCAATAGGCTGGTGCAAATTGTTACAACTTTCTTCATCTGTGTATTCCTGTATATTTAGAGGTGTGTTTTGAAACAATGGTTACCAATTTTGTTTTGTTTTTCTTCTCCTTTTTTTGTTCTTTTCCTCTTTGTGTTGTTTTCTTAGTGAGCAAAGGATGCATTTTTTGGTTGAATTTTTTTTGTGAGTGGCTTTACAATGTTGAATGTTCTAACTTTGTTAATGTAATGAGACCTTTTGCTGGGTTTTTTCCGAGTTGGGCTTGCATTTTGTTATTCAATAACATGACATTTTCTATTATTGAATATGAATAGTCCGATCAAAACTCACTTGATGCGTAGAGATATCCTGACCGTCCATAACAGAATGCAAGCCAAACACATTTGCCCCGAAGAGTCAGGCATATCACCCACTTTGTAGTATAACTATGTAGGCCTTTATGGTCGATTTTTAATGTTCTCTACTATTTTTGTTGCTCTGTAACCTTTTTTGTGTGGAAAGGTAATACACTGGTTTATTTGTTTGTGGTAATCTAAAGGCAAGTTTGGTTGGTTTTTGGGGTTATTAATGTTTTTTTGTTGTTTTTTTTTTACCCCTATTGCTATGGCCTGCAATTTGCGCTGTTTTGATGGTTTCTGCAGATCAACCAATGTGTTGGTTTTCTGGTCCTGTGTCGAATTGTAAGGGTGTGTGTCTTTAGCTATCCCTTGTGTTAAAATTGACGGGAGATCAATTTATGAACCAGAATAGGAGAATCCATGAATCTGAGTTTTGTTTGATGCAAGTAAAGTCTCAAGAAATAAATTCAAAGGTCAGTTTATTGTTACATCATTTCTTTTTGCATCTCCTAATGAGAGAGTCACAGATTGCCTTTCTTCTTCCCAACAACACTTGATTTTCTGTATTTTTCTTTTTTTTTTGGTGTAAATGTTGGCGTTGGGTTCACTGAACGTTTCTATTCTTGTTTGGTTTCCACGGCAAGATGATAGGTGTTTGTTAAAATGTCCAAGAGACCACGTAGCGAGAGGAGGCCTTCGAGTATTTAGTGATTCATTACTATTTGGCATATTGCTAGTCATATGGATTTGACTAATCACTAGGACCCTCAAAAAACAGGTACGTAACTAGATATTGATCCTTTGATAAGGTCGGAATTCATATTGTGACTGCAGACAATTCCATATTATGGACCATTTATGATATTCAGTAATTGGATTGGTCATGTTCATTCATTTAATTTTCTAGGAGAAGAAGTAGATGGGATTATCTTAAGGTTGTATCTCCATGAACAAACTGATCTGGATTATGAATATGAAGAGGTATGTCTTACTGCTCAATCAATTTTTGATAATTGCTAAGAAAGTTTTGCATCCAAATAGATACAGAAATTATTAAATCCTATTTTAACTGATAGAGAAAATAATGATTCTTTATTGTTGAATCTCGTTAAGACTGTAGTTTGAGTACAAAGTTTTGCTCTATAGGTAAATCTCTAATGATTATTTCTCCATCTAATGAAATACCCATGTGAAGTGTTGTTTGTTTTTCCCTTGGTCTTTCCTAAAACTAGTTATGACCCTTTTCAACTTTGTTGGTTATTGCTCATACGCAAAAATATATATATACTTATGCAAATTGTTTTTCAATTTTGAGTTGTTCTGCAGGATTGGTCACTAAGGACATTTGGTCTCTTCCCGGACACAATGAAAAAAATGGGATCACTTCTTATGGATTCATTGAGAATGATTCTAATCTAGTTTATTGCCTATTAGAGAAGTAGAAGCCATTCTGGTGAGATCCTCACGGACAGAAAGATTGCGGTCAATTTGATAATGATTGAGTGACATTGCTTCTTTGGCCCAAACCAAGGAATCCTTTAGATATGACGTAAAATGGATTTTGGTCTACCGTTGATAAGAGATCTCTCTATGAATATATGAAGAGTTTGAAGATGGGGAATGAACAAATGCAGTATCCCCATGAAAGAACTGATCATGATTATTTAATATAAAGTGGTATGTCTCACTACTCATTCAATTTTTATAATTTCTAAGGAATTTGTGTATCCAAATGGATATAGAAAATTTTAAATTCTTCTTTAATTGATTGAGAAAATAATTATTCTTTGTTGTTGATTCTCGTTAAGATAGTAGTTTGAGTACGAAGGTTTGCTCTAATGAATATTTCTCCATCTTTGATGCTTGCAGATGGTTCAAACTTCAAAAGGCCGGTGCAAATTGTTACAACGCTCTAAGTGCTACCTGAAATACCCATGTGGAAGTGCAGTTTGTTTTTCTCTTGCTAATGTATTGTTTACTGTCTTTTTAAGAGAGAACCAAAAGATGCATATTAATGAACAATTTTTCTGGTTAAATGTCTTTTTGTGAGCTAGTTTTACAATGTTTCTCTATATAAAGCTACTACACTATACAATAAAGGGCTTACTCATCTTTACTTCAAAGGAGAAAAGCCATGAACTCTTTGAATTATATTGTTCAAATCGAAAAGAACTACTGTTGATTTGCTTGCAAATACTTTTGGAGATGGTTAAATGGATGAGAACAAATAGATAATGTATGAGTATGGGATTGTTAGAAAATAAAATAGCTTAGGATATTCTTCATTAGGCATGCATCTTTTGATAATCAAGGGCTATTCTGTATGTCATAAATTCATAATTGAAGAACTTAATTAAAGCTCATGAGTACTCCAAGGGACACTAATTTAATTGGTATCCAATATTTTAAGAGAAATGCTATAGGTGCCAAATCTTTTACCAAAAAATAGGTACCACAATGATGTGGAGTTTATTTATTGATACTCGTAACATTTTTTTTTTTATTAATTGTTTTGATCGTCTTCAATGAATAGGCTCCACATCATTTTGGTATCTATCTCGTGGTAAAAAATTTAGTACCCGGCCCTAGCATTTCTCATATTTTAATGAGCTTTTGATACAATAGATCGAACAGTAATTTTGATGAAGCTCTTGATGTATATACAACATTATCATGTAAAATTAAAGAGTCTCTTTGATCTTGTGATTTCGTAGGCCAAAAGTAACGGCGGAGTTAGGAGTTTGATTCACATGAAGCAAAATTATGTGTTGGATTTAATTTGATCTTGGCATGTTCCTTTGCTAAGAGTTTTAGAAGTGTTTAAAATGTTTAATTATTATCCCACAACAAAAATATATTATAATCTTGCATTAGCATGTTAAATGATGTTTTAGAATTAATTTAACCAAAAAAGCATCAAGTAGGGACACAATTTGATTCCGTAAACTTCACACAGACGCCAATGAGGATAACTTGGTCTTGTTTATGATTTCTAAAACCTTTTGGGTTTGAAAATCGTTTGACATGATGAATTCCCTTAAAAGACCTCTTCAACGATGAATTAGACATGGGTTTAGCGTAGTTTCACTTTCTTCCCTTTTTTTTTTACGAAAAAAAAAAATATATTTTGATTTTTATTCATAGACTAGTTTCACTTAACTTGTAATTGGGGCAAGCTAGATTTGCTCTTAATATTTTACGCGGTAGGGTCATAGGGTAATTTATAAGTCACTCTTATGTCATTTTAATGTCCTTTAAAAAATGAGGTAGCTTTTAAAATCATTATTTGATCAAAATCTAATAATGATTAATTGCAAGCGCAATTGTGATTTTATGAGCCACATTATTCTTGAAGGGACACAAAAGTGACTTCTAGCATTACTCCATGGTCATATGCTTGACCTTTTTTTTGGCCACCAAGTTTGGGTGCCCTATTCAAAAATATTATGCAGTTAGTTTCAGAGGAAATCAAATTAAGATCAAAGGCCCAACTGCGCCCACTATATCTTTAATTAAGATTAATGCTATATGTTTTTCATGTATTCTTTAAAATTGATATGCTTTTGTTTCCAAAATGTAGCTCAATCAGTTAGGACCACATCTAATGAAGCGGAGGTCACTAGTTCGAATCTCCCTCCCCCCTCTTGTGCGAACATGTCAAAAAAATTGATATGCTTTTTAAAATTACAATTGAATTTGTATTGAATTTTTGATCAAATGGTAATTTTAAAAATCTCATCATTTTTTGAGGGACACAAGAAATACATAAAAATAACATTTAGCATTACTCCTTAATTAAATCGAGTAATTCTATAAGTCACTTCTGTATCACTCCACGAATGCGGTAACTTTTAAAATTATAATTTGATCAAAATTTAATAATAATCAATCACAAACTCAATAATATTTTAGAAGCCACATTATTTTTAGAGTGACAAAACAGAAACACAAGAGTAACTTCTAACATAACTTTAATATCATAAAGTTTCTACGCTCCGATTAAAATATATATACCAAATCATTATCCCATCACAATTTTATTATGTTGACGGGCACAATCCATAAATCAACTTTTGTTAAAACAAAAAGAAAAGAAGAAGATTTAATAGGGAATTGACAATACGAAACATGCAATTATCAAGTGAATTGGTTCACACAACAAAGTCAATAACTTTTTGACTTAAACGTCTAAATGACCACGGACCACGCAGTTTATAGAACATGTTACATGTTTCAATCCTGCAACTACTCCAATAAAAGACTCGACTCTTGTGTATCAGAGATTGCTTAAACCCAGATTTACTAGAAAATATATTTGAGATTGTTTGAATTTTCTTGGTTGATTTCTGCTTTTGTTTGGCCGATTCATTTCTTTCTGCCGACCATGGTAGTGGGAGAGCTCTTCCTTTCGGCGTTCCTGCAAGTGCTGTTTGACCGACTGGCGTCGCCGGAGTTGCTCAACTTTGCTCGGCGAGAGGGGCTTGGAACGAAGACGGACATGTGGAGAAAAACATTGAAAAGAATTGAGGCGGTCCTTGATGATGCGAATGAGAAGCAGAATGTTGAGAGGGCAGTGAAAGATTGGCTGGATGATCTCAGAGACTTGGCTTACGATGTGGAAGATATACTCGATGAGTTCGCCACAGAAGCTTTGCGCCGGAGATTGACTGGAGGAAATGAGGCCACCACAACTAAGGTACGGAATCTCATTTCTTGTACTTCGACACCTTTTATGATCAAATATAGGATGGAGTCAAAGATACAGGAGATTGATGCTCAATTCAAACATCTTGTGCAACAAAAAGTTGAACTAAATTTGGGGGAAAATGTTCGTAGGAGGTTTCCTGACACAAAACAGAGACTGGCCCCAACTTCTTTAGTGAATGAAGCCCATGTTTATGGCAGGGAAAAAGATAAAAAGGCTGTAATTGATATGCTGCTGCTGACTGAAAACCATTGTGATGCTCAAGTGTCTGTGATTCCTATAATTGGTATGGGTGGGATAGGAAAGACAACTCTTGCCCAGCTTGTGTACAATGATGAAAAAGTGCAAAGTTTTTTTGATCTCAAATCATGGGTTTGTGTTTCTGAAGATTTTGATGCTGTTAGGGTGACAAAAACAGTTCTGAAGTCTATCTCTACGAGCGGTGATGACAATGATCTGAATTTGTTGCAAGTCAAACTAAAGGAGAGACTGAAAGGGAAAAAGTTTCTAGTCGTTCTCGATGATCTTTGGAATGAGAACTATCAGGATTGGACTATTTTACGTGCTCCTTTTGAAGCAGGGGCTCCAGGAAGTACGATTCTCATCACAACTCGCAATAAGGGAGTTTCATTAAAGACAGGTACCATTCCAGCTTACTCTTTGAAAGAGTTGTCAAATGATGTTTGTTTGTCTATATTGGCCCATCATGCATTGGGGGCAAGAGACTTTAGTGGGCATCTAAAACTCAAAGATATCGCTACGGGGATAGTTAGAAGGTGTAAAGGCTCCCCTTTGGCAGCGAAAGTACTCGGAGGCGTCCTACGCAATAAAGTGGATCGTGATGAGTGGGAAGATGTATTGAATAGCAAGATATGGGATATAGCAGAAGTAAAAAGTGAAATTGCTCCAGCTCTTATGTTGAGCTACCACCATCTCCCTTCACATTTAAAGAGGTGCTTTGGGTATTGTTCAATATTTCCCAAGGATTACGTATTTAAGGAGAAGCAGTTAATTCTATTATGGATGGCAGAAGGTATAATTCAGCCACAAGAAGGAAAACGAATGGAAGATTTGGGTAGCAAGTACTTTCATGCTATGGTATCAAGGTCATTTTTCCAACAATCAATGGAGGACGAATCACTTTTTCTTATGCATGACCTCATCAACGATTTGGCTCAATGTGTTGCAGGAGATATATGCTTTCGAATGGAAGATAGAATTGGGGGTAGTAATGGAAGGAAAATTCCTAAAAAGGCTCGGCATGTGTCTTATATGGGTGGCAAATATGATGGCACTGGAAGGTTTGAAGCTTTTCTTGAACTCAAATGTTTACAAACCTTCCTACCTCTTATGGTTCAAGATCCAGGGTACTGTTACTTGGCTCATAATGTTCCTCTGAAATTGTTGCCAAAATTACAGAAGTTAAGGGTGTTCTCTTTAAGCGGATACCGCATATTTGAACTACCAGAATCAATAGGTGATCTCAAGCATCTACGGTTCCTCGACCTTTCATACACTACAATCAAAAGCTTGCCTGAATCAGTAACCACTCTCTACAATTTACAGATATTGATATTGGAGAATTGCCTTTTTTTAAAGAAATTACCTTCAAAGTTTGGAAGCCTAGTCAACTTGCGACATCTCAACATTCTAGGAGCAAATGCATTGGAAGGAATGCCTCCAGAAATAGGTAAATTAACCTATCTCCAATCATTGTCTAACCTAGTTGTGGGAAAAGGTAGTTGTTCTGGGGTAAAAGAGCTAGGGCCTTTGTTACATCTTCGAGAGACACTTTGCATTTCAGGATTACAAAATGTGATTAATCGTGAGGATGCGAGAGACGCTAGGTTAATTGAAAAACGCAATCTCTATGGGTTGTCATTGGAATGGAGTGGTGACTTGGATAAGTCACAAGAAAGAACAAGTGAATTAGAGGTACTTAACATGCTAGAGCCTCACAAGGGCTTGAAAGAGCTCACTATCAGGCACTATGGTGGTGCAGACCTTCCAACTTGGTTAAGAGGCCCTTCTTTTTCTAATATGGTGCTCTTGAGGATTTTGAGTTTTGTGGGGAATATTGCTCTCAACCTTTTAAATCCTTGGAGACTTTGTATTTCAAGAATATGAAGGAATGGGAGAATTGGATTCCTTGTGAAGAATTCCCAAAACTGCGTAAGATTTCTATTACAAGATGTCCTAAGCTAGTGGGTAAGTTACCAAACCACCTTCCTTTACTAGAAAATATTGAGATAAAGAGATGTAGGCAGTTGGTGCTCTCAATTTCAAGCTTTCCGGAACTCTGCAAACTAGAAATTGAGGGATCAAAAGGGGTGGTGCGTAGAAGTAAGATTGACTTCAACTTGCTATGCTTCTCTTCTCTTTCAACAATTTCAGAATTCACATGTAAAATAGAAGGGTTTACCAAGGAAGGATTAACCAACGTGGAAGATTTAACTATTGAATGGTGTAAGGAGCTGACACCCTTGTGGTCAAGTGAGGTGGGATTACTACAACATCTGCCATGTCTTGGTGTTCTGAAGATTCGTCATTGCACCGACCTAATTTCTTTGGCGGCAAAAGAAGTAGAAGAGCAGCTACAACTGGGTTTGCCATCCAAATTGAGAGCAATTGAGATAAGAAATTGCAAGGTATTGGAATCTTTACCCCAAGCAATGATGCACAGGAACAAGTATCTTGAGGATATTCATATTTGTGAGTGTACTTCACTAACATACTTTGCAATAGGGCAACTACCTCCAACTCTAAAGCGGCTAAAGATAGAATATTGTAATATGCTGATTTTGGTGGATGGGGATGTCATCAACAATTGGGGGAGCAACACATCTCTTGAGTACTTGGAAATTGGTTGTTGTCAATCCCTCAAATACCTAACATCAAGTGGGGAATTACCTGCAACACTTAAATACCTCCAAATTTTCAATTGTAACAAGCTGGAGTCGATAGAGAAGAGCTTCCATCACAACTCGTCTCTTGAAGTCATTGATATTAGGAGTTGTGAAAACCTTAAATCCTTACCCGAGAGCATACATAGCCTCAGCAATCTAGATCAGATTTTTATTAATGGATGTCCAACTCTTGTTTCCTTCTCGGATGGAGAGTTGCTCCCTGCCAACTTGAGAGAACTTACAATTTCCAAGTGTGAGAAATTGCAGACTCTACCTAACTGCATACACAACCTCTCCTCTCTTCAACTATTGCAAATACAGGACTGTTCAGGCATTGTATCCTTTCCAGAAGTAGGTTTTCCCACCAACCTAACATCACTTTTTATCCATAATATGGTGTCGTTTAGTGAGGGCTTTTTTGAGTGGGGATTGCACAGGCTTACCTCTCTTAAACAACTTGAAATTGATGGTGGCTCTTCACATCTTGTGTCATTTCCAGAGATGATGCTACCTGCCTCTCTAACCAGCCTCTCCATTAAACACTTCCCGAATTTGAAATACCTGTCTTCCAAAGGCTTTCAATTCCTCACCTCTCTTGAAAAATTGAGTATTGGTCGATGCGAAAAGCTCACATCCTTTCCAGAGGAAGGCCTGCCTCCCTCACTCCTGCAACTTTATATCATCGGTTGTCCTCTGCTTAAAGAACGTTGCAAGAAAGATCGAGGACGAGAGTCGTTCCAGATAGCCCACATCCCTTACGTTCAGATTGATGGGGGTTCATATTATGACCTAAAAGAGCAGAATCAGTGTCTCTCAATTTTATTTAAATGCAAGACAAGTATCAAGAAATGTATTCAAAGGTCAGTATATTGCCATGTCTTTTTATTTTTATTTTTTTGTGGAATGTTGCTATTGTTAGTTTGCATAACACAATCAAAGGTGTTTGTTAAAGTGCTCAAGTGACCTGTGACCATGCAAAGAAAGAATGTTAGGGGAGAATCGCATAAGGAATTTAATAAGAGGACATTAGTATACACGTGTGTACACCACTTCAACCCAAAAGTTTTAGCTAATGTGTTTATGTTCACTTATGTATATTAACTACTCATTTTGTTTATTTTTCTCAATGTGAGACTCAATATCCACATGTGCACTCACAACAAAGAAAGTTACTTGAATATTGAGTTTTTCATTACTAATTGGCATATTGCATTTAATTACAGATTTGGCGAAGCATTGGAACCCTTTGGAGAAAAGGTACTTAACTGAATTTTGATCCTTTGATAATGTTAGTAGCCATACTATGGATGATTTATCATATTCAGTTATTGGATTGATAATGTTCATTCATTTGCAGTTTCTGATTACTCTTTCAATTCTTATAATTGCTAAGGAAGTTGTGGATCCAAATAGGCAGAAATTATTAAATTCTCTTTCAACTGATCAAGAAAATAATTATTCTTTATTTTTAATTCTGGTTAACACAGTAGTTCGACCTGCACATAATTCTCTGAAAAGTGTGAGAGAGGATGTATCTTCAGATTAATGGTCGGTTATGGAGAAACAAAGTAATTAATGTCAGCAAACCATTCAAAAAACACATAAATAAATAATTAATTTCTCACAATTTTATGAGCAGAAAATTTTGATTAGTGAATGTGGAGATGATTGTAAAGGAAAAATGCCATTTCCTATGTGGGACTGTGAAACTACCAAAAAAAAACTCTTTTTTAATCAATTGGTGAATTTAAAATAATTATTATTGAATTTTGATTTATTAATAATTTAAAAAATCACGTTACATATGGAGGACTCTAGTCTTTCTTCTAGCATTACTCAACTTTAAAACCAAAACTGGCATATCCTTGTTGATAATAAATTATCAGTGACAACACCTATATCTTTGATGCTTGCAGATGGTTCAAAAGGCTAGTGCAAATTGTTACAACTTTCTCCATCTGTGTTTTCCTGTATACTTAGAGGTGTGCAACTTTATTTTGAAACAATGGTTGCCAATTTTGTTATGTTTTTCTACTCCTTTTTGGTTCTTTTCCTCTTTGTATTGTTTTCTCGGTAAGCAAAGGATGCATTAATGGACAACGGAATACAGTAAACATTTTTTGGTTGAACTGTTTTTTTGTGAGCGGCTTTACAATGTTTTTTCTCTACATTGAGAATATTCTAACATCCTTAATGTTGTTAGGGAGAAAATCGGTAACTAGGTTTTGCCAATTTTAATACGCCACCACGAAGGGTTCGTCGCTCTAAATAAAAGCTGGAATGGCTCCAAGGCCTGCAGAAGGGACAGCTGTCAAGTCCCGTGGTTCGCCACATGAACCATACTACCCTCAGGGTCCGCTACGCTGAACCTCTTCGCGTACATCCCTGCTAAGCATCAGGGGCCGCCTAGCCCAATCTGGTTCGTGTTAGCAAGCCACCTCGTGAAAACGACAAACAGTACGAGAAGGTTCTGAGGTGTGCCATGCTCTTACCAACCAATATCTGATCCGGACAGCAGTAATGATCACGTCATACAGGGTATCCCATCGGTACGTCCCATCCTGGCAGAAAGTATGGGCGCCATGTCCACTCACGCAAGGGATGGCCACATCCTGCACAGGCTGCGCCGACCTCGCCCACAGCGACCCATGCGTCACGGTATAAGCAAAGCACTCTCGGCATTGATCTCGAGGAAATCGAATGGAATGAAGGGCCACTAGGGGTTGTCCGATTGAATGGCCAAGTATGGCCACATCCTGCAGAGGCTGCGCCGACCTCGCCCACAGCGACCCACGCATCACGGTATAAGCAAAGCACTCTTGGCACTGATCTCGAGGACATCGAATGGAGGATAATGAAGGGCCACTAGGGGTTGTCCGATTGAATGGCCAAGTAGGACTTTGACCATGTAATACGCATATGTATAAAAGGAAATCCATTTTTAATAAGAACAGGAAGCATATTCAGATAATACTCTTCTTCTACCCTCTTCACTGTGTGAACCCTTGTCTATATTTTCATTAATCCTAGCTGTTTAGCTGCCTAGTGCGTTTTAGCTTAAATCCCTCCGTGACCGGAAACTGTGTTAGCAAATGTAAAGAAACCTTTTGGTGGGTTTTTGACGACATTTTGTTATTCAATAACATGACATTTTCTATTATTGAATAGGAATAGTCCGATCAAAACCCACTTGATGCTAGAGATATCCTGACCGTCCATAACAGGATGCAAGCCAAACACATTTTCCCTGAAGAGTCATGCATGATATCACCCACTTTGTAGTGTAAACTATGTAGGCCTTTATGGTAGATTTTTGTTGCTCTCTAACCTTTTCTATGTGGAAAGGTAATACACTGGTTTATTGTTTGTTGTAATCTAAAGGCAAATTTCGGTATACAACTAGGAATGAGGAACTTTGTTGTTTGTTGGGTGTTGATAAGGTGATTCTGGTTTGCTTGGTTGGTTTTTGGGGTTATTAATGTTTTTTTGTTGTCTTGTTTTTTTCCCCTATTGTTATGGCCTGTTTTGATGGCTTTGTTTTTCTACTCTTTTTTTTTTTTTTTTTTTTTAGCTTGGTTGGTTTTGGGTACATATACCTCACGGATTAACCCCTCCATCCCCTCCATCTGATCACAACCGAACTTGGTGTGTGGAGAACAATTTGGAACGTTCTATCAATCCCATTAATTTGAAGGCACTCTTTTATCTGTGTAAAAGCATCATACAAAACTAGTTGCCCCTTACCATTCACTATGAACAACTCTCCCCTTTTCCAAAACCCCAGCGGCCTTTTCAAATCCGTTGAGAGTCCAATGGTAGCAAGTCTAGTCCATGATTCCTTCGCACCAAATTCGAGCAAAACCCATATCTCCAAATCACATTTTGGATTACCAGAAAAAAGCCAAAAAAAGCAACATGCCCATTTAAGACGGTTATAGTACTACTTCTCTCCCGGTAATCTAAGAGATCCGGAAGTGGCGTTGTTCGTAACACCTCATCACTAAAGTCAAAAACAGCGATGTTACAATCTGACAACCACCAGATAAAGACCCCGTCTAACGCCACAGTCCACGAATAGCTTTGACGAAGAAAAGAAAAGATCGTTGATCTGGATACGTCAAGCACTCTCCAAGATCCGCCGCTTATGCTGTATACTTCCAAGAAGCACCTTCTATGCCCTTTTTGAAACAGATTCTTGGCATCCAAACATGCCTAAGAGAAATTAGAGACAGACTATGATGAACTTTTCTGCTTTTAAAAAGGAGAACTTGTTCCGACTCTCCCAAATCTTGCAAATTGCTACTTGACTATAATTTTTTTTTTTTTTTTTCAATTTTTTCAAAACTATAAAAACCTCCATAATTATCCTCTAAAAAGCCTCTAATTATACAACACCATTGAATGGCACCTGCCCGGTACGACTCTATCAACAAACCATTTTCAATGCACCCTTTTGAGTTCTTGTCAATGTTATAACTTATGGGAAAAGTGAAGAGAGTGGCGAGAAAGATAAAAAAAAATTGGTAAGGAGTACTCTGCTTTTCTCTTTTGTTTTCTGTTCTTAAAATAAAAATGTTAACAACCAATTTAAAACATAAAACACTCAAAATTAACCTGAACACTCTCACAGTATCCTTACGATTGAATCCAAAGTATAATCACATGCTGATGTCAACAACAACAGTTCAAACTTAGAAAATATCATCATGAGAAACAATTTTTTTCAATGGTTATGAAATGAAAACGATGGCAAACAATAGTCCTGTAGGGAGACAGCAGGGAAACACAACACCATACAAAAACATAAAAACATATCCACAGCAAGATAAAGTCAAACCCAGAGAGTCAACACAAAGCACTGGTCACCCAAGAGAAAAACATTTTCAGAGAAATCCAAAGATAAAATAAAATTGCTGTTGGCCAAAGAGGGGTAAAAGCAGAAAAAGAGCACAGTTTAAGTCTTAACATGTAAGACAATGTCCTAAAAAAATGCAAATAACATCCCTGTTTTGAAAAATGTCAAATCTGATTAGCAAACTGACAGGCAAAACATTATGATAAGGTTTTTCTCCGTCACAATTTGCTTCCCCCTTAATAGAAGCTTGAAAAGAAAATGTTATGATGGTTGTCTCAAGAAAAATAGAAATGAAGAATCCAAATGCTATTCAGTAAAAATAAAAAAATAAAAATAAAAATAGAAATAAAGGTTCCAAGAAAGAAGAAAAAGGCAATGAGGAAAATAACTTGAAATTTTCCAAGTCATAACAAACAATTCAACTGTTTCAACTAAAACACAAGTTCTTTTGGAGGATTCCCATATTTTTGTCACAGATAGGGCAATGATGAATCTCATAAATAACAGAGAAGACAGTAAAACAATGACATGGAAGAACAATAATATTTTCCACCTATGACGCTTGTAAAAGCTCCAGAAAAATCCAAACATAAAGTCATTCCCTATTTTATATTATAGTAATTTTGAATGTGATTTTCCAAACCCTATGGATCCAATACCTCCTTAAAAAGTTCAATCAACCATGTTCAAACTAACCAACCAATGGATAATTTCAAAAAATAGCATTTCTCTACAATTTGGCTCACAATATGGAATGCTTCTGTCATTTCACTGATCTGAATTCTGCATAATACCATTTGCATATGAAAATGCATGCCATCAAATATCAGAACTTTGATTGATACGCATATCAAACCTACCAAAGCCAACAAAATGGCTCCTAAAGAAAATTTACAGTCAACATTAGTACAAAACATACCTACCCAAAAGAAAAACTTGGAAAACAAATACCTCACGGATTAACCCCTCCCTAGACCGCAACAGAACTCTTGGTGTGGAGAACAATTTGGAAAGATCTCTTAATTGCATCAATTTGAAGATTCTTTTTTGTGCGTGTAAAAGGATCATACAAGACCAACTGCCCCTCACTACTCTCCATGAACAACTCCCCTCTTCTCCAAAACCCCAATGGCATTTCCAAACCCATTGGGAGTCCAATGGTAGTAAGTCTAGTCCACGATTCCTTAACACCAAATTCAAGCAAAACCCATATCTCCAAAGAACATTTTGCATGCATCCCAGAACCAGCAAATGCCAACAAAGTGACATGCCCGTTTAACAAGCTTATGTTAATGCTCTCCCAATAACTCGACAGACGAGGAAGCGGCATCGTTCGGAACACCTCGTCGCTGAAGTCGAAAACAACGATGTCATGACCCGGCATCCACCAGATAAAAGCCCCATCTAACGCCAAGGTCCCGGAACAGATCAGAAAACCAAAAAACATGGGCACCTCCAGGTCAAGCAGTCTCCAAGATCCGCCGCTTAAGCTGTATACTTCAACGTATTTATTCATATGAAAAAAGTTCTCTATACCCTTCGTTTGAAACTCGATTATAAGAATTCTCACCACCTTGAAATCGTTAGATCTCGAGTCGAAACCGAACCCCAAACAGGACCCAAATACATCACGCACGCGAAAAGTCACGGGCGGAAGAGCCTTGAGCCCCACCGATGGGGTGGCCGGATTCCAGAGATAGACGTCACTGGTTCGGAACTTGTGAAGGCATAACAAGCCCTTACAGGAGGCGACGAGCTTGAGGGTATGAGGGATCTGGTCCACAGAATCCAGGGTCTTGTAAGAGAGAAAAGAGAGCACTTCCCTTTTTGTAATGAATTTCTCCGTGCCTTTCACGAGGAGGAGAAGGTGATTGGGAGTTTCTTGGGAAATCAAAATTGAGTAGTTGAGGGGATTATGGGAGAAGAAATCTGGGTTTCCAATCATTTCAAGCCAGGATTTGGAGACGCACCTGAATCGGATTAGGGATTTTGGAGGCACCCTGCAGAGGATTTTCAGCATCAACTCCTCAGGCAAATAGGTTGACATTTCTCCCAAATTCTGCTCCCTGCTTCCCTCCTCTGCTACGCTCTAAATAAGCTTTCGAATACATTTTGCTGACATCATCTTGCTCCTCAACGTGTTCATCAATGCTACCTTCGTCATCACCATCATATTGAGGTGGACCAGCACACGAACTGTGGGGCCAGATGTATCTTTAGGTCAATGGAGAAACAAAGTAAATGTCAAAATACTCATAAATAAATAATAAATGATATAAATTTCCTCCATCAGAGAAAATGGTGGAAATTTCTTCTAAACGATTCTAATAGATGTCAAATAACCTCATGTGATATGAAATTATGATTATTTTCAGTTTAAATAAATTAGATTCGGTTAGTTATATTGGAGGATATTTTTGTCCTCTTAAAAAATGAAAAAAAAAAAAAAAAAATACCCCTCACATATAACTAACTAACTAACTGAATATTATCCCGTTCAAATGAATTGGAGATGATCTTATTCGATCCCATCACAGATTCTAAAATATTAGATTCTGATATTTTAAAATTTGAGTTATCCATTACATCTAACAGTTCAAATAAATGCAAAGATTTGTGTGTTACCAACACAAATGGGTTTGGCATGTTAAAAACTAAAATTAAATGTCTCGTAACACTCAAACATCTGCATTTATTTAGACAGTTAGATACAATGGAAGGCTCACATTTTAGAAAATCTGAGAGAATCTCAATCATGTGACATGCACATATATTTTTTTTAACATTCTTAACCATCATTTATTATCCTTCTACAAACCTAGAATCCAAACATTAATTTTTGAGGAACCCAAATATGTTAAAGCATTCACATTGGTTTATATATACTTTTATGCAAAATGGCTAATCAAAACTTACTTTATCTAGTTTATCTAATGAATTTTAAAAGACACCACACATTCGATTATCTATTTTTTTTATCCATATCATTTAAATTTTATTTTGGGTTAAATACTATTCTAGTATATGTGGTTTGCACCAAAATCAAATAACCACCTAAGTTTTCAAAAATATCGCAAATGGTACTTGTGGTAAACTAATAAACCCACTTGGTACTCTTTCAAGATTCTATTAAGTTTTTTAACGGAACGCCACATCACCCTTACACGTGGGCGTCATGTGGCGTGATACCTGAATTTTTGGATGTCACGTCATATTTTATTTTATTTAAAAAAAAAAAAAAAAAAACGCTAGGGTGGCCGAACCACCCCCAGGCCGAACGGGGTGGGCGGCCACCCCCTATGGGCCACCCTCTATGGGGTGGTTTGGCCACCCCAGCTTCTTTTTTTTTTTGGATTTTTTTTTAAAAAATAAAATAAAATATGATGTGGGACCCAAAAACCTAGGTACCACGCCATGTGGCGCCCACGTATAAGAATGATGTGGCGTTCCGTTAAAAAACTTAACGGAATCTTAACAGAAGTACCAAGTGGGTTTATTGGCTTACAACATGTACCATTTGTGATATTTTTGAAAACCTATGTGACAATTTGATTTTGGTGCAAACCACAAGTACTGGAATAGTATTTAACCATTTAAAAAAAAAAAAAAAAAAAAATTATAAGGATTGTATTTTTCATAAAGATCTTATTTTTCAACTTTTGAAAAAAAGAGATGTGGATAGAAATAGTAGGAGAAAATTTTCGAAAAAGACAGGTGTAGAGAGAGAAATAGTATATTAATGAGATGGATGCGTGAATAGCATATGTAGCAGTGCATTGTTCACAAATGCAACAAAAATGTATTTTGCATTTGAGATACATAATCCGATGTATAGGATTTTTTAGTGTTATGCTTATCTATTTTAAATAAAAGTAAGAGATGACTAAGACATTGTGAGTCCTCTTAGAGGATAGTTGACATTTATTAGAGTAGACTTGAAGGAAATTTCCTTCGAACCAATTTGAATGAAATTTGTATCTAATAATAAATTTCTCACCATTTTATCCACTGAAAAATTTTATAGGTGAAAGCAGAGAGATTGATAATTTTGAGGAGATATTGTCATATTGACAATTAGTTAGGAGTTTGATAGAAGTATGAACTTTTTCAAGAAAAAAAAAAAAGTTTTAAAGTAACATAAAATAAAAATAGTTTTGATTTTTGATTTTTTGGTTTTGAATTATTTGTCAGTATTTTTGTCCTAAAAAAAACCTATAAAAAACAAAGATTGATATATTATTTGTTCGTACAAACTATTGTTTATTATTAATGTTAGAAATTTGTTTGTTAAGTCATTTAATGTAAAGAGTCGTGATTGGGAGTACGCCTGGCGTGCATCAACATCTTTACCCTAATGTAAAACTTTCAGCGAATAAAAAGGAAGAAAACAAATTAGAGAGATCAACATAATAATATAACCATTTTATTAGAATATAAAAGACCAATGACCCAAAAAATAAAAAATAAAATTCTTTTGAGAGATTTTTTTTAACTTACTCTTATAAGTGGCAAGTGTCATTCAGCATGTTTGAATTTCTTAAAAATCAATATTTAAATTCTAAGGTTAATACAATGGCAATAAATAACTGTTAAGAATATTAAAAAAAATGTCTAAAAAGTACACTTGACATTTATTAGAATAGGTTAAAAAAAAATTCTCAAAACTGGAAATTTATGTCCCCAAAAAAATAAAATAAATTGCTATAATAGAGACTTTTCATGGCCTACTTAATGTTCAACAATTTTTTTTTTTTAAAAAAAAAGCACTTAATGTTCAAAAAAAAAAAGGGGGGGGGGGGGGTGGGGAATTACATTTATTTCTCTCAATCTGCCACCTTTATTGCAATGTTATTTTAATATTTCAATTTTGTTAATGTATCCCACTAATCATAAATGCCTTGCATTTAAAAAATTAAAAAAAAAAAAAATTATAGTTTTTTTGGTTTTTGAATTTCTTTAGGGATAAATGCAAAATTGGTCTATGTGGTTGGCCTAAATTATAAATCACTCCCTATGGTATAACAAATAATTTATAGCTCCATATCGTTGGCCTAAATTACAAATCAGTACTTGTGGTATAAAAAATAATTTATAGATCTTTAGGGTAGGCCAAAATAATAGTTTACTACTTGAAATCAATTTTTGTTAGGTAACTTAACAGAATTTATTACTTTGTCACAAAATACCCAATAAAAACGTGATAATATGCGTTATTATGAATTTCTAACTTTAAAAAATGGCAACTAGGATTTTTTACATCATTTTAGGACGCCATCTAAAATTACACATCAACCCTTACTCCACGTCATACTGTTACCGGAAATTAACATATTCTCTTCTATCCCAAAAATTTTACTCCGTATGTAACCCTTCCTCATTTTCATCTTTCTCACCACAATTTGAAAGTATTTTGCAAGAATTTGACAGTTGCATTCTATAAAGTAGTATGATGTGGAGTGATGGCTAATATATAATCTTAGTTGACATCCTAAAATGATGTGGAAAATCCTAGTCATCACTTTTGAATGTTGGAAATTAACACGTATCACGTTTTTAATTGGGTATGACACGACAAAGTAACAAATTTTGTGAATTTACTTAACAAAAATTAATTTCAGGGAGTAAACTATTATTTTGGCTTACCCTAAGAGCCTATAAATTATTTTTATAACATAGGGAGTGATTTGTAATTTAGGCCAACTATAAGGACTATAAATTATTTTTTTATACCACATTGAGTAATTTGTAATTTAAATCAACCACATGGACAAATTTTACATTTATCCTAATTTTTTATTTAAGAGGGTGGTATTATTATTTTTAGTTGTGGAAATGAGACATTATAACTCAATGGTAGATTAATAAATTACATTAATTAATTCCTCTAAAATACTGATGAGATATTACAAATTAAGTGGTAAATCGAGGGCTAAGTGTTGTAGTCTCTAAAAAGAAAATAAGACAAAAAAATGTATATCAAATAAGAAGAAACGAAATAAGGAATAAAGTAATTTCATCAACATTCTCATGAACATCAAAAGATGCAGCACTTCCAACAATTTTTCTTAAATTTAGGAAATGAGTAGTTGAAAAATTCGTATAACACAGTTCGTAGGAAATTAAGAAGCATGCTAAGTACTCTATGATGTTTTCCGAGTGTCCTTTGTGAATATTATTTTTTTTAAAAGTAAAAAATTAACTAGGGGACATGCACAAGTCAACCTCTTAATTTAATTTTAGATAAAAAAAAAATTACAAATAAATAAATAAAGGCAAAACTCTTTCTTCCTTTGGCGGCCTGCACAGAGAGAAAGACAACTCTGGACTTGTCCGGCGTCTGATTGTTGCTCCTCTAATCCATCCATCTTCTTCTTCATCATCATCATATGGATGTATCTTCAGATTAATGGAGAAACAAAGTAATGTCAGCAAACCATTCAAAAAAACACATAAATAAATAATAAATTTCTCACAACTTTACCTGCAGAAAAATTGTTATTGGTGAATGTGGAGGCGATCGTTTTATATAATTTTGTTCAAAGCATGGAAAGGCAGAGGGTAGTCTTTGCAAACAAAAATATCTGCAATTTATACTGCAAGTAACAATTGGGGTATCACTTTAAAAAACTTATTTGGCATAGAACATCACTAACTGCAATACAGAAAAAGCAATGGCAATGCATTTTAATGCTGGCTTTACCACAAAATAAAGAAATAAATAAAAAATCAGAATTCAATATTGAGACAAATATGAAAAACAGGTAGGCAATTTGGTGAGAATATACGTTATCTGAGCAAATTTTGACTTGTATGTAGTCGGAATAATTTGAAATGAGTCTAAGAGCTTGTTTAGGATTGCGTTAAAAAACTTAAAAATTATTTTTAGTACCCAAAAAGATGTGCCAAACAAAAAACTGACATGTTTAGTAAAAATTTTCAAAATAATAAAAAAAACTTTTTTATTCTAAAATGAGCCAAAAGGCCCAAAACGCACTTTTAAAAAAGCTTAAAAATTAATTTTCTTTTTTTAAAAAGTTATTTTTGATTTTAAAAACTCTATTTCTTAACGCAATTCCAAATATATTCTAAAAGATGTTCAAAGACCTGATGACCAAATTTCCATAATATAATACAATTAGATATTGATCACAGAAGATGGCACTCTCTTGATTTCCCATGTAGAAGATTTCCATCTTTAGATTTCCTTTGATATAAAGTATTTTTATAAGAAGAAATTTTCTCCAAATCAGTCTGAATGAAATATCCTCCAACCAATTTTTTTTTTTTTAAACAGTTCAATCTCATTCATTGATAAACGAGCATAAAGCTCAATGACGTATTACATTTCAGATTCATACAAAATCCATTAACCTATGACTAATTTTCAAATTAAACAACAGATATGCGTCAAATAGACTCAAACCAATGTGTAGATAGCTCTTATTCTTGGGCTCTTACTCCCCGGCATTGAGGGCAGAGAACCCCAAGCCAAAACTCATTCTCCTCGACCTGTAAGCCAGGATAACATTCACATCCACGACCCAAAGGTTTGGACCAAATCAACTACCCCGAAGGGTATCAGGCGGATAGATCGAGAGAGAGGATCGAGCATTATTGCAAGCAAAAAAAAAAAATCAATACAGGGAAACAAAACAAGACAGAAAGAACAAAGAAAGGAAAGCCAGACAAAATTACAGGAAAATAACCAACCTAAAAAAGCACACTAAGAGGATGACAGCAACCGGAAAGAAGAGCAGTTTGCGCACTCGCTAGAAACCGAAAACAGAAGGGGGCGTTAGAAGCTTATCGCGGTGGGGGGAGCAATAAAAAGGCCCATCAGAGGACGGTGGGCGGCAGAGCAAGCGCAAAGGAGATCGGTGGCGCACTCAAACAGAGGGAGAAGTTTGAGTGAAACCCCATAAGCATCATCCACAAAGAGTACCTAAACAAGCAGAAACAACAAAAGCAAAAACAAAAAGAAACAAACATAAACTCTAGCATAAAACAAGAAAATGAGAGAATACAAGAAAATAAAACAAAGAAACAAGAAACCCAAAACAGAAACCACGTCGGGGAGGAAGGTTGCTGGGGGAAAATGGTCGGAACTCGAAGAACTCGGACGGAGCCGAAGAGGACAAGTGGAGGGGCGAGCGATGACGTGGGTTCGGCAAGGGCAGAAGATCGGGCAAAGAACGGCTGATCCAAAAGCCTAGAGCAAAAAAATGGACCAAAGGAGGGGGAAGAGGCAACGAGGAAAGGAAAGGAAAAAATCACCCTAAGAGCTAGGAGCATCAGGTAAATAGGCTAGCTCGCTAAGAGAAAAAGGGCGATGGGAGGGGAGGGAGGAGGCAGAAGAGGGAAAGGGGAGGAGGGCCGGAGGGGAAGAAGAAAGACGGCACTCTCTACTTAGAGATGAAACCCTAGCAAAGGAGGGACGGGGAGAAAAATTTTTTCGTCTTATGCTAGGTGGATCCTTGAAACCCTAGTCATCCTCCAACCAATTTAAAATAATGTCTACATGTCTTTAAATATTTAAAATGCACATTAAATTCTTAACGTCATTAATAACCGTTCATTAACTTAGACTAAATTTAATGTGTCTTTTAAATGTTTATAGACACTCGACAATATTTTAAATGAGAAACTGGGATCTCATCTATATTGAAATAAACAACCTTTGATCAATAATATTATCGGTTTCTTCTCCGTATCAACATGTGTTGATTGTGTGTGTGTTGAGTACGTGCGCAGCTTCTCACTTTCGTGCCTTTTTATTGGGTTTCATGGCCACTTCTTGTGTCATAATTTTCAGGGTGTGAAAATATCCCAATTGTTCTTTGTATAAACATAGTTAATGTGATTAACAACGTTTTCTTAATCTTCTTTATGGTTTTTGAAAGTATAATTTTGACAAACATAAACATTAATTAACTCTGTTGAACTATACTGAATGGCTGAAAGTCTGTTATAATAACTGGACACAGCATTTTACATTAATCCAGCAATAAGATTGAGGAGAGTCTTTGTACACTGCTATGTAGCTTCATCAATATGGCTGCAGTTGATCAATCATAATAATATATATATCAACGTGCCCCTCTCTTGAGAATCCAAATTTTTGGAAAACAGATTCAAATTCGTGTCACAATATCGAATCCTTGTGTTATTTTCACCAATCTGAAAAATTTGCATATGAAAACGAATTGCATCAAATATCAGAACTTTTTACTGATAAATACGTATCAAACCTGGAAATTTACACAGAAATGTAACACTCAAAAGCAACTATATTAGTACCAAACAATCAAGAAAAACTTTCAGAACTAGAAAAGGCCAACAAAGTGACATTCGATCTTCCCAAACTTCAACTATATTATGGTATTGTTCCGAAAAAATGAAAGGAGATATACCTTCATGAAGAAGAATGGCATATATATATATATATATATATATATATATATATAAACAACCTTTTATTTATTGCAGTAGAAGGTCTTTGATGTACTGAAACTTCTTTACTCTTCCTGAGGAGGCATTTAGAGGCATTAAAGACTATTTATTATTGTTGTTATTGAAGGTAGATAAATGCAATTGATCAACAGTTTTTGTTCTTTTTGTTGCTGTCATTTTTCACCTAGACAAGAAACTCACGGATTATAATTGTTGGGGATAAAAATCTCACCATACGTCCCACTTCTTTTTGCGTATGTTCTTTGTTGTTGTTTTTTGTTTTTTGTTTTTTTTGTTTTTCTAAAAAATATTAAAGGTTGTTTCTAAATTACTTTGATAACACTTTTAAGGTTGTTTCCAAATGACCTTGAAAAGACACAATTAATGAATTGTTTTCGAGCCTATCTCGAGGGCCGGCTTTTCACGTGGTGCAAGCATTGCGAAAAGATGGTACAAATTGGAATAAGATTGGCCTTATCATTGATGATGAACGAGGGGCATTGAGCTGTCTACATAAATGGCGCATATCCGTGTGAGGCGCAGTGGCAATGAAGCAGCATTGGCTCGCAAAGGAAGCGCTTTCTCTCAGTGATGAACATAGTAGCCTCTTGGAGGAAGTTTCCCTATGTATCTTTGATATTGTTTCTTTCCAACATTGTACCTAAATGTTTTCTATATATATGAGATGCTTGAATGTTTTTTTTTTAAAAAAAAAAAACATTTCTCTACATATTTTTCTAAGGATTCGGCCATATCAATATGACAAAATGGCTGCACATGTCTAATCATAATAATCACAGAGCTCATCTCTACAGAATCCAAATTTGTCGAAAACAGATTCAAATTTGGTTCACAACATTGAATCCTTGTGTCATTTCACCAATCTGAACTCTGCATATATAGAAACATTTGCATATGAAAACCAATGCCATCAAATATATATCAAGTCAGCTAAAGTCAACAAAATGACTCTAAAAAGAAAATTTACACAGTAATGTAACATTCCTACCCAAAAGAAAAATACCTCACAGATTAACCCCTCCCTCGACCGCAACAGAACTCTGCGTGTGGAGAACAATTTGGAACGTTCTCTCAATCCCATAAACTTGAAGGTTCTTCTTTGTGTGTGTAAATGGATCGTACAACACCAATTGCCCCTCACTATTCACCATAAACAACTCTCCTCTTTTCCAAAACCCCAGTGGCCTTTCCAAATCCATTGAGAGTCCAATTTTGCTAAGTCTAGTCCACGACTCCTTAACACCAAATTCGAGCAAAACCCATATCTCCAAATCACATTTTGCATTCATTTTAGAACGAGAAAAAGCCAACAAACTGATATGCCCGTTCAACAAGGTTATAGTATTGTTCTCATCACGATAATTCGATAGACTACAACCATCCAGAAGCGGCGTTGTTCTTAACACCTCGTCGTTGAAGTCGAAAGCGGCAATGATATTCTCCGGCACCCACCAGATAAAAACCCCGTCTAATGCCACCGTCCGCAAACCGTTTTCAAAAGCGAAAAAAACATCAAGGTCTAGCAGCACTCTCCAACCGTTTTCAACACCAGAAAAAACATCTATGTCAAGCACTCTCCAAGATCCGCCGCTTAAGCAGTATACTTCCACGAAACTCCTTATACGCTTTGTTTGATGTACAAATGTTGGTAACTTGATTATACGAATTCTCACCACCTTGAAATCATTAGATCTCGAATCATAACCAAATCCCAAGCCAGACCCAAAGACATCACTGACGTGATAAGGAAGACGGCGGGTCAAGGGCGGGAGAGGCTCGAGTTCTACTGCTGGTGAGGTGGGATTCCAGACATAGACGTCACTGGTGAAGTAACTTCCGAGACATAGTAAGCCATTGCAGGAAGCGATGAGTTTGAGGCCAGGAGTAAGAGGGGTCTGAGACACAAATTCGAGGTTCTCATAAGAGAGAAAAGAGAGCACTTCCCTTCTGGGGATGGAGTTTTCTGTGGCTTTGATGAGGAGGAGAGGATGATTGGGATTTTCTTCAGTGGTGGTGAGAATGGAGTGGTAGAGAAAATCTGGGTTTCCTATAATTTCATGCCAGGTTTTGGAGACGCACCTGAATCGGATTAAGGATTTTGTGGGCAGTCTCGAGAGTATCTTCACCAACACCTCCTCAGGCAGATAGGTTGACATGATCTTCCCAAACTTCTGCTCTGCTTTGCTCTGCTCTGCAGCCTCTGCTTCACTCTGCTTAATGCTGTGCTATGATCTTCCCACGATTGAGCCATGATTGTGTTATGAACCAGCTCATTTGGCAACAACAAAAAGCATGCTCTTTTGCGTGTGCTTTTTTTAAAATCGTATAATGGAGGATCTTTCTTTTTCAAATAATGAAAAAGCAAAAGAAAGCTTGCACTCAAAACTCAAAAGAGAGGCTCTTGGCTCTTCTTCCCCTCCGAAGACTTGTACGTCCACTTTTATACAATTATCGATAGATGATTTGCTGGTGGGAAGTGGGTGTGGATTTATTATATATTGATTGTTTTATCTCTCTTTTCCTAAAGCAACGACCATGATGAAATTACTTATTCCTTTCCTTTTTGTTTGGTGCAATGACAGGAAATGCATTTGAGTGTGAGAATTAAAATGTAACATTTCTCTTTTGATTATAACTTCCATAGACATATGGTATAAACAATGCATTTTCTGCCCTCCTGTAAGAGATAGACACTTATGGTCTATTTGAGATTGCAGTTTCAATAAGTGTGATTTTAAAATTTGTATTTTTAAAAATTGCGTTTTTGAAATCGCTACTTTTTAAAATCGCAAAGACGTTTGATAAAACATGTTAATAAGTATTTTTTTATCAAATATTTACTATGCGAAATCATGATTTTGGTTTAAATTCGTATTTTTTCAAATAAACACCCCCTAGTCTGCTTATAGTTGATTTTTTTTTATTTTAAATTAAGTGCCTTATAAATCGAAATGTCAAACACCTTATGTTTTGCGATATCTTTTAAAAACGCAGATTATTCTTGTGAAATCGCAATTCCAAACACACTCTTAAGCGTAAAACAACATGAGTGATTAAGACAAAAATTCCCTCTCTGACGCACCTCTCCACTGCCCACTTCGGCATCTCCGCTTTCAACCACTCCTCCCCTCACTCCAATATGCTGCCCACGCGCCCACGTGTGACCTTCACGCTCCGGCAAGTGGATCTCACGAGCCGTCGTGTAAGATGCAGTCTTTTGTTAAGGGTTGTTTTCCTCCACTGCTGCAGTTGTTGTTGAGCTTTTTGTTGTATTTCTCTTGTTAACTTTCTTTTGTATTTCTGTAGTTTCTTTTGGTTTTTACCACTTTCTTTGTTTCAAGTGGGTCACTGTCTCCCGGTATTTGCGTGGTTTGATGCGGTTGAGGAGACTTTTGTAGTTGCTCGGTTTTCAACAATATCTTTCCCTCAACAACCACTTCAACGTTGTTGTTACTGTTACTGCTTGGAGCTCCTCAAGGTGTCCCTTTGCCATCAGTTACCATCTTGTGCGACCTTTAGAAAGGTGGATCGTTAATGGTCTTTTTAGGATCTTTAATGGATCCATTGTCTATTGTTTAGTTCTACCTTTGTATTGCCTCTTTTGTTTAGACTTTATTGTTGGGGCACCTATCCCCGTTTGTGATTGTTCGGTCCCTTATAACCTTTTTCTACATGTTAAATAAAAATAAAAAATAAAAAAAACAAAACTATGTCACTTGTGGGCTTTGTGCGTTGTCTTGGTGGGAAAGCCGTGCGAAGGTAAGAGTCATAACAGTCGTATTAAGAAAATGAAGCAATGAGAGAGGTTATGCATCGATGCCTGTGGAGCTCTACAGAGAGAAAATGCTTGTACCTCCTCCAACAAAGAAACACCTTAGCTTCTATCCTCCAGCTCCATGCTTTTCTGCTCCGCAACGCGCTTGAAACCAACGTTAATCTCCTCACGAAGTTCATCACAACCTGCGGCTCTCTCTTGGCCTCCCGAAACCCACTTGCTGGCATCCACCACGCTCGCCGGGTGTTCGATCGTCGACCCAACAGGGACGACGCGTTCCTCTGTAACTCCATGATCAAAGCCCATGTGGGTTTGCGCCAATTCGTTGAGTCTTTCACTCTTTATAGAGATCTTAGGAGGGACACGGATTTTGTTCCCGATGATTACACATTCACAATCTTGGCCAAGTCTTGCGGTTTAAAGATGGCCATTTGGGAAGGTCAAGAGGTTCATGGTCATGTTGTAAAACTTGGGTTTGGCTTAAGTTTGCATGTAGCAACGTCTCTGGTTGATATGTATGCGAAGAATGGGAACACGGGCAGTGCAAGAACGTTGTTTGATGAAATGACGGAAAGAAGTGAAGTGTCGTGGACTGCTCTCATTTGTGGGTATGTAAGGTCTGGGGATATGAGTAATGCAAGGTTGCTTTTTGATCAGATGCCTGTGAAAGACTCGGCAGTGTTTAATGCAATGATTGATGGTTATGTCAAATTGGGAGGGATGGGCTCAGCTCGAAATTTGTTTGACGAGATGCCAGATAGGAATGTGGTGTCCTGGACTAGTATGATTTATGGGTATTGCCATAATGGTGATGTTGACTCTGCTAGGTTGCTATTTGATGCCATGCCGGAGAAGAACTTATTTTCATGGAATGCAATGATTGGTGGGTATTGCCAAAACAAACAACCTTACAAAGCATTGAGATTATTTCAGGAAATGCAGTTAACCACATCATTTGAACCAGATGAGGTGACTCTCGTAAGCATTCTTCCGGCGATTGCTGATTTGGGTGCTCTGGATTTGGGTGGCTGGGTTCACAGGTTTGTCCGGGAGAGGAAGTTCGATAGAGCAACGAATGTCTGCACTGCACTGGTCAATATGTATGCAAAATGTGGTGAAATTACAAAAGCCAAAAGGCTTTTTAACGATATGCCTGAAAAGGAAGCAGCTTCTTGGAATGCTTTGATATATGGGCTTGCAGTCAATGGCTGTGCCAAGGAAGCATTGGAGATATTCTCGGAGATGCTGCATGAAGGATATAAACCAAATGAAATAACCTTGCTTGGTGTTTTGTCTGCTTGTAACCATAGTGGTCTAGTGGAGGAAGGGAAGAAGTGGTTTAAAGCAATGGAGGAATTTGGGCTTACCCCAAAGATTGAGCACTATGGTTGTATGGTAGATCTTCTGGGGAGGGCTGGGTGCTTGGAGGAAGCAGAGAAGTTAATTGAGAACATGCCTTACAATGTTAATGGGATAATCTTGAGTTCTTTTCTATTTGCTTGTGGATGCTCCAGGGATATTATGAGGGCTGAGCGAGTACTAAACAAGGCAGCCAAAATTGAGCCATCGAATGACGGAAACTATGTGTTGTTGAGAAATTTGTATGCCACTGAGGAAAGGTGGGGAGATGTAGAGGAAATTAAGGGGTTGATGAGGAAGAATGGAGCAAATAAAGAGGTAGGCTGTAGCGTTATTGAGATTGATGGTAGAGTCAGGGAGTTTGTAGCAGGGGATAGAGTGTATCCGCAGTTGGAGGCCATGCATTTAACATTGGAGCACTTGGGGAAGCACATGAAGGGACAAATTAATTTAAACTAGAGGAGCAAGAGTGTTGAGGTTCTTCTGGGCTTGGGCAAAAGCACATGCTAATACAATTATACAAGTTCATCACATAAAATTCATGAATCTTGGTTTCTTCCACAAAAATGGGAGAAGTGCCTGTAAATATGAGCAAAAAACAACAGGATATGGTAACAAGTATGAGGTTTCCCTGCCTATGTTTTTATGTTTGGACCAAATGCAAAGTTTTGCCACCAAGTGGGATTTCCTGTGTCTTCTTTCAGTCCCCCCTCCCCTTTGATCCATGAATGAAAATTTCTTAATCCTGTAACATTACCAAGATTATGCTTATCAAAAATGATAAATTAAATTAGTGCAATTTAAAAATAACGATTTTAAAAAGTGCGATTTAAAAATTTGCATGCATTTTGGAAGTCATATGATAAATCTGGTTTTTCAAACCTGCGTTTGGGTTTGCGATTTTACAAAGTACGATTTTAAAATGCAATTTTTTAAAACGCAGTTAAGAATTTTGTAAAATCACAGTTTAACTTTTAAAATCATACCAAAAAAAAAAAAAAAAACCCTAATTGCTTGCGACTTGAAATCATGTTTTTTGCGTTTTCAAATTGCAATTTCTTAAAAACAAAACATACTCCCATTCAATATAATAGACAACAGTAGAAGATTCCTTCAAGCAACAGGCTAGTTCCAACTTCCAAGCCAAGAATCAGATTTTATAGTTTAGGAAAAAAAAAAAAAAAAAAAGAATATCAAAGCCTGCAAAAGGATACCTTGCTTACACTGATAAGCAGACCATATATGAAGTTATTCCCTCTCTCTGTGCGTCTGCCTCTCTTAATGCAATATATATATACGTTATTGTTGTACCTGAATATAGGGTTCTCCTTCAGCAAAATGGGTATGATTATGAGTTTCATGGGAAAAGGTTCGTTTTTTCATGATTTTTTTTTTTTTTTTTTTAATTAATTGAATCATTTCTTTTTACTACTTTTTTTTTTTTTTTTCGAAATACATAATTCATATTTATTGTCTTTCATCATATTTCTTTTGTTTATGCATACTATCATTTAATTTCTTTTTCTATGGATATTGTCCAGCTGAGAAAATATTCAGTCATAATCATTAGATTGCTTTCAATAGCTAAATTATACGGATTCAGTTCCGCTCAAATTTTTTAAAATATGAGATTCTCATATTTTTAAAATTTGAGCTCTTTATTATATCTTACAGTTCAAGTAAATGCAGATATTTTTGTGTTACCAAATCAAGTGGATTATGCATGTTGGAAACTAAAATTACTTGCCTCAATAACACACAAAGTGTCACGTTTATTGGACCGTTAGATGTAATGAATGACTCAAATTTTAAAGTTTGAGAGAATCTCAATCCAAATTATACATGCTTGATGCAATGACCAATGATATTATCATTGTTATTCATTATTACCTTTTCTACCATCATTTACCCATAACAAATTTGTGCTAGCATTCATAATTTGTCTTACTTTTTTGTTTTGTTTTTGGGCTGAATATGCCCTATGCACAATTATGTTAATGCGAATTAGTGAAAGTGTTTGGTCCCTTGATTTTGTAGGCCAATAGTGTGTTTTTAAACAAATCGTAGAAAATGTTTCATTTGAAAGAAAAGAGAAAAAAAAAAAAAAAAAAATTTGATAGTTTGAAAGAATGAAAAAAATTCACGTTATGACGTAGCAAGCAAGGGGTGCGTTTTTAAAAACACTGGATTTTAAAGGTAGTTTAAGGCATTATGTTTTCAAACCATAGATTTTACCAAACGCATAATTACACTTTTAAAATTTACTTTTTATTTTGAAATTGTTACTTTTTCAAATTATTCCACGTCTGTTATACAATTTGATAATGTGCCTGTAAAAATAAGTCATTGGATCAATATTTGTTAAAAAAAAAAAAGGAGGGGTAATTTTCACTGTCACATCATCCCAATGGTATAGTAGTCTAATAGCATTACTCAAAATGAAATTGGTAAACTGCAATATTGAAAATGTGGGTTAAGCTAGATCAACATTTGTTTAAAAAAGAGGGTAATTTTCACTGTCACATCATCCCAATTGTATAGTAGTCTAATAACATTACTCAAAATGAAATTGGTAAAATGCAATATTGAAAATGTGGGTTAAGCTATCATTATCAACCTGACCCCCAAATATATTTCATTTAATATCAGACATGGTCGTCTCACAGCTGTGCATTTCATGATTCAGATTATATTTTATAGACCTAACGTATATATGTTATCACGCTATTTAAAAATTGATGCAACAAAGCAAAATCTTGACATGTATCCATAGTTTAGGTAGAAAATCCTAGTAGCAATTGAGGAGAAAGTTGGTAAATTTATATAACACCATAATGTTTCTGGCCTGTACAATTTGCATCATAGGAGGATCGCCATTAACACAGATGTTGCATCTTGATGCGGGGACGCTCTACAGCCGCCTCATTGGGAAAGAAATCAACAACTTTAACGACTTCCATATTGCTATTCTTGACATCTTCAAGTATGTACAATCACTATAGTCTTCACTATTATTTAGAAAGAAAAAATAATAATAATAAAAAATAAGGGGGAAGAGATCGGAGTGTTTTGTATTTTGAAAAGTAATTTGCGTTTCGAGTTATTTGTTAATGTATTTTAGAAAAGTGAGAAATTCAAATTGAATACAGAAAATAAGAATACAGTACATTGACATAGATTATACTAAACTTTAAGCTAATTAGGTTGAGATCCCATGTTATTAGGCTGCCTGAATAACATAAAAAATCAGACAGTTCAAAAGGCCAATCCTAAGGAACAAGTGGACCCTACAGTCTCCTCTCTTAAGTTGTCGGAATTTCTATGTTATTCGAGCAGCCTAATAATAGTGGATCTTTATCCAAGCTAATTGCTCCCAAAAATCGTCTAACTATTGACCCAAAATAAATCTTATGCAGCACTATCAACTCAGCATTGCCTGGTAAACACTATGATGCACCATCGCACAAGGAAGTAGAGGTCAGTCTAGATTGCTTGCACATTTATATTATTCTCTCATTTCCTCCTAACCCATATATTACAATAAGCAGGATTGTTTTAAAGAATGGAAAGTCACCGAAGATCAAGGAAAGAGGGACTTGTTCATCAAGTTTATGAAGAAGAGGGTCAATCTTAGCAAATTAGATGACAGCATGATGATCACTGGAATTGTAACACCTCCTGCAGCCATGGTGGCTAAGAGAGCCGGAGAAAAGGTTCCCCAGCTGAAAGCGATCAAGGCGATTCCCGACGTCCTCTTTGTTCCCACAGCGACGGTGTTGGCTCTTGTCACTGTTAAGTTCTCCAAAAGGCTTTTAATGGGAAATACAGCATCCTGAATGTGCCTAATATGGCCTCTTCCTTTATGTTGTATATGACAAGTACCCATCTATCAATGGCATCATCTCCCTATCGTTGTTTTGCAGTTGCAATAACTAAGGGCAAAGATTTAAACAATGGTGATTTGAAAATCTTTTAAAAAAAAAAAAAAAAAAAAAAAAAAAAAAAAAAAAAAACCATTTTGAAATTGTTATTTTTTCAAACCAATCATTTTAAAACCGCTAACCAAACCGACACTAAATCACAATCTGTAAAGTCGCCGGATTCCATCAGGCCAAGACAACCATCAACACCGAAAATAAATTACACAGCAGCACTTGAGATCAAGCATTAAGCAACACTTGAATTTTGACAGGAAGGTAAAAGGGCAAGGGCAGTTTTTTTTTTTTTTTTTTTGATGTCGGGGAACCTTTCCAAGGCAGGGCCCTTCGAACCTGTTGAAATATTTTCAAAATAAATATATATATAGATATTATTTTGTGTCTTGGGAATGTTTTAAATGGAAGGTTTTAAAGAGCATTGAATGAAAATTATCCCACATTGGAAAGAGTGAAGATTTTGTTGGCATTTATAAGTTCCAACAAATTTATACTGTTAAATGATCTATGCTAGGGTACACACTAATACATGTTACCGTACGGTGCGAAGCACCGCGTGCACGTGGCGTGGGCTGTAGGGCGCTAACGGCGCCTTGATGGCGCACTTGGCATTAAGCATCGGAGCTCGGAGCGATCAGATCATGACCATTCATTTTTGGATAGTCAAGATCGTTCGATCTAGAGGTTTGATCTAAACTGTAGAATGCTTCTTAAGTAGATCCAATGGTTAGATCTACTGGATTGTTGATCTAACGATTGAGATTAAATAATTATTTAATTTAACGGTCAGATTTAAGTGCCAATTGGATTAACAGTTTACAGCAGTTTAATTTTCGAAATTCAAAACAACAGTTTTATTTCGAAATTCAAAACAGCAGTTTTATCTTCGAAATTCAAAATAACAGTTTTATTTTGAAATTCGAAATTATCTGATAATAGATAATTATCTATGACAATTCAATTCTCTTTAATACCCTTGTTTGAATTTTAAAAATAAGCATTATCCTTTTATTTTTTGTCTCTTATTAGAATAGAAAGTCTAAGGGTATTTTCGGGTTTTAATTTCGTTTGTGCATAACATAGTTAAAAACACAGAGGTTTCTGGGCTCCATTGTATCCTGGAGAAAAATTTGCTGTAAACCCTGTTGCATACCAATTCTGGTGGGAGTAAATATTTTCTTAAGGAAAGTGACGTTGTAACACACCTTAGGAGCATTTTCGTTTTCTGTATTTTTCCCCTATTTGTATAACAGAACCCACCCCTGTAAAGTAAACCCCGGTTCCGTGCACCGCACCCTCGGAAGTTTCCCTACACGGAACTGAAGGGCAAGGGCAGTTTGATATCCCAATTCCCAAGAACAATATGATCAGTGAGCTTTACTTTCTGATGGCACATAAACAATGTAGCAAAGGGAATATGGAAACATCAAATTTTAGCAAAACAGAATAGCCCTTACCGATATCACAAACTGCCCTCAATATGAACAAAAGAAAGCATCAAAATTCTAAAAAAGCAGGTAAAGGTGATTCAATTACTCATTTACTAGGGGATATCTAACTGAAATCTCATGCTTCCATTATAAAGTGTCTCACAGACATGTACATTTGAAATCATTGCTACCAAAGAGAGGATACACAACATAGTAAGCAGCATATACAAATTCTAAAAGCAACAAAAGTTGTTGACATCCTATCTTGAATATTTTGATTTTCCATCCTTCCACCCAAAAAAGAAAACCAAAAAAACTATTCTAACTCTCGCAAATCCAGCTAACCTGAAATTCTCCTTCTAACTCTCTTTGAGGCGGCTCTTCGCCTCCCCCGTCTTCTTGTGTTCCTAGGGAGATTCGACTTGGAAGCGGAACGTGACTTCACATTAGATTGCACATTAGGCACAGCAGTTTCTGAGGGCAAGTCACCAGGTCCTAAAACCTGAACTAAAGGAATAGTTTTCTTGCCTTCCATTGGTTCCTGAGGCTTCTCTATGAGCTGACTTCTAACTTTCTCAAGAGCATCCAACTCTTCCTTGGCTGCCTTATTATGTATCAGAATTCCATCCTCAATCTGCAGGCACGAAGAATATATTAGTTTGAATATATAATAGTATGTGCAAGCGAATATGTTGTTCATAATCCCAAATAACAGGGCTCATTCAAGAAAGTCCGTATCTACCAAATGAACAGTGCATTAATATAAACCACTGTCCACATGTCTGCAAGGATGAGAAACTTCACAGACAAAGCTACTAACTCTAGAAGCTAAATCACAGAAAATGGGACACTTTGAATAGGTCCTTTCATGTCACATTGATCATAGCAAGAACTAAACTTGTTCCATTTCACCAAGTACACGACAGATAAAAGACGAGGTGCTCATTAACTAGAAAAAGTGCTATAACATCTCAATCATGTCAACGATTTTCTCTAAAAAATAAGTTGGAATCACATAAAACCAATACCAGAAGGTACCAGACCAACAGGAAATTAAAAATAACCAAACCCTCTAGCATTGTCCATTACTATCTATGGTGGGATTGTCAGAAAAGAAGGCTTACATGGTCATGGTTACTACCCAACAATATTCTAAAACCCAAAATTAGATAGAAAGCTGTACATCATGTCACAAAAGAAATACTTACATTTTCACATAAATCTGCAACCTGAGGCTGAGCCATGCTTTCAATTATATTAGAAAGTGGGTTCACCTCTCCATGACTCAAAACTGTGCTTTCAGGCATAGGTAAATCTCCCATGTTACACTCAGATACACGCCAAGAAGAAGTACAAAGAGATCTAACTGTCAATCTATGTCTACTATCGGGAGGAGATGCAGGATCTTGATCAGAACTGGCCAATGCATCAGATGGTGCAAGCAAGGTCAGCTTATTTACAGAATAGTACTTTCCAGGATTTTCACTAATCACCTTGTCAATTCGGGTCTTCAGCTTATGAACTTGCGAATGTGCCACTTCAATCTTCCGGAGGATCTGCTCCAAGAAATTATCATCATTTCCAAATTCAAGAGATGACCACCCATCGTTTATTCCAAACTCAACATTGCTGTTAGTAATCTTATCTGCAGAAATCACAAGAGAAAATTGGGGCCATGCAGGTGGAAAAAAGACAATATATTTCCTACAAAACTAGCAGAAAATCAATATGCAAGTTCAAAATCTAAGATCCTGCTCAAAGAGACCAAGATGCATTGAAGCTCTCGACAAATCACCATCCTCGATATATACAAATTTCTTCCAGTATCTAGAAACTTAAAAATACTGATTCAGTTATGATTTGAAGTAACTTAATCAAATATACATATTAACATATACTTCTATAATTGTGAAATACCAGTAAAAGTCACCTTTTTTTGTTACATTGATTCGTTAATCATTATATGGTTTCAGATAATTAGCTTAACCCTGCAAAACCTCTAAGAACATATATTAAATACAAGAAAATGTTTATTGATATGACATTCTTTTTTCTTATTTCACAGCCTAACTAATAAGCTTTAAAATCATCAATATATTGGTACTCAAATCAACTCTAGTACTTCTTACCTAGACTACCACAATCATCTTCCATAGGAGCGCCATCAGCAGCAGACCTCTTCTTTCCTGGAAAACAGAGAAAAAATGAAGAAGAAATAACATATATTATACTTATACAAGGCCAAAAAAAGGGCACTGCACAAATCGGAATTTGTAACTTCATACCATAGTAAGAGAACAGGTTATGTTGCGACATATAAGGTGTTATATCAATTGTCTCTTCGTCTCTCTTTCTTTTCTTCCTCTTCATGACTTTATTTCTAAGAATTTGACCGGAAAATGGTAGAGACTTTGCATCAATATCTTCTAATGTAACATTTTCAAAATCATGCTGCTTCCTTTCTTCATATACTGCAAGTTCTCTATCATACTTTAGTGCCCGGGCCTGAAGTTCCTTAATTTGAAGCTCTATCCATTTACAGCGCCACATAAGAGGACGTACAAACTTCCTCCAATGAACTGTCAACTTTTTCTTCCTGGATGATTAGAAGCAGACATAAACAATGTGAATGTGACATAATTATTCACAGTAAAAAGAAGCCACAATATGCACTCATACAAGGTAAAATCAATATTGATAAGACAGAAAGGATAGCTCATTTATTCCCAAGTGTTTTGTGTAAGCGGATAAGGAGAAAGCACATTGTGTCAGCCTGACTTGGCTGAGAAGGTTTTTGTCAGTGGTCTGTAAACGCTATATAGATGTGCTGTATGAGGACTTGCTTTACTGCAGTGGATGACGCTGACCAAGAGCAAGAAAAATGAAATGAGAAGCATCAAAAAGAAAAGATTTCATTTTACAGGATTTAAGGACAAGATTTGATTACTCCTGAGATTTAACCATATTGACAGTTGGTGGTCCTCTAGAAGGTCGATGAGTGCTGCGGTGTGGAAAATGGTGCCTTCTTGCCTCTTTTGGTGTTTAAGGAAGGAAAGGAACAATAGAAGCTTTCAGGACTTGGAGAGGACCTTTGTGGATATTTTAGCCTCTTTTTACCATACATTGTATCTTTGAACTGTGGCTTATGTGTCCCCTCTGTCGATTAGTTATGATGATTTTCTTATTCATTTTCCAGTTAGGTGTTTCCTTTTGTATACTTCCGGACAATCTTACAAATTGTGTTTCTTGAGTTTATGCTGGGATCTACTTTTTTCTCTTTGTTCATTGTGCCCTGCTTCTTTTTCTCACTCTTCGAGATGAACAACTTCTGATTCGTCCTTCCACTACATAATTTATTTCTAATTCAATGACTCTCCATTTTCTATTGATGGGAAATCTTTATCAGACTAGGAGAAATATCAAATAACTTTTCTTCTCCAAAGCAAATCATGGGTAATTCAATAGTGGCAGTGCAGGTCTTGACTCTAATAAATAAAAGGGGGGGGGGGGGGGGGGGGGGGGGGGGCGGGGGAGTAAAGGATGGATGTGGAGAACTAGATTTTTCTTGAAATAACTAGATATAGTACAGATACAGATATAGAGATGGAGATAGAACAAATTAGTGTGTGTATACCTATGTCACGGTACACTCTAGAATGCAAGCCATATCCATACATTAACCCTTATACTAATATATCTCCATCCATCAAGCCCTTCACAATTCTAGATAGATCAACAATCATCTTTTCAAATATGTCCTCTCTTGTTGAAGTGTTGCATTATACTCGTATTGCACATCCCAATTCTACAAGATCACATTCAAACAGAAACTTATCTTCCTTTTTTTTTTTTTTTTGATTAATAAGTTACACACGCACCCAATTAGATAAGTCACTAATAAGTAGGAAGTATTATATTCTTAATCTTCTAAAAAGATCTATCATTCCCACCCAATTTGTGGTCCTATAAAGTCCAAGTTCAAATAAAAAAATGTTACTTAAAAAGACATGGAATTTAGAATGGCCCTCATCAGATCAGTTTCAGGTGCCCAATACCATTTCAAGGCCAAGACCATGGGTCCAAGAACTTGATGTTTGAATATTTTCAATTGATGCTCACAACCCAGAAGTTTTGTCATAAATCATAAGGCCAGATAGAAACCACTAGCTCAAGGACTGAAGCTGAAGACATCAAAACAAACAATCTCAGGCAGGATAGAACACAAGAAAACCTCCATTTCACAGGCGTTTTAGCTTGCATTTTCAAGTTCCTTGAACATTTGATGGTAAATAAAGCAAGAAAAGGAAAAGGCATCTTTCCTAATGGTTATGTGGATGGTATGATGTATCTTAAGTCTGCAACTCCTCCACTGCCACTTCATAGACAAGAAATAAATAATACATACAATAAATGATTCAAACTAGAAAGTACCTTATTGGAAATGTGTCAAAATATCCATCAAATACTGATGCATTACTAGCAGAAAATTGTGACTCAACTTCATCATCAGCCAACATCAAGCCATTCTCTGTCCCAGATTCTGTATCGCCAAAAGAACTTGAATGCTCAGTCACATCCTGACATTCACCTTCAACCAGTCCAGCATCAGTTGCAGTTGTAAAGTCAGTTATATTAACCTCTATATTCTCACTTCCATCCTGTTCAGTAGTTCGCTCAACCGATAATACTTCCATGCCAAAAGTGTTATCCTCACAATTACTAGCACACTGCAGAATCATATCTTCTGGGCCTTGAGGGACAATTGCATTATTCTTACCAACTGAAACTCCCATAGCAGCTTTGGAGTTCCCTTTAAGCTCTAAATCAGGTCCCATACTGCAATATCAAAAAACCTTAGCTCATTATTTTTCAGCAATCTCAAGAAGACTGAACAATTTATCAGCTGCACAATCCATGACCAATAAATCAATGCTGCAATCATATAAATTCCAAATGAACTCTAAAATGACTGATAACAAGTCTGTAAAAGAGATTTTATCCATAAATCTGAAAATAACATTCATTGCAATAGCAGAAAACAAAAAATTGACTAAAAAATAAAGATGAAATTCTTAATTTAAGTTTTTTTTTTTTTTTTGGTTTCTAATAGACCAAAGACTCACCCACTAGGCTCAATCATGATGGACTCTTATCTTTTCAGTGATTCATTTAGCTCAAAGTAGAAATTTTATGCAAACAATTAGGTGAATCCCTCAATATTTGGTGGCAAATTCCTACTGAACTTAAAGAAACACATACAGAAATACATTTTTAGCTACAGGACATTAATTTGCCCTATAACTATCTCAGAACAATATGCATGAAGAAACAAAAGTGAATTCTACCAGAATAGTTTGACACATTATAAAAATAGCTTTTCCTTATTTATTCATAATTCCTGAAGACAAAGATGCTTCTATGCATTCTTGTGCAGATGGTGGAGGATGGCAGGGGCTGTTCTTGGAATCTCAGATTGTCATTCTTCAAGGAAACTCTCTGTATACCTACTTCTCTTTTTCAATAAAATATTCATATTACTTTTGAAAAAAAAAATCTTTCCTAGAAATTTCATTAAAAACATATCTTTGAGCAATAAAATATTTCTTCCATAAAAAAGTTCCCTATTAGCCAAAAGCATATGAATCATAGTTGAAAAAAAAAATCCCACGCAAATACCCAGAATAATAAAAATACAAAATCAAATAATGACATCACTTCGAGTTAGAATCCAAAAACACAAACAAAGGACCCAGGAAAAAAAAAATCAAATAAAAACCAATCGAAGTTACGATCTTTTTTTCTATGATAACAAGATATTATACTGTATTTCAAGAAACAAAGAAAACCCATAAACTTAAGCGCCAAACAAATCGATCACCCATCAAAAAGAAAATCAGTAGCCAATTATACCATAGCTGAAAGAAACTAAGGAAATCCGCAAAATAAATTGAATTTTTCAGGTTCTAAGACCCTAAAGAAATTCAGTGACAGCCCACAAAACCCTAAACCCTAGAGAGAGAGAGGTACCTGGGTTTGTGTATGGGTCTGGTGAAGGTCACCGAGAGAGACAGAGAGAGAGAGAGAAGATGGTACCTGGGTTTGTATTTGGGCCCGGTAAATGTCACCGTCGGCGCAAGCTAACGCGGTGCCGGTGGCAGACGAGCTGGACTTTTTACTGGAATTTTGGGATTTGTTTTTGGGTCCCGAAGGGAAAGACAATAAAAAAAAAAAAAAAAATTATATGTGTTGTACGGACGTGGACATTGATTGACTGGAAAAACAAAATAAAAAAAGAACCTTAAATATGAATGTTCCGCATGTGTAGGCCAGCGGAGTTGGGCCTGTTTGGGATACAAGATTGGAGTTACCCCCACGGCTGGACAAGGATGCGCCTAGCAGGAACAGTGGTGTATTGGTGTTTAGGCATACGATGCGAGAGGATACCGAATTTGATAATCGGATAACGGTGTGTTTGGCATTACGATTTTATAGATAAAAAATAAGATTTTAAATCAAATCACATAAAATGATTTGTTTATTTTTTTTAAATTGTGATTTGAAAACACAAAAAATAAAAAAATAATAAAAAATGTATTTTCAAATTGCAGATAATAAGATTTTCTTTAAAAACGTACAATTTTAAAGGCTAAATTATGATTTTAAAGGTCAAATCATAATTTACCAAATACTTAAATACATTTTTAAAAATTTTGTTAAATTGTACATTTTTCAATCACATTTCCGACATAAGAAATGCTTTGGTCACATAGAATGCAATTTGGGTATATGAAAAGTAGCCTTTATGACGTTTTCAACAAAATCTTTTATTTGTAGTTTGGTTATATGTGGTACTCATGATTGTAAAATTTACGAGGGGCTTATATAAAAGGCTAGTGTTAGGAAGTCAAACAAATGAATTCTGAAAATTTACCAAACTGATATGACAAGAGTTTTTAAATTAAAAAATGCAATTCTCTCTCACTTGTCTGCCACTCACGGTCTACCACATCAGTTTAAATAATTTTCTGAGTTCATTTGTTTGGTTCCCTAACAGTCCTCTATATAAAATGTATTAAGGGGCATATATGAATTTAATAATTTTTTTAACTTCGTAATAATAATATTTTAAGTATTTAAAACGATAAGACAAAAATTATCTTCTTAATATAATAGATATCGATGAAATCCTTGTGATTGGGTGTCTTGAAATAGATGTGTGTATGTGTGTAAATATGTACTACATACGTATAATGAATGTGTGTCCATGGTGTTTTCTTTTATTTATTTATAGGGCTATAATGGATAATTTAAGTCATGTGCGGGCCATATGACTCTTTTTTCGTCCAATTTAATTGAAAAATGTTGATGGAGGGAGCCAATTGAATGTGCTGATAATTTGAATGAGTCAATTGTCACATTCTAAAATTTAAGAAAATAATTGCAACTAAGGTATAAGTTCGAGTGATTCTGAAAAAAAATAAATAAATAAAAAGACCACTTTCTTCCAAATTGTCCTTTTGGAGAAGTGCAAACACGCTCTCTGTGATTAAAGCCAATTCCTTAAATGATCATACATGAGTAACGTTATAAACTATATTTTTACTTTACAATTATTCTACAATGTTGATGTGGCTATTTCGATAAACCCTGAAATCAATCATTGTTAAAAAATAATTTAAAAATATCTGAGTTGATTAAAACTATCACATCAATATTTCAAGATAAATTGTAGAATAAAAAACTATGGTACATAGGATTACTCTATCAAGCCTTGTCTATTTTCTGCCCAATGTCCTAATTATCAAATGTGTCAACTAAATATTTGGTAACATATTCATTATTGGTCTTGATAGTTTGTGCTAAGCTAAATAGCAACGTACTTGTTATTGGTTCCTATAATAAAACTAATGTGGATTAGTATTGACTTTAGTACTAATAAAATATACTAATAAATGGTAGTATAAACCCTCTGACCACGAAATGAATATTGTTTTTAGTAAATAAATGAATAAGTTATTAAAAGTTCATATGCCGTAAAATTATTTCTTAAATAACAATAAATTAAAAAACAAGTAAATAATATAATATTGTTGGATTCAGTCTCATACATACATTTAACATATTGTAAGAGCATTTCAAGTACGTATAAAATAATCATTTGGGAAAAAAGTTATTCAAACTGTACAAATGGAATTTCTTTAGGATAAGAATAAGATTACGGTGAGATAAGTTTAGTAATTGAGTTGTGATAACACAATGACTACGCATGCTTAGTCGTTGATTCGAAATCTTACAAGAAAGTAGAACATTATAGTGCACCATTGGTGGTACAAAAGCGGTTATTTACAAGCGCTCGGCTCACCAAGGAAAATTTCTTGTGCAAGCTCGAACTCATAGGCCAAACAAGCTCAACTTGACACATAAATTTTTTTTAAAATTAAACGTTAAATAAAATAAAACGGCTTAAGAAGCCGGCTTATCTATGGGCTTGAACCCAGCTAATTTATGGCTTGAGGCTTGAGCCTTAGATTGCGTTTGAGGGGCTTAAAAATGTTTTTAACACTTATAAAGTCCGTTTGAAGAAAAAAGTATTCGTTTGGCAAAAAAAAATTAAAAGTGTTTTTAAGGGTCTAAAAAGTCAAAATTGCCAAAAAAACACTTTTGACAAAAGCTTAAAAATAAAGTTTTTGCCAAAAAGTTTTTTTTTGACTTAATAGCTCTATTTCTCCAACGCAATCTCAAACAGACTCTTAAGCCTACTAAACATTCCACATGATTTTACAAAGGAATGCTAAAATCCCTATTATAGATAAGGAATGTTGAAGCGCATTAATTTCTTAGCAATGTGGGACAAGTTGTTGGACTTGGGGTTGGGGGGCTAGTGTGCACTTTTTCTTTTTCTTTTCCTAATTAAAATGGAGATTTGGTGTGCACTTGGTTTCTTAGCACACTAGATATATTTGTCTTTTGAAATTAAATTCCTGCTTTGCTAAGCAAATGGATTTTATTTATCATCAGTAGCAAAATATGAGAAAATAAAGAGAAAATGTCCAAACTTTGTTCTTCTTGCAGGAAAACTGCATGCATTCCATCAGTGTTTTGTTCTTTTTCTTTCCACCTTTTATATTTCTCAGTCATATTTCAAGTTAGCAATGGGGGATTTGTGTTTTTTTTTTCTTAATTGCATGGGATTCGTAAATCATTTTTACTTTCAAGCATTTTTCTTTTTTCTTAATTCACATACAAACAAATTAAAGATCATTTTTGCTTTTCCCTAATTTGTATCATCTTTTTTTTTTTTTAATAACTTATATATATAGAAAAGCAATTAGCGGTTTTAAAAACACTACTAACCACTAACCGCAATTGCCTTAGCGGTTTTTACTAACCACTTTCAAAAGTGGTTAGCGGTAAACTGCCCGCCTTTTTACGTCTATCCTTAACTGATCAAACTACTCTTTGAAAACTTCTTGTTATCTAATTGCATGTAGTCTACTTAAAAGACTCTTTGGTTGTGAATAAAATAATTCGAGAAAGTATTTGTGAATTTGTTGTATTGGTTGGCCGTAATTAAAGTTTTGTAATATCTCTTACCTCAAATGAGCTATTATGGTGATTTCCTATTCAAAGTGGGTAATTATTTCATTCAAAAAAACTCCCCTTCATCGTGTAGCTTTTCATCACTTTCAATCCAGTTTGCTAAATTGATATGTGATCAGAATATACTTGACATGCATTTTCAATGAAGTATGTAATTATTACACCTATTTTCGTAAACAATCTTAATAAATTAAATGGAAAAATTTATCCAAAAAGTTTCTCCATCAAATGTTGACCGACAGCACATGAAAACGTTCGTGTGGAGAAATTGTCAGCTGTTGGAAAGGTAGTTGGCTGGCGCGACTATCAAATTATCCTTCTGTTCCATTCTCTCTCTAGTCTCTACAGAGTTCCAACACATAAACCTCCGACCCGGAAATCCAGTGAACCCCAAAAAACTCCGAGGAACCAAATCCTTCGAAGCTTTCTGCAAGATCCCAATGCATGTCTGACTAAAACCCAGAAACCCTTTAACACCAATGTCTTCTCGAACACTGACAACCGCCGCCTTCATCTTCCTCTGCACACTCACTCTCATCGCGCTCACTCAATCTGTCCCTTTCATTGTCTTGCATGGTAATTTTCTCAGCCTCCTCTTATTCTCTCAATTCTTCTGGGTTGTTTGGCTTTTTATCAGCTTCTTGGGTTTCTGCTGATGCTTCATATGTTATAGTTGACCTTCTATGCTATTCTCTGTTTCTTCTTCTCTGTTTTGTTTTAGGAGAATATTTCATTAATGGGTTAATGTAGAATGTGGATAGTTGATATGCTGAGCTTATTCTTTACGTGATCATTGATATGCTGGCTCCATTTTTTTTGACACAAAACACATTCAAGGAAAGTTCTTGGTATTATCTAATTGCCAAGAAATTATTGTTTGGAAAAAAAAAAACAAATTTTTTTTTTTTAACTTTGAGGGATTTAGATTATACCCTTTATGGCCTTATCTGAGTAGCAGGAAACAGAAATCTATTGCTGACAAACCTACTTGGAAAAAAAGAAGATGATTATTAGACTTACTTTATTGGTTACATATTGGTCAAAAACCAAAACAACAATAACTATAAGTCTCAATCCTACCAAATTTATGGAAAAGTAGCAATATTGTATGAGAAATAAATTCTTTCATATATTGCTCACAAACAGTTAGATGGCTATTTCATCATACCAAGCTGTATCTCAGTTCTCCAGCATGGCAGAAATAGCTTTTCGACGGAGTTAGATATGAGAGCCAGAGTTTCTCATAAAAGTCTTTGATGTTCATCCAAACTATGAGTCAATACTGTTTCAAAGGGGTAGCTCAATCGGCTGGGAATCACACCTCATAAAACGGAAGTCACTAGTTCGAATTTTCCACCCTCCTTTCCCTCCTCTTGTGCAGTTATGTCAAAAAAAAAAAAAAAAAGAGAAAAACTGAGTTAATACACTCTTAACCATAAGTTAGTCACTTCTCCCTTTCAATTCAAAAGAAATTGACCAATAATAATATTCTTTCTATCGATATGGTTAGTCACTTCTCCCTTTAAGTCTTTATGCATTTTTCTTAGATTGTTGAATAAGTAAAGTAAGCTTTTCTGTAATTTTTTGCTTCTCAAATATGTCAAGATTTAATCTTTCAGAATCTCCGGGGGCTAACTGTATCTTAATCATCTCTTTAGCTTCTCTCTATTCAAAACTGGAATATTTTGAGACTTCCCTCCAGGAGAAGGATATCTAGATATTGCAACATCTAGCATCCTTAAAACATTTTTCTGCTATACTGACATTTTATATGCATTTTGTGGCAGGCATTGGAGATAAATGCAGCAGTCAGGGAGTCACAAAGTTCACTGAGCTTTTAAGCAACTGGTCTGGTTCTCAAGGATATTGCATGTATGGGATTGTTTTCGTGTTTATTGTAGTTATGATGGACCATATTATTCTATGTTTGCTAATATATCAAACTTGAGCCTAATCTATGGGCCATACTTCCTCGCTGCCTTCATTTTCTGCAGCTGCTAGTGGAGACAGCTGCATACCCCAGGGCACAAGGCCTGTAGATGACTCTATTTTTCTAAGGGCATGTTTGGGTGTGCGTTTGAAGGGCCTAAAAGTACGTTTAAGACTCAAAAAGTCTATTTGAAGAAAAAAATACCCGTTTGGTAAAAAAAATTGAAAGTACTTTTAAGGGTCTAAAAAGCAAAAAAATTGCCAAAATGCACTTTTGGCAAAAGCTTAAAAATGAAGCTTTTGCCAAAAAAACACTTTTTGACCTAAACACTCTATTTCTCAAACAAAATCCCAAACATGCTCTAAGTTTCCCTTAAAAGATTTCAAACTCATTATATACCTTGCACTTCTAAAGCCATCAAGAAAGTCACATTTAACTTAGTTTGACAAAAGTCACATTTAACTTACCCTGTTGTCAAACTGGCACAACTATTATATATGGAAAGCTAAATTCTTTTACAACAGATCAACATGCATAATCATTTGACATTTGTGGTTTCCTGGTTATTGGTTGACTTTCTTTATATGGGGAACTGTGTAATCTGATCAGGCTCGTGTCCAATGTATAATCAATGAATAGTGTTAAATAAATCCTGAATATAATCATATGTATTTTTTCTCTGTAGAGAAATTGGAGATGGAGTATGGGATTCCTGGACTATGCCACTGTTGGAACAGGTGCCACTTGAACTATAGTATGCAGAGTGCTTGCCATCTAGAATGTTCATATTTAATGATTTGATAACCATTGATATAATTCTTGTGCTCGCAGACTGCCATTGCTTGTGAGAAGGTGCTGAATTTGTTTGGTAATAGCTTTTTGTTTCCTCTTCTTGCAGTTGAAGTATAATTTGTTTCAAGCGAGTTTTTGTTTCTCTATGCAGGTGAAGAACATTAGTGAACTAAGTGAGGGTTACAACCTAGTTGGACTTTCTCAGGTAATTAACATTGGAGGTCCCCCCTTACATATTTCTGGTGCACAAGGGTGGCACTCCCCTGGACTTCCTTTTAATTAATCTATTATAAAAATAAAAATAAAAAAATAGTAGAAAATAAAAGTAGAAATGGAATAGATACAAGAAAAAAGAAGGAAAACCCTAATATTTATGCTTGGAACTTGCCAGTTGGAATGAAAATCTTTGAATTACATAAGAAAGGAACTCGTGTTGGGACCCACTAATCCAGGGGGGATGACAGATTTAATTGAAGTGTAAATTTGATCAACAAATATTATAAATGCCACAGTAGATTTGGTCATTTAGGTTCCCAAGAATTAGGCATTTAATTTAGTCTTGTAGTAGTTTAGATTTTTTTTTGTTGGTTTTATCTGAAGAAGTCAGTGGACATATCAGCATTTCATTTTGGACATGTGGCGTTAAGTGTGTGTAATATGTAATCAAGGGGGCTATTGCAATGTAGATAAAAGAGAATGCTGGTATATTAGATCATTCATATGCTTGAAGAAGATGTATTTTTGTTACACTCACCTTCTTCAATATCTCAGAAAATATACATAAGAAGTGGTGTTATAGTGGCTAGACAGAGTTGGGAGAGTGAGCAAGAGCCGAGTAGAAAGTAAGCAGCAACAGAGAAAGGGTCATTGAGAAAGTAATGGAAAGAGAAGAGAAGTGGGAGGAGATGGCGGCTGGCAAAGGGCAGAGGAAACAAAGTCACAACACAACACGTGGAATATTTTAATTGAATTGGAAAGTAATTATGGAGTCAAGATTCAAATTCATGACCATTGTTTAGATACCATGTTCAATTACCACTTGTCTTAAATGGTTAAGCTGATAAGAAAATGATGAATTTTATAATTAATATTTTAATAGTAGAGAAGGATTTGATCCAAATCATGGAGATAGGCTAGAATGGAAATATTGATTTTATTTTCAAAACAGATTTTTCACGTAGCCAATTAAGAACAAAAGACATGCAAAATGGTTGGCCATATACAATATTTTGCATAAATATACTCAACCAAAGGAGTAAGTTGTTCTTTGATGCGGACATCATGAAAATGAGGGCTGGAAATGATTATTTGGGATTCCAATAGGCCGTGGAAGACTAAAGCCAAATCCAACGACGAAGTTTCTCGAGGCTGGTGAGGATGATATTGCATGCATAATTGGAAGATTACATTACAATCCTAAATTGTCAAAGAGTAAAGTAAGGCTTGACATGGCCCCATGGAGCTGATTTTGTTTCTAGATAAAGTTGATTTTTTGTCCATTTTTTATTTTATTTCTTATTTTAGTTGAGGGTTTTTTTGTAATTTAGGATTTTTGGCATTGATCTTTTAGTAATTTTGTTTGTTCCGGGTTTTCTATAACTTCAAAACATTGTATCCATCAAACAACTATCTTTGATTTTGAATAAGAATTTGAGAACTCAAAAAAGAAGAAGGGAAAAAAAAGACAATCAGGGAAGGAATTCCAGTTCTAGTGCTTTGGTATTCTTCTAAATCAACAGCGTTATCGATGCACTTAATGTTAGTATTCCTTTCAGAATCAATAGGTTTCAGAAAGATTTTATGATAGGATTCCACGTAAGACTCGTCATACACATCAGCCGAACCCACATTCTTTGGTCATGGAGATGGATAAGGAGAACCAACATGAAGATCATGGGCAGTAGTGGTGTTTGCCATGGGCCAAGATGTGCAACATGGCTTGAGTAATGGGGTTAGTGTTAGTGTTATCTTATAATAGGAGTTAGTGGGAAGTTTATTTACTACGAGGTAATTTAGTATGGGCTGTTATATGTTGTGATGTGAGATAGTGTGAGAGAAGTGGCAGTGGTTTAGGTAACTGCTAGTAATAGAGTATTTAAGGGTCTTTGTATTATGTTATGAGTATGGGATTTGGTGTAGAGTTCTAATTCTGTTGTGATTCAACTCTCACCCTAAGTGGAGTATTATCTTGTTCTGACTGGGACCCACTAAGGGTATCAGAACGTATTATCTTGTTTATATATTTGTATTGTGGTAGAACTCCAGCCATAAGTGGAGATTTATAACGTGTCTTATCAATATATTATATTAAATATTAATTGTGTTTCTATATCTATTTGGGACTTATCATTTTATTCCTGGTATTTAAGCGCAAATCAACAGGTTCAAAGTAAGGGTGCCATTATTTTGTTAACTTTTTCTTTATCCTACACGCTCCCTGCATTAATATGACATCAAGGAAAATTTAAAACAGCAAACCCGATTTTTACTTGTTTCATCTCTTGATTCATGGATGAAAAGGAAGTTGTGAATTAAATAGGATTGGCTGCATGATGCAGGAAGGATTCTTCGTGTAAGATTAGAAACTTTATAAGGTTTTATAAATTTTGTAGTTAGATTGCATTGCATTTTTCGCAATGTTCTTGTCTTTCTGTGTATTTTTTTGCATATTAATAACATATAAGACGGCCATTTTGTTATACAGGGCACTGTGATTGGTCGAGGAGTTGTTGAATGGTGTGATGGGGCTCCTCCTGTAAGAAATACTCTGACAATAACTCTGTAATTCCTTGTTATCTTTTCAGCCCTCAAATAGTCATCAAATTGTGGAGATACTCTTTTGGTTCTTTTCAAAATGATGAAATTATTGTTTATCAAATGCCCACACATCACACAGGCCTTGTACATGTATTGCTAAATTGTTTTATCATATGTTATACATGAAGTGCCTTCCAGGCAAAGAGACTTCATCTTGGCAAATTCCATCAAGACCCTCAATACTACTACCGGTTGTGAAATCAATGTTGTTGCTTTCTCCAAAACAGTTCATATAATTATTGATGCTCCACATCCAGGATCTGAGAGCCTCCAAATACCTGTTCATTATCCATCATCTTCGTCATTGTTTGTTCTCCTTTGTTTCTTTTTTCCCCTGACATGATTTCCTTCTACTGCCTGTCTATAATTTTACATTGTGTTGATTTTATCTTCCTCTGAAACTTAATTTGTAGATTACATATGTTCTCTTTCTATGTGTACAGGTCAAGAATTTCATATCATTAGCTGGTATGCATGCTGGTATTGCTTCAATTCCATTTTGCAAAGTATGTGCTTCTTTCACCTCATGATATGAAATTCTTTTGGAGTAGATCTGGAAGACATTTGTAGTACTTTTATTTTTATTTTTATTTTATTTTATTATTATTTTTTATTATTTTTGTTTTTACATTTAAAATACATCCATAACTTTTGGAATTGATAGACTTGAATTTATAGTTGTGTTGGGCAGGACAAGCTCTAGGTAGAGAGAGATGTAGAAGTTACATTACCTTCCTGGTATCTTACACCAAATTAAAATGAACCATTTAGCATTAAAGGATTTTAAATTTGAGTTTTACTGATTTTTCACTCTTCAAAAGATACTGAATCTTACTATTGTGGACTTAAAATTGCTGTTGTTTGTTCATGCTGTGTCTATTGATCGATTATATGGATACTGGAGATACATATGCTTGTAGATCATTGATATCAATGCCAAACACAGTGGGCAATTTTAAGAATGTCACACAATTATATTGATAGATTTTCATTTCTTTCCTATTTTGTCAATTTCTAGTTTGATCTTCTAAAACTTCTTCAATCTATACTTTATGCAAGAGACTCAATAATCTGGATATTGAACTAATATCACTAAGCAATGACATTTGACAACAAAATTTGGACTTGGATATACCATAAAAATGTTGAGGAAGCAATCAATGATTAATCACTATGTTTCATGTAATTTCTTTTCCTGCTTGAATGTGTTAATGCTGTGTCTATGTATGAATTGCACTATAGCTTGATGTGCCGTATTTTTTGCAGTCCGAGTGGCTTTGTGTTCTTCTGGACACCTTAATCAAGTCAGAGGTCTACAGCAGCTATGTCCAGGTTCAATCTTTTTTTCTTTTCTTTTTTTGAGCTAAAGTTTGTAATTGTTTCACTAATTTGTTTTACAGTTTCTTTCTTCTTGTTTTATTCTCTGTTGATATTTAATACCATTTGAATAGTTTATCATTGATGGGACTGCAGGATCACTTGGCTCCCAGTGGTTATCTTAAAATCCCAACTGTAAGTATAACTTCTAGTTTGCTTAAAGATATATAGTAAAGCTGATATATTGCAGGTTCTCTTGAAATAATTTGTCTTCCAATCTTCATGATAGACCAATCCACCGTGGGGAAAGTTGGGGTCGGGAACTTTTATGAGTAGACCTTCTATGCTAGATTCCTAGTCGGCTTCTCCCTACTATTTATTTCGTGTTATTTAATCATTTTTCTCTGGGATGAAATCATATGTTGATGTGTACTACCTTTCACACTATATTTTCATTATATCTAATAGCTACCTCTCAATTTTTGCTTCAATGACATTTTCTGATGCTATGAGACAAACAAGATAATTTTTTTCCTTTCTTCAGGACATCAGTGCCTATTTAAAAGGATGTAAGTTTCTCCCAAAGCTTAACAATGAAATCAACAGTACAAGAAATTCCACCTACAAGGAACGATTCGCTAGCTTACAGAATTTGGTGCTTATCATGGTGAGTTGAAGAGTTATATTCTGGTTATGTATTTGTTCCTGGTCTACTTAGAGTCTCACAAGTTTTGTGATCCGTTCCCCTTTCTTTGCATGCATTATCAGTTTGAGCAGGATACTGTTCTGGTACCTAAGGAAACCTCCTGGTTTGGGTATTACCCAGATGGGGCCTTTGATCCTATTTTACCTGCACAAGAGGTAATCTATCTTCCATATCTTAGTTTTACCTTATTGTGAGCATTATTTTTTCTGTGTGCTAGGCCTTTGTGGATGACTTCGTTCGTCAAACATATTTCCTCTTTTTAAAGGCTAAACTGTGAATCTGCAATCGTAGATCAAATTATGATTTTACCAAACACTTAACTGCGTTTTTAGAAATCATGTTTTCAAATCGCACGTTTTAAGCAACCGGCAGTATAACCAAATAGTTAATGAAAAGAGAAAAGGCTTACGGTTTTCAAAACAATCAAGGTGAAGCCCATGTTTGAGTAAAACAGGAGAAAAATTAACTCAATTGAAGCATCTCAAAGTTGTTCAAATTTCCATGTGACACTCATTAGTTGCTACCCTTTTTCGCCATGTCGACTAATCTCCATTGCATATTTCATTTCCTGCAGACTCTACTCTATACTGAAGACTGGATTGGTTTGAAAATCCTGGATGAAGCTGGAAAAGTTAAATTCATAAACGTTTCAGGGAATCATTTGCAGATATCTCAAAGTGACATGAAAAAGCATATAGTGCCTTATTTGGAAGATGAAGCATCAACACAGATGATGAGGAGTGAAACTTCATCTTATAAATGGCTATCATCAACCTGGAATTTCTTGTTGGAACTGGTTGGGTTCAGTGAGGATATACCATTGCTGCACACCATGGATTAATTTGAATGCTGTTCTTCCCATGTGTATTGTTTTCATTTCTTTTTGTTGTAGGGAAAAAAGGGAAGGGGGCAGAGAGACAGAGTAGAATGAAATGATTATCAAAACTTGAACACAAATCAATTTGTCTGGTGTAGTCATGATTCAATGGGACTTGTCATGTATGTAACATTACAATGTTCTCAGCATTATTAAACGATGCAAAATTATTGCCATAGTTAATTAATTCTTCTAATTAGACTTTTTTTTTTTTTTGAAAAAAAAAAAAGAAGGAAAAAAACTTCAACCACCCCCTTTAAATTACCAAGTGATTTGCAATGTCCCCTTTAAACTTTAAGAAGTTGCAATATAGGGTTCTAATTTATCAGTTACTTTCCGAAAAAAAATGACAAAAATATTCCCTTTATAAAATAAAAAGTTCAGAAAAAAAAAAAGAAAAAGAAAAAAGAAAAAATAAGACCTACAGCTTGGCCTTGGCCCGTGGGTTCTTTTTTTTTTTTTTTTAATTTATTTATTTTTTAATTTTTACTTTTTTGTGATTTTTTTTTTTTTGAGTTTTTATTTTTATTTTTATTTAGTATAAGGGCATAATTTTATTTTTATCAATTTTATGATTTATAACTAACATTTTACATGTTAGCCACATAAGTTGCGAAAAATCTTGTCAATAAAGGTAACTGAAAGGGGTTGATAGATTAGAACTTTGATATTACAACTTTTTAAAGTTTAGAGAAGACGTTGCAAATCTATTGGTAATTAGAGGGGGTAAGAGAAGTTTTCAATATATATATATATATATATATATATATATATATATATATAATATTGTGGTATATTGGCGCAAAGGGACCTACATTGGATCAAAGGAACAAACCATAGCTTAGAAACTTTTTTTCATCTTCATGTAAGGGGATTCCTTTTTGCATCATCACCTATAGACCAAAATCAGCAACCCTCTATATTCATAAGCCCAATTCACGCCCAGGGCTTGCAAACCACAAACAACCTAAACTCTTAGTTTTCATGGTAAATGCTTAAAGTAAAGATAAATAGTAATGAGAGAAAAAATAGGGGGTTGATTTCATCGTTAACCGCATAACAATGGTCAATCATAAATTAACAAGAGAAATTCATATTATGCATGATATATGGCTCGTCTCACTTGAGTAGTCAAAAAAATTCCATAATTAAGAAATAAGTATAATCCATCTTCGGTTGGCATGGATCGTCTGCCTAACCTCTAGATGCGGTATGGTCCGTCTTCCCTATGTATGGACTATCAAATCGCTTAATCAATTACATGCAATCAAGGGATATGCATAACTCATATTCGGATCATACAAATTGTCTAGCTAAATTACACTAAGCCTATCAAACCCTCTTGATCATGTGTTAGTTAAAACCGTTATATAACAATCATTCATATAATCACAGAAAAAATAAAGGATTGAGTTCAATTAAGATAAAAAACTTTCTAAGACAAGAGAATAATTTCATAATGATTGAATATAAACTTTAAAACCAAATCTCTAAGTCATGCAACCATTATGCATATAGAAAATTCATAAATTAAAATACAATTATTACTTGGAAAGGGCTACATCAACACCCTATTAGGAGTTTAACCGCTCATAGTGGTGCTAGAATGACCTCCTGCCATGTTCATCTTCTCTTCAACTCTTCACACCCCCAATAACATATTTTATGTCTAAAACTAAGTACTCCCTCTCTTCAAGTCTTAGAGGCCTATTTATAGGGTGTAAAACAAACCCTAGAAGCCTTAGAAATTCTATAAAAATCGTGCTTCAGTCTCCTAGTACAAATCGAAATAGGATTCGTCCAAATCTGCGTTCTTATATTGTAGGACGATTTTGGCATAACAAACGTCTGAATTAGGAAATTCTTATTTCACAATTATTTTTAGTATTTTGAGTTAGCTTTCCAGTGCCATTGGTATCACCTCAATCCGATATTCGAGCAGAAAGTTATGGTCAAAATATTGAGACGTGCAGAATCCAAAATTTAATCTAATATGATTTTAACTCCAATTATAGAAATTTTGATTTAATCATTTCTTTGATTTGGTTAGACTTAACCACATTTCCTAGGTCTTCTCAAAGTGTGCTTTAAGCCCAAAATCAATGGAATTTCTTGCATCTTTATTAAAAACCTAAAAACACTAAAACATTAAATCAAACAAATAACAACGCTAAGAAATTAATATATGCAAGTTAAGGAGCTTGAATGTGCAACATTTAGCGCTTATATATATATAGACCAAAATTCTAAATTCTTTCATGCTTGTGCAAACCAAAAATGCAAGGCAAGTATGATTACCCAAATTTTGGATGAGGCGGGTCAAGTCTGGAATACAGAGGAACACATTGGGGAGGCATTTGTAGGGTATTTTCAACGCTTATTTACTGCAGGTCATCTCAGCTTTGGAGAGGAAGGTAACCCCCGCTATGAACAATGTTTTATTAAAGGATTTCTCAGTGGACGAGGTGAGTGTTGCTCTCAACCAAATGGCTCCTTTTAAAGCGCCAAGACCGGATGGATTCAATGTATGCTTTTTTCAGAATAATTGGTCAGCTGTTGGTGTGGAGGTTAGCCGAGCTGTACTCCATATTTTAAACACTGGGTCTTTAAATAAAGAGCTGAATTTGACTTATATTGCATTGATGCCGAAAAAAAGCACTCAACATGTGTGTCTGAATTCCGACTCATTAGTCTTTGCAATGTGTTCTATAAGATTATTTCAAAGATTCTTGCAAATCGACTGAAAATGATGTTGCATGAGATTATCTCCCCAAATCAAAGTGCTTTCATCCCAGTTCGTTTGATCACAGACAATGTATTGGCAGCTTATGAAACCTTACATACCATGGACTCTAAAATGTTTGGTAAAGTAGGGTACATGGCGGTCAAGCTCGACATGAGCAAAGCCTATAACAGGGTGGAATGGGGTTTTTTGGAAGCTGTTATGGACCGTTTGGGTTTTGACTAGAAATGGGTCCACTGATTATGATGTGTGTAAAATCAGCAACCTATGAGGTCCTAGTCAATGGCACTCCTACGGGACGGATCCAACCAAGAAGGGGTATTCGGCAAGGGGATCCAATATCGCCGTACATGTTCCTTTTTTGTGCAGAAGCTCTAAGCTCTCTTTTGATTCAGGCTGGCATTAGAGGAGAACTTACGGGGCTGCCGACATCCAAAAAAGGGCCTCGGATTAACCATTTTTTTTTTTCGACAATAGTCTTTTGTTTTGCAAGGCTACATCATACCATTGGCAACAAATGGCAGCTCTCTTGCAGGATTATGAGATGGCTTCGGGTCATCGCTTGAACCAAGAGAAGACCTCGATCTTCTTTAGCCGTAATACTTCGCAGGAAAGGAAGGAGGAAATAATGAGGGTATCTGGAATCCCTGCAACACAATGCTATGACAAATACTTGGGTTTGCCGGCCTTGGTGGGAAAATCTAGAACTTAAGCGTTCAAGAGCGTTAAGGATAGGGTATGGAGGAGATTAAGTGACTAGAAGCTTAAATTTCTGTCACAAGCCAGCAAAGATTTTTTGAAAGCTATGATACAAGCCATTCCAACGTATAGTATGAGCATCTTTCGGCTCCTGAAGGGTTTATGCTTGGAGATCAATTCCATGATGCAAAAATTCTAGTGGGGCCATCTAGAAAACAAGACTCATATTCACTTGGATGAGTTGAAGTCGCATGGGGATGTCGAAAGATAGAGGGGGAATGGGCATCCGAGATCTTGTGAGCTTTAACGGGCTTTGTTGGCGAAACAATGTTGGAGGTTGCTAAAATCTCCGGACAGCCTTATGGCTAGAATAATAAAGGCGAAGTATTATCCGCATGGGTCTTTCATGACGGCAAATTTGGGCACCAAACCTTCTTTTGCATGGAAAAGTATTTTTGGGGCTCGGGATCTATTGGAAGAAGGGTTGATATGGAGAATAGAAAACGGGAAAAGTGCGAGAATTTGGGGAGACAAATGGATTCCCAAACCTTTCACTTATATGGCCCATTCCGAGCCAAAAATTTTGGACCCGGATAGCGAGGTGAGTGAGCTAGTTAACTGGGGGGCTGGCTGGTGGAATCAAAATCTGCTAGAGGAATTATTTTCGGCAGAGGTGAGAGCTGTCATCAATAACGTCCCAATCAGCAACACAGACCAACCTGATGTGCAAATCTGGCGGGGCACATGTTCAGGGATCTTCACGGTCAAAAGCGCCTATCATTTAGAAAAAAGAAATTGAACAACGAAGTGAACCAGAAAGCTCCAGAAAGGTGCTGGAGAGTGTTTTATGGAAGACAGTTTGGAGCCTTCCTATTCCAAATGCAAAATAAAAATAAAATAAAATAAAATTCGGGAGGGCTTGCCACAACTTGTTACCCACAAAGGACAGCCTGCTGCGAAGGAAAGTTGTTAGTGAACCATATTGTCCCGTTTGTGAGAGGGAACCAGAATCTGTGCTCCATGCATTATGGGAGTGCCCAGCTACAATGGACGTGTGGGGATGCAGTGAACGTATATATATTCCAAAAATGTGCTGCTGGGACTTTGGATTTCTTGCAGTTTGCTGAGTCTATGATGGCAAGATGCGACAAGGAGGATTTTAAATTTTTTATGAGACTTGCTCGCAAATTATGGTATCGGAGAAATCTTTGGGTTCACGAGAGAAGATTCACGCATCCAAATGATCTAGTATATATATATATAATGAAGAACCCGCGCAATGGGCAGAATTATTTATTATCATTTAATTTTAAAACTTAAAACACATCTCTATTGTATTTTTTATTATAAGTCAAAAAAGTTGTGTAAACAAATCTATCATGCCTATTTCAATAAAAAAAAAATACTAAAGGTTATAGAATAGTATATTGTTGAACATAGTGACACAATTACACAACAAGATTGCATGAATATATAAATCACATAAAAATATATTATCATAAGAATCATATATAATTTTAGTTTTAATCCTTATAAATTAAAACATATTAAAAAATCTCATGTGTAATTTAAAATGTAGAGAAGTGTAAAGAAAAAAGAAAACAGTAAGAAGAAAACTTAGAATGAGTTAAAACATAAAACCCTTAATTAATTTTAATTTAAGCACATTAAAAAATACATAAAAATCATAGTAGATCATACCAAAAACACACACACACACACACAAAAAGAGACAAAACTTTGAAATGAGTTAAAACATAAGACCTTTAAAACATAAAACCCATAAAATATATTAAAATATTTATTCCCATATGATAGGAGTAGTTTTATCTTTTCCATAACATAAAGAGATTAAAAATCATGGAAGGAATATTGAAACACGAAAAAAATAATGAATAACAAAGTCAATTAAATTTACAAAAATTAAATATCTCTTTTTTCTTTCTCTCTCTCTATATATTTTTTCCTTTTGACCATCGTTCACATATATAACATAAAAGGAACTACTCTTAGGACAAACAGAAGAAAATAAAAAATAAAAAACTCAATGAACATCAACATAATCTAAAAATTCATACCTCATACCTTTTTTTCACTATTATTTCCTTGAATTCAACGTAAAATTTACATAAGAAAAATAATTAATTTGGATTATATATATATATATATATATATATATATATATATATATATATATAGAGAGAGAGAGAGAGAGAGAGAAAAAAAAATATAAAGAGAAAAAAAAAGAATGAAATAACATATATATATATATATATATATATATATATAACCTAAAATAAATTACTTTTAGGACACATAAAAAAAATAATAATAAAAAAATAAAAATAAAACACTTCTCAATAATCATCAACATAATAAAAAAAAGGCATACCTCATACCAAAAATAACGATAGGAAACTCTCTCTCACTACCATTTCCCTAAATTCAATGCAAAATTTACCAAAGAAAAATAATCAATTTGAATAAAAAATAATAATATATAAATTAGTAGAAATTTTAAGGGGAAAAAAAATGGAAGAACATAACCACATTAAATAAAGATACGAAACTAAAAATAAAATTTTTAATATAATCAAAAGAATTGTCTTTTTTTACTGTATACGTTTCCTAATTTCAATGAAACCTTGAAAACCAATATCGTCCATTAATTAAGCATGTAAACAGAAAAACGAATTACTTAATGAACAACAACACAAACTAACAAATCGTCAACTAAAAATAACGATAGAGAATTATCTCTCACTATCATTTCTTGAATTCAATGTAAAATTTACAAAAATAAAGGAAACAATTTGAATAAAAATAATGTATAAATTAGCAAATATATATATATATATAAGGAACAAAAACGAAAATGGAAGAACATAACCACAAGATAAAGATAAAAAAATTAAAAATTAAAAAAATTAAAAAAAAAAGGAAAAAAAAATGAAAATACTAATATAATTCAAAATAATTGTTCTAGCAAAAAAAAAAAAAAAACTGTAGTGAATTTTTTTTCATTCAGAAACAACAATTGAAAGCTCTCTCTCTTGTTTTTTTTCCTAAATTGAGTGTAAAATTTACAAAATAACATTGAGATATAAATAGAAAGCAAAAAAAGAAAAAAGAAAAATAAAGAGAGAGAAAGAGAGAATTTGAGAATCTTTTGTTTTCTTCATTAAGACATCAAGTTAATGCATAATTGTATGATATAAACAGAAAACAAAAGAAGACATAAAGAAAAATAGAGACAGAAAGAGAAAATTTGAAAACTTTTTGTTATCTTCATTAAGATAATTGAATATATTACAAATAAAACCCCTATGTTTTAATTGTAAAATTTCCCGAATTAAATGTAAAATTTACAAAAGAGAAGTAATCAATTTGAATAAAAATAATATATAAATTCGAGAGAGAAAAATGACACAAACAAAAAATGACGCTTGTCTTTTGTAATGACAAACGAAAAGATGTTTGTCTCTCTCGTCTTTTTCCTAAATTGAGTGTAAAATTTAAAAAATAACATTGAGATATAAATAGAAAGCAAGAGAAGAAAAAAGAAAAATAAACAGAGAGAGATAAAGAGAGCCTAGCCGTCCAAGAGAGGAGGAGGGATAGAGCCCTCCTCCTCCCCCCCTTCCCCCTCTCCCCCCTCCCCTTCTATGCGTTTTTTCTTGGTTTTCCTTGTTTTTGTAGGTGTTTTTTAGCTAGAAATTAGCAACTTCGGCCACTACCGCCCGCTCTCCAAGGTGCTGCGCCTCCCTTCTCCTCCATCCACTCCACCACATGCCAACGCTGGCCAATGCCCATCATCTCCTCCACTTCGGTCACTGCTGATTTGTTGGTTGTGTTGCTTGTTTTGCTTGTTTTGCTTATTTTGAATAATAGTTTTCTCTTTAGATCTGCTCTCGTGAGTGATTTACGAGGAAAATGTAGTTTTCCGAGTGTTTTTCGTTGATGAGGAGTAGATCTACTCTTCTCCGGAGTAGATTTATGCTTTTATGGCTGCTGGAGCTGAGTTTTCTCTGTTTTTTGTTGTTTGTATTTTTGTTTGAATAATGATTGTACAGACCTTTGGATTGTGGGTGTGATCTGTTTTCAGAGCGAGGAAGATGAGCTACTTATGTATTGAGTTGAGTTTATTTAGAACAGATCTGGTGTTACAACTGAAAAGTAGTCATAGGTTAGCAGATATTAATGTCATACATAGGTTTTGAATATTTGATTTTTATGTAAGCATCTATGATTTGTAACCTCGTAACTTCGGCTATGATTTTTCATAGCTTTTTGCTCTGTGATGTAAGAGTGTTACGCTCGTGATCCTTTTTCAATGAGACTGAAATTTTTTCAAAAAAAAAGAAGAGAATTTGGTAACCTTTTGTTTTTTTTTTTTTTTCATTAAGACATCAATTAAATGCATTCCCCCTACGTTTTAATTGTCTCACATTGAGGATATAAACAGAAAGCAATAGAAGATAAAAAGAAAAATAGAGAGAGAGAGAGAGAGAAAATTTAGGAACATTTTGTTTTTTTCATTAAGACAATTAAATATATTACAAATAAAATCTCTACGTTTTAATTGTCACATTGATATATAAACAGAAATCAAGAAAAGATAAAAAGAAAATTAAATAAAGAGAGAGAGAGAGAGATAGAGAATTTGGGAATCTTTTATTTTCTTCATTTAGTCAATTTTTTTTTCTTCATTTAGACAATTAAATACATTACAAATAAAACACCTCCGTTTTAAATGCCCAAAACTTGTTCACTCTCTTAAATGCCACGTGTCGCAATTCTATGCACTATCTAAGATGGCCGGTTTACTCACAAAAAAACATGGATTTATGACACGTGTCATAATTCTAAGCACTCTCTAAGCCAAAACTCGGCTTATATATATATATATATATATATATATATATATATATATATGATGTGATAATAGTTGAGTTGAGTTGAGTTAAACAATAAGCATTAATGCAATCAATTTTCCACCAAATTGGTATGTATAATGAGCCAAAGCGTTTACAAGTCTAAAAGCAGCCTTTATATAATATGATTATAAAGACGGTTTTGTCACAACAAATGCAGACAAAAATGACAAGGTAATGGTTCTTACAAGTTACATCAATCCTCCCCCCGCCTAGAGTACCTTTAATATATGTGAAGATTTGTTACAAGAAAAAAAAAAAAAAAAAAAAGAAGGAAAAATCATTGAAACCTAGATAAACCAGCTTTAAATGCCTAAGAATGGGGGCTGAAAGGAAGAAGAAAAAAAAAATTAAAAATAAAAACGCATTTCTTCAGTACAATTGGTTCTTTTACATAGAGCTTAACAGAGAGTAGAATGTGTTCTGGTGTTGCTTGTTCTGCAGTCTATGAATGGAACCTCCATAACTTGATATGGAATTGGCAGCCCAAAGATTGTGTCTTTAAAGCTGAATTAGTATTTTAAAGTGATGGTTCCATGTGGTGGCGTTCAAGGTTGCGAAGTACAATTTTTGCAAATATTTTGGCTTCGAGAGGGGCAGTTGCTGCCGCAGCTGCAGCACGCAGAACGCGTGCTGCTCCTGCATTCTGCATAAGGCTCGCATGGTGCACAGCATGCCGGCCACCGGGGATAGTAAACTGCAGTTAAAATATGATATATGTGGAGTTTCCACCAATAAGTTTAACAGTGTCTATCAAATTTTAGTGAAAATAATTAACCCAAAAGATGATGGATGGGTACTGCCACACACAATGAGCCCCCCCGCGGGCTGGGGGGGGTGCGCGGGTGTGGGGGTAGGGAGGAGAGATGTACAATTACCTGCAGAAGAGCAAACGCAGCACATGCCTTGAGTGTAGATGATGGGTTTCTTAACATGGCAACAAATCTCCCAATTTCAGCTCCACTAAGGAATATGAAAACAAGGTACAAAAATCAGATGAAGAAAGGAAACATTATGAACTTGAAAAACATAAACACAAGTATATGGCATCACCCTCCCCCCTTTTCCCCAACCAAAAGATCAACTCCCCCACACTGAGAGAGAGAGAGATTCAGCACAGCACATTGACTTTAACATAAAGTAATTTTTGTTCACAATATAAATGACCTTCCTGCTGGAGGTTATAGAAATAAGGACAAAAAAATGGTCCATACACTAGTATCAACCAACGGAAGTTTCAAAGATCATTTAAAGTAGGAAGCACCTAAAAACTCTACCAATATAGGAGTAAATTGTTACAATCTTAAGTTTTTCATATGGCTTAAATACAATCTTAACTATGTGTATATAAGCTCTTGGGCACCCTCAACTTGCAAGCTAGTTTTCAATGATGAGTTATACTCAAGGTTGGCTCCTTTAGGCTATAAGGTGGTGTTTGGCAAAAGGCATGGCCAGCCTAGATACTGTTCAAATCCTTTTATTTGATGTGAAATTACACTATTATCCTTCATTTATTTCTCCCAAAATATCCAGGATGGAGGGGTAATATCCCGACTCCTCCTTTGCCAATTATGTTCTCTTCCTTCAAACACTCCAACACGTGCTCGGCCTTGAAATCGAGCCGTTGAAACGCCGTCAGCTTCCACGCGCGAGACTTCTGGAGCTTCTTTTTTCGCATCAAGTAAACCGTAACGAGGACCAGGGACAGAGCCGTTACGATTGCGATCACGGCCATTACGACCTTCCAAGCCCCGTAATTGCTACGGCTCCGACCCGAAACCTGACCCGGAGTGCCCACAAAAGACGGGCAAGTGGCAGGATGTGGCGGACAGAGATTGGGGTTCCCAGCGAACAAGCTGTCATCGAAAACCAAGAATTGCCCGACTGTAGGAATTGTTCCCCGAAGATTGTTTTCCGAGAGGTCTAGCGTTGTGAGGCTCGTCATGAATTTGATTTCGCTGGGGATTTGGCCTGTGAGCTGGTTTCTCGAGAAATTGAGAATGCTGAGATCCTTCAGCTTGGAAATCCCTTTGGGAATTTCATCAAACAGGTTGTTTCGACTGAAATCGGCGGAGGTTAAAGAGGTACAGCTCGAATTGAAGCCGGAATTTCGCCGTTGAGATTGTTGGCGCTCACGTTGATCCTCGAGAGTAAGTGTAGATGAAAGATTTCCTCCGGAATCTCACCTGTAAAAACTATTCATTTCCAGCAATAGAGTCTGCAAATTCTTGAAATTTCGAATTCCCGGAGGAATTTTCCCGGTGATTTGATTGCCGGAGAGCGTGAGAATTCCGAGTTCGCCTGCAGAAAGCTCGAAGGAAAGCTCGCCAGAGAAGTGGTTCTCGTTGACCTCGATCAGTGCCACCAAAGGCAAGTTGAAAATCCCCACCGGAATCGTCCCATTGAGCTGGTTCTTCATGATTCGGATCTTTGTAAGCGACTTGCATTCGCCGAGTTCTTCAGGGATTGGTCCGAAGAAGAAATTCTCCATCAAGATCAGCATCGACAATCTCCCTCCTTTGCACAAATCGCGAGGAATCAACCCGGTGAGATGATTGGTCACCACGTCGAGTTCCTTGAGCTTTCCATTGCGACCCAAGTTTTCGGGGAGTTCGAGCGTGAAGTTGTTCTCCCATAGCTGAAGCACTTCGAGATTTGGAAGGTCTGTGGAAAAATTTCAGAGAGGGGCAATATGGTAAAAAAATGTCAAAAGTTGAGTCTAAAAACCGGTCAATGGCCCAGACTATGAACAGTGTCTGGGCCATGGCTTTTGCCAAACGAAGCCTAAAGATCAGCCACCACATCGAGAATAGGATGAGACGCAGCTCGTTGAGTATGAGATCAAATGGGTTGCAATTTTGTGGTCGATTTATGGAGGTGACCTAAAGGCTTGATTAAAATATCTTGGTACTATGTCTTGGCATAGTATTAAGTTATTGAATACTGATAAATGAGTAGAACAACCAAAAGAAAAACGGTTACCACTGGGTCAATGTTGATAAAGTGGGTGGCCAAAGACACCTGCTACAGAGCATGGTAGTATGTTATGATCTAAGTGTTTCACATGGCTTACGTACAATCTTAACCATGTATAAATAAGCTCTTGAGCACACTCTTGCAAGCCGATTTTCAGGGGTGAGTTATATAGCTGAGATTTGTATAACAAATAAGGTAGTATTTTCAATTGTCTTACATGTTATTTAAACAATTACAGCTAGTTTCCTTACAGGTAACAACAAAATGACTACTACAGCAAAGAGAATAACAACTAATCAAATTCAAGACAGAAAATGACTCTGCAGAAATAAGAAATGGTTAACAACATAATGAAAGGGTTTAGAGTTGAACTGGTATAAATGTATATGAGTAGCCAGAAAGAACATGAGTTGATAGAGAGAAGGGAAACCTGCATCTCAGATGCCCTGCTTCTTGAATACGAGCTGCTTCTGTTACGTGCGACAATGATGCAGGTGCTGATGATGCAGCAGCAGCAGCAAATGCTTGTGGATCAGAAAACGTCAGGACAAAGGCTTCGATGTGTTTCAAAGCCATCCTTCTAGCCCCATCTAAACTCACACTCTTTGAAACGCTTTCTGATGAAGTCCCTATCAGAGCAAATTCATCCATTCTGCAGAGAGTAGAACAGAATTGAATTCATATAAACCCAAGTTAATTCTTCCAAAACAAGTTCAGATAACTCACATGAAGATTAATCCACAAACCATTAATGGAGATACTTTAATCTCTTGTTAACCCTTATTTTTGGGGAATTAAGGTGGAAAGTACTGCAGGTTTTAAGACAAAAGAAAAATTGTTTTAATTCTAATAACAAGATATCTCATAGGAGTTAATAGAGAATTATATGAAGCAAAAAGCTTCTCATGGCTCTCCTTCTGAAAGTTTTTTTTTTTTTAATTAATGCCATGGTATTCCACCGAGCTCAGGCCTCTTCTATATATACTGAAAAGAGTAACAATTAGTTTAGTTTTTGTACACACCTTTTGTTACTATATCCCTCAAAAACTCCAATATCCATATAAAAAGTAAATGAAAAGAAATAACAATAATACAAAGAGCAAAAAAATAAATAAATTGGTCCCCCGACATTGATGGTATAGTTATCTGTGCATTGGTAGTTTAAATTAGCTTTATATGGATAAATTGCAGTTTTGTAGCCAAGCTTTGTTTTCCAATCGGGAAATAGGCCATAACACATGGAAAAAATTTGGAAAGAAAAATTAAGTAAAAAGTCCCCCAAAAATAAAAAATAGAGATGGCATTATTATTATTATTATTATTATTATTATTATTTTTTGATAACATAGGAGAGACGGCATTATTATTAAATAAAGAAGCAAAACATCAGAAATGTAAACCTGACAAAAACAAAGAACGAGTATTGCGAGCATAATTATGTCTGTCACAGCAAATATTATTACCTCCCATCAAACATGTATGCCAATGCTAATGCAGCCATGAAGCGTGCCATTTTTGATACTGATGTCTTACAAAGATGAACTAAGGCAGAAACTCCCCCTTGCTCCACTATATGGAGAGCATTACCAGGATTAAAAGCAAGATTCCAAAGAGCTCCCGCAGCTGTTTCGTGGACATCCTGAAGGGAAAATATAGATTAAGCAAAACTTATGCCATAATTATTCTTAAAGCAGATATTGAAAATAAAAATTTTTGGTAGGGACATTGATCATTAAGAAGAGGAAATGCTTGCCTCAGCTTCGGAGCGTGCCAATGCAATTAGAGGTGCTACACCTCCTTCACGACCAATAGCAACACTGACAAATACAAAGGAAGATACATGGCATTAGAGTCTGTTAGAAGAGTTACTAGGGTTGGAGGGTAGTTTGGTCATTGTGATATTTCCCTAATCCTATATATTGGGATGTTTGTATTAGGTTAAGGATAAGCTGAATAATATTGAATCAGCCTCCTCTTCTCCCTCTAATCTTCTTGCTGCAAAACTCTTGACATAGTATCAAAGTGTGTTTTGATTCTTGGCTAATCCTCTTGTTTGGTTTTCTCTCGTTTGTGGCAGCACCGCCTGTGTGGGTTAAGCCTACACGGGCAGTGCCAGTAACCTAAAAAAAAAAAAAAACAACAACATACTTTAACATACTCTTAAAAAAAAAAAAAAAAAAAAAAAAAAAAATGTTTTGGTGATCTCCAGTGAAAAACAAAAAAGAAAAAAGAAATCCTTTACTATGCGTTTTCACGGTAGTTGGTTGTCGTTGTGCCTTGTGCAGTGGCGCTCGGTGGTTTTTTTGTTTGCTTGTTTCTTCCAAGCTTAATTGATATGATTTATATGATCCAGCTTGGGGGGGGAGCATTAGAAGAGGTATTAGGGTGAAAAGTCATTAGGGTTTGAGGGTAGTTTGGTCATTATGATATTTCCCTAATCCTATATATTAGGATGTTTGTATTAGGTTAAGGATAAGCTGAATAATATTGAATCAGCCTCCTCTTCTCCCTCTAATCTTCTTGCTGCAAAACTCTTGACAAAGCCAATATAACATATAACGAAGAATAAATTAAATCCTTCCCTAAAAGGAATTCTGGAATATTCTTTTCTTTCTTTTTTTTTTTAATAAAAGTAAAAAAAAAGTATTCATAAGAGTATCAAAATACAACCAGACTAACAATACATCAGTGATGAGAAGAGAATATCAGAATGTTTTCCAAATCCGAATAATCTTATTCATACATAAGATAAAATAATGTGAGTCATTTACGATATACAGGCACAGTAAATTGCATCCTGCCCTATGATGAATATGACAATACTTCGGAAAGAAAAATATTGTAGTACGATTGAAAGTCCCATAACTAGGGGTGTTAAATAAGCCCAGCTGCTCGTGAACTCGGCTTGGCTTGGTTAAAGTCGATTTGGTCTCGGTTCGAATAATAAATGACCCATTCACAAACACAATAATCTGCTCGAATATTAAACGAGACATACTCGAATAAACTTGGCTTAGCTCGTATAAGCTTGACTCAACTCCTTCAACTCGAATCGTTAGCTTGCTCGTATATTTAAATATACATGCTTATTAATATATATAAGCATGTATATTAGTTACTAAGTAATAAGTATGGGATATGTATCGAACCCATTACCAATCAACATAAAATTACATAGATTTGAAGCAAAGACATCAATTCAATCACTAAGATACCCATCAAATGACAAAAATTGCGAACAATATCACTTAAAGTTAAGCACAAGTTCTTTGGCACATCTCCTGCAGCTGCTTTTTTCTTCGAATTCTTACTCTGTAGCGGCACAGTTATAAAAGTCTTAGTCTTGCTAATGGGTCTGCTTTTCTCCAATTGCACAAAGTCACCAACCTTGAACTGGTCATCTGGGTCATGAGCCAGGTGATTCTTCTTCTTCCTCAGCCACCTCTTGTACTTCAGGCTTCCACAGCCACAATCTTGTCATTGGTGGCACAAACGATTTTACCCTGCATTGATTTCATGGCTCTCATGGGAGGGAGGAAGGTATGGGATTGTGGGAATGGTGGGATGAGAGAGGAAGTGCATTTGGAGAGGAAGAGAGGAGTGGATCCATGGAAGAATGGAGTGGAGATCTTGAGGGACTGTAAGGGAGGGAATTGGAAGAGAGAGGCATTGAATTGGGTTTGGGCTTGGGAGGGGATAAGGAGCTGGAGTTGTGAGCTTTAGTTTCAACTTTTTTATATCTCTTTTGTAAGTGGATTGGCCATTGTACACACCATTCTCATCCAAATTCCCAGCATTAATCTGAACGGTGGAAAGACGAAATGGACTAACACTACACAGTACCTGCAGAGATGGACGAAATCTGCCATTGACTGACCTCAAAACTCAGGCTTGAAGGTTCTCGCCCATAAAAGGAGAAGATGCCTTTTCATTCAAGTCTCACATGGGAAGGAAATGGTGGAATCCCACAAGAATAGCTCTATAAAAAGGGAAGCCACCGCATCTTTTAAAACAAAAAGAGAGCGCTAGCTTGTTTATTAAATGACATGCTCTCCATGAATAACAGTTTTTTGATGTTTTAATAAATAATTTTTTTAAGTAAAAAATATTACAAAACTCCAATCAAGCTCGAGTCACTCGAGCTCCATTGGAGGCTCGGCTTGTTAAGCTAGCCGAGTTTGAGCCTAACAAGCCAAATTCGAGCATAACTTGAAAACACGGCTCAAGCTCAAGCCGAGTTCAAGCTTCCAAGTTATGTATTTGAGCTGAGTCCGGCAGCTAAAACTCGGCTCAGCTTGGCTCGAACACAACCCTACCCATAACACAAGAAAGCTAAGACAAAGCAGTCACTCAACTTGAAAGCCACAATAACTAAAGTTATATAAAATTGATATAGCCTTGATGACTATTTCTAATACCAAAAAGACTAGTTATTTTATTCGGAGACCAGTCACTCCATTGGGAAAAGGGATATGCAATCCATCTATGTTTCCAGCGTGGCCAATTTTCCATTTTTCCACATGATGCCTTTATCAACAAGCTGCAAGATATCAAATCAGAAGACACTGAAAGCATGTTTAAGGAACTCAGCAATCATACACTGACGTAGTGTTTCTTCCCATTCATACATTCCGCCAGTGCGAGGTACTGCCCATAACTATTCCTACACCTCTGCACAAAATACGCCCTACTTCCCACCCTTAACAGTCCTGTAAAATTCCTTCAAATTCTCCCCTTTTACCACCTCCTCCACAGTTACCAACAAACAAACCACGGTAGACTTGCCCAAAACCACAGTTCCAGAGACTCCTCTGCTCTTCTCAGTGATGCGCAAACTCAAAAGCCTCTCTTAGAATGCTAGCTCAAACATTATCATTTCAGCATAATAATAACTTGCATTACCCTTCACCATCTCTAATGCTATAATGGAACCAAAAGACAAACTGCAACAAATTCGATGACAATCACATCGGGATGCACTCTCACGCATTGACTACCATTGCACCATCGGTTTTTAACTAAAAGAATAAAACATGCCACTTCTTGTTGTTCTAATAACAATATTAAGAAAAACATACAGGTTTTTTTCCTGACACAAGGATGTGCTACCCAATCAGTCTTTCAATAATATATTAGAGTAAACACATCCTTGCTTGCACTGATTTTTTTTTTTTTTTTTTTGATGAATTTGCATGCACTGAAAAATAAGCGAAACAATTTTTTGATTGGTTGCCACTTAATTGGATATGATGTACTATATCCAAGTTGGATTTTGATATAATGAATTCAAACACCCTATCAAAACTCAATCTGATTGATTTGTATCCAAGCCACTAACGGCTAGGTTGAGCACGCCCCCTACAGGCAGATTTCCACCTGCCCTGCCCCCGCATCTTCCCCCTAGCGGGGAGCGGTTTCAGGAACTGCCTGCCCATTCACAGGGGCAGAATACAGCCGTATCTGCCCCCAGCGAATGTGTATTTTTTTGCAATTCCGTTTGTTTGACCCTTTTTTTATTTTCCTCCATTTTCTCGGCAACCAAACAGAGGGTCAAACAAAGCCTAACAAATCTCAACAAACAATAAAGAAATAAACAAAGAATGTGGAGAGAGAAAGTGAGACTAACGTAATGTCCTCTGCTAACGCGTATCCACTACCATGTCATCCACCGGCGCCTTTAACAAGATCATGGAGGCCAAGAAGGCCATGCTTCCTGACAATGGGCTGTGATAGAATCTCAAATCTTAGGTCTCTCTCTCCTCCTGAGAAAGGGTTGTGGCAGAATCTCAATCAGCGCAGATGTTGGTTTGGGTAGCGTATAACTTTGGGCAGTGTGTGACTCGAAGAAAAGAAGTATGGTGCATTTGAATAATGAGAGAAAGGAGGAGGCGTGAGTGTGGAGTGAAGAAAGTCGGTGTGGGAAAACATGAAAAACCTTGGAAGAAGAAAAATGGGAGTGTTGGGAAAACGAATAGGCACGGTGGGCAAGCAGGTATTATCCGCCCCCGCATATCTTAAAACCGCTATCCGCTTGTTTTGGGTGGATTTTAAAGATTGATTTGGTCCGCTTGAGTAATGGGGGAAAAATCCGCCCATCACCCTCTTACGGGTGGGCAGATGCTTGCAGGTGGGCCGGTTATAACTGGCCCGCTGATCACCCCTACTAACAGCTGTAGGTCGCATCAATTTTTCCAGCAGAGGTAATGATATGATGTATCAAGGATATCGTCATAACAGTCAAAGCTCATTCAAACAAGGCACTATGCCCCTCTCTTCGGACTAAAAAAGAGGGAAATAAAAAATATCAAGGCACTGAGCAGGATTGGGCTTTATAATTTCTTTCAGGCGTTTACAGTTGTATTTTGTACGTTAATTCAGACAATGTGGCTATTGCAAACAAGCAGTATTGCATTTGATCAAAATCTTTTCCTCTTCACAGTTGTGTTTTGTATACCTTTCCCTCTTTCCATTTGATTAATTTTTTTATTGATAAATGTCCGTGCTCCCTCATAAGATTGTCGTTAGTTGTGCAACAATTGCTTTGTCAGTTTGCATTAGCATAATTCTTAGGTGGATCAAACAGAACATATAATCTTAGATGCATCAAAAGCTTGTCTAGGAATCACATCTGTATTGACAGAAATGAGACAACAATTATAGGAAAAAGTTCTTCACATACCTATTGGCTTCTGACACTGACAATCCCCAGAGAGCACCGGCAGCCCTCTCCTGAAGACCCGGGGAAGCATTTGAACAAGATTGTGCAAGAGCAACCTAAATTATCGAGAACAAATCTTCAAGATGCAGTGAAACTTTATAGCAGAAAATTACTGACAATTATTTTGCAATTTTGATGATTTAAATTTAAGAAAACTCATCACGCTATAAATAGATTATAACCATTGCAGCTTACCTGCAGGACACTTTAACAAAGAACTCACTCAAATCGTTCCGAAAGATTATGTAGGTAAAAGATATCTTCAACGTGAAATCAACACTTCTCACATAAGTTGGGAGAAACATATTAATTATCAGTTACTTATAAAAAGAATATTAATTAACAGAGTGAGTGAGCTTAAGTACATAATGCGTGCATGCATGTGTTGTGTTTTTGTATGTTTGTGTGTGTGTGAATATTATAAAGATGAAACATCACAAAATTAAGAAAACATATTCCATGTAAAAGCAACTTTTTTTTTATCAAATTTGATAAGGAGTATACCTAACAATTCCATACTTCTTACATGTCAACTTCAGCAAACAGGAGCCTATAGCTCATGTACCTTTTATTATGCATGATTTTCACAGAAATGATACTTCCAGTCAAAAGCAATCGATTAGTAAATTAATCAATAAGAAACTACTTATTTCAGGTGAAGGGCTTCACGCTTTTTTCCCTATATTACTGAAAGCACTAGTCAAATTTTTTTTAATAAGTAATGTTGTATATACGAAAAAGCATAGAGGGGTAGAACCCTAGTACATAGAAAATATATAAGAGAACGCCTAACTAGAAAGAGAAAAGAGGGTAAGAACGTCGGAAAAGCTAATACCTAGAGGAGCTAAATAAGTAGAGCTTTCCAAGTAAAGATAGAGAAAAAGAAAAAAAAAAAAAAAGAGGAAAAGAGTTCCTCTAAAGTCCTCTCTAGGACATTGAAGATTTTGTCATTTATTTCCCTCCAAAGGCTCCACATAAGGCAAAGAGGAACCATCTTCCACACTATCGCGCTCCGAGAGCGACCCCCTGACAACCAGCAGGCGAACAACTCTACCACACTATTAGGAGAAAGACCAAAATGACTGAAAATTGCGTTCCGTAAGGCACTGGCGGTCTCGCAGTTGAGGAGGAGATGATCGACAGACTCCCCGTTCATTTTACACATGCAGCACCTGTTGACCACGATCAAATGTCTAATCCTAAGATTGTCCATGATGAGAATCTTTCCTAGGGCTGCCGACCAGGCAAAGAAAGCCACTTTTGAAGGGGGGCTTGGTCAGCCAAATACTCTTCCAAGGGAAAGGAGGGTTATCTTTGTGAACTAGAATTTGGTAAAAGGATCTAACATTGAATTCCCCTTTGCGAGACAGAATCCACCAAAGCTTGTCCACCCCTACTCTATTCCCCCCTAAAGGAGTACAAGACAGAATAAAAGGAGGCTAGAACATCCACTTCCCAATCGTATGCCAAAGAAATAATGCTGACATTGGACTAAAGGGAGCCACTCGAATAATCCATGTTAACAGCGACATGTGCATCCTTCGCACTAGTGATGTTATATATAACACTGGAAATGCTTCGTTGAGACATACCTCGCCACACCACACATCATCCCAAAATTTGATCTTAGACCCATCACCTGGATCAAATCTGGTATGACTCGAAAAAAGCCTCCACCCCCTTCTAATGTACTTACAAAGCCCCACCCCATGCAATCTTGAAGGATTAGAGGAGCGTCACTCGCCCCAATCACAATCAAATTTGGCATCTACAATAGCTTTCCACCAAGCCTCGCTCTCATTCACATAACGCCACAACTATTTTTTTTTTTTTTGATAAATAAGTGATTCATTGAAAAGCACAGAGGAGCACAACCCTAGTACACGGGAAATATACAAAGAAATGCCCCACTAAAGGCAAAAAGATGAACATAAAGATAAAAATTGAGACATGGTGGAAATCTTAAGCACACTACAAGCTTCGGTCCAATGGAACAATGTTTGAGCCACAACCATTTCCCTAATAGGGCTTGATTGAACAACCGCAAACTCTGAATTCCAAGACCTCCTTCGGAAATAGGAGAACAAATTTTGGGGCAACTAACCAAGTGATATTTAAATTCATTACCTACTCCACCCTATAGGAAATCTCAATGAAGCTTCTCAATCCGATTTGCCACAGAAGCTGGAATGGGAAAGAGAGAAGAAATAAGTAGGTAAGTTGGAGAGAGTGATTTTAATAAGGTAACTCTACCACCCTTGGACAAGTACATTCTTTTCCAACTAGCCAACCGACGCTCGATCTTTTCCACAATGTCGTCCTAAATGGACTTAGCCTTGAAGCAAGCCCCTAAAGGAAGACCAAGGTACTTCAAAGGAAGAGAGGATGTCTCGCAACCTAGAATGCCAGCCAGCTCAACCAAGTCATCCACATTTCCCACAAGAACAAGGATCGACTTGGCCATGTTCACCTTCAACCCAGAAACAGCTTCAAAGCATACTAGTAACGCACGTAGGGAACTAATATGTTCGGTGTTGGCCCCGCAGAAGACCAAAGTATCATCTACAAACAACAAATGAGAAATAGTAGTCGTCTTGGAAGATCTAGATCCCACAGAGAAACCTGAGAGAAGGCCATTGTCAATAGTGGTTGTGATCATTCTGTTTAAAGCTTCGATGACAATAACAAACAGAAAAGAAGACAGAGGTTCTCCGTGTCTCACCCCACAAGAACTGCTGAAAAAGCCAGACGAAGAACCATTAACCAAAATGGAAAAGCGCGCCAACAAAATACAATGCGCTATTCAAGAGCACCATTTCTCCATGAAACCGCTTCTTTTCAACAAATACAATAAGAACTTCCAATTGATGTGATCATAGGCTTTCTCCATATCCAACTTACAAAGCACCCTTGGATCGCCAGCCTTGATATGGCTATCCAGGCATTCATTAGCAATTAGAACAGAATCCAATATTTGTCTTCCCTTAACAAAGGCGTTCTGAGGCTTTGAGATGATCTTCTCCAACACCCTTCTCATTCTATTGGAAAGAACTTTGGCTATGATCTTGTAAACCCCGCTTACAAGGCTCATAGGATGGAAATCCTTGAGATGCGAAGCTCCGGGCTTCTTTGGAATTAGAGCAATAAAGGTGGCATTACAACTTTTCTCAAACTAACCACGAGCGTGGAAGTCTGAAAATACCCTCATAATATCTGTTTGGATCACATCCCAGCAATCTTAGAAGAAGGCCATAGAAAACTCGTTCGGACCAGGAGCCTGTCTCTATTCACACTCTTTACCACCTCTAATACCTCTTGTTCCTCAAAAGGAAGCTCAAGACGAGAGGCATCCTCAGTGTCCAACAGATCAAAAGGAAGGTCATCCAACCTGCGCCTCCAACTATGGTGTTTTGAAAACAGAGTCTCATAGAACTAGATAGCATGATCCCCGAAATAGAGCCGCTAACCGATAGGGACTCTATGGAATTGAATCTCCTATTCGAGTTGGCAACTCGGTGAAAAAAATGAGTGCATTTAACACCCTCTTTCAGCCAGAGAACCCTAGACTTTTGTCTCCAGCTAATCTCCTATTGCAAGATAGAATTTTCCAGCTCGCTGGTTAGAAGGCTTTTTCTCGCCCTCTCTTCATTGTTTAAGCTTCTTTCACCCTCCATATTATCGAAAGCACTTAGCTCTTCAAATCTCACTCTATTAAGCAACTCCACATTACCAAACACTTGCTTGTTCCACCTTTTAATGTCTACCTTTAGAGCTTTCAGGTTTTGGGCTAAGATAAAACTAGGGATGCCTCTAAAGTGATAGGACAACCACCAAAGCCTCACTTGATCCACAAAACCATTAGTTTTCAGCCACATATTCTCAAACTTGAAAGGTCTTTAGCCCCCTTGGAAGCAATCACAATCAAGAAGAATGGGGAAATGATCGAAGCATACTCTAGAGACCCTTCTCTTAAGCAAATCAAGATACTTGGCTTCCCAATCCAGCAACATAATGAAACGGTCAATTCTGGACCAAGAGGTATTGTAGGACCATGTGAATGATCCCCCAGCTAGAGGAAGATCCATCGATCTCTGCTCTGAAATAAAGTCCAAAAACTCTAACATCGTGGAACAAAGATGGGCTCTGTCGATCTTTCACTAGGAAAACGGGCAACATTGAAATCGCCACCAATGTACCAAGGCAAATCCCACCAACTAATCAGACCAACCAACTCCTCCCAGAGAGAACTTCTCTCATTATAAAGATTGGGGCTGTAGACCCCTGCAAAAGCCCAAGCAAAGTCATCTACACTCCTGAAAGAACAGGCTGCAACATACTCCCCTGTATAAACCTTGATCTTCTCCACGAATCTCGTATCCCACATCAATAAAATGCCACCTGAAGCCCCTATGGAAGGGACATAACACCAATCGGCATGAAGGCAACCCCACAAACTAGAAATGACACTGCTGGAAATAAAATCCAGTTTAGTTTCTTGCAAACAAATGATATCAGCCTTCCATTGCCTTGGAAGATTCCTAACCCTCAACCGCTTGTCACCAACGTTTAACCCTCTAACGTTCCACGATAACAATTATGGCTTCATTAAATAACTCTTTGAGCCCTCCCCTTGTTTCGAACCCGAGAAGTACTAGCACTATGAGCTTCGTAATTGATGGAGCTAAACAGGTTATTCAACTCTCTCGTGCCTTTCTTTCCCACCGTTGAGCCAGAAGCCATGCCCCGATGAGCATTGCTGGCAATAATGTCAGCAAATAAAGCTGATAATTTCCACTCGGAATCAAAACTGACCCACACCTTTCCCTACCATCGTATTCTTCTATAACCAGGAAACCACCATGTCTGTTGAAACAATGTTGCGCTAGAACACAGGGAAAGCCAGGCTTGGCCTGATCCTTGAAAACCCTTGAGTCCTTCGCTGCCACCAGCTCATCGAAAATATCCAATAGCCAAACTGCTTCTTGGTTGCTCAGACAGACGGACCACAGCAAGCCTCTACATCTCTCTTGGATTTTCAAGCCAGTAGAGCCATCCTTCACCAACATCTCTAAGTCTTTGGATTCCACAGACCAACTTCTTGACAGACCCATACAAACGTCACGCGAGGAGCCCCAGCTAAACGACAGGGGACAAACGAGAGGAGGAGTAACGCACCTCCGCGCCCCACCTCCGGGAAAGAAAGGGTAGGAGAGAGAAGAGAGAAAATTTGGATGCTACGGGACAAAAGGGTCGTTTCGTTTAGGTGGACTTGGTGTGCACTAGTCAATTAAGAAGGCACTTTCTAAATAGGCATCGAACAGCATATCTCACAAATACTTCCTCTTGAAGCACTTCTTATTATAGGATGTTATGCAAAATTCAATGTAGGATCAAACAACTAAAATGGTTTGGGCTCAAAAAGGTAAATTTCATACCAAAGCCTCTACACCACCAGCAGCTGCAATTGCTTCTCGATTTCTGTCATCAAACGATAAATTCCACAATGCACCAGCAGCTTCTTGCCTATTTGATAAGCAGATACAGTGATCAGATAAAACTGATAAACAAACAACGCTATAATGATATAAAAGAGGCTCATTTAAGATAAAACAACAAGGGAATATTTTAATCCTGCTTGCAGAAACAGAAGTTCAGATTCACGAGTTTAAAAAAACATTGGTCTCATAAAGTACAAAAGTTCCAATTAGAGTGACCAAGGAAAAAGAATGAATTTCTCCCATAAATGCCTCAATAAGTCTACAAAATATAATTTGAAGAAGATTGGTATGTAGACAGTAGTTGCGAGTCAACATTGACAGCATTGATAAGTTCCAAATTATTTAGTCAGAAATGTCACAAAACCCCCTGCCCTTGGGGGATTTCCACAGCGACGGCATCTTTTGAGTGGCTGAAAGGGTAAAAATAACCCAAAATCCATAGTAAGGAAGCTACAGTGGATATTACTGTTAAAGTTGTAAAATGTTAAATGAATAATAGTAGATTCAAGACTCCATTTTGCATTAGTAATCATTTTCTCAAAATAAATAAATGAAAAAAGGCACTAGCTTCAAAGACAACCATTACAAAATAAGCAGACAGATAAGTTATAACTGCTAGAAATATACTTAGTATTACCCGAGAAGCCTTCCATATGTAAAATAAAGCCTGAAGCATTATTACAATCAAACACCAACATGAAACTTTTCGAGGGTAAGAAACATGCCCATCAAATAGACATATCTAAACAGTTACAAAATGCAGTCTGGGGAGTTCTTTGTTTCCCCTATTTCTTCTTTTGGGGTGCCCCACCAGGGTGAGGAGCCTGCCACTCAGTGTTTATACAAAAATGCATTTATCAAAAAGAATGAAAATAGTTGGAAGATGATTAAAAAAATGACAATATTATGTAAGTTAGAAGCCATGGATCAGTGAATCTATTAGCTATAATGAAGATTAAATAGGAAATATAAATTCAGAAGAAATTGTTAATTACCTGACACCTTCGTGAGGAGATCGTGTAAGCTGAACAAGTGCTTCAAGAGCACCTGCCTCTTGTCCAACAGCAGCATTGTTACTGTTGCTATCTCCATGAGCAGCCAAATTAGCTAAGGCACGAGCAGCCTGCATATACAAGGAGTGCACCAAATTAGTTTGGAACAAAGCCACATGCAGACACAAATAGAGAAATGAAGTATACATTTTAAATTAGATGTGTGTGTGTGTGGGGTGTGGGTGTGGGTGTGGGTGTGGGTGTGGGGGGGAGAGAGAGAGCAATGGGAACTCCCTGTAGAAAACCCATTGTGCCAGATAATATTACAGAACCATTTGAAACATGAAATCGGATATCAATGACTACATCAATTTTAAGATGTTATAATCATACCATTTTAGCCAAGCGAGGCATAAATCACTGGCTCTCTCTCACTATATTTTTTGGTACGTAATCGCAAATTCATTAAAAAGCGCAACCCAAGTACTTTTAAAGTATACAAGAGAAACACCTACCCAAAGAAGAAAAAATATCAAGAAAAGCATGAAAGTTAGAAATATTAAAGTCAAAGGCAGCCGCCTGATAATAAAGTGTCTTGAAGAAAACGCCTTTAATTCCACCATTGTCTGCTTCCAGTCTTCAAAATTCTGATTATTTGTTTCCTTTCACAGACGCCACATTAGGCAGGACAGAACCATCTTCTACACTGCAGCGTTTTAATGACTACCAAATTGCCCTCTCCAGCATGCAAAAATGTCTACCCATCTAGGCCTAACCCAAGTTAACCCTACACAACTGAAGATCGTATTCCATAGAGCACTAGCAATCTCACAATGGAGTAAAAGGTGATCCACTAACTCCCCACTCTTCTTACACATACAACACCAATCAACCACTTCGTTTTCTTAGGTTATCCATGGTGAGGATTTACCCTAAAGTGGTCAACCAAGCAAAGAATGCCATTCTAATAGAAACCTTATTCCGCCAAATACTTCTTCAAGGGAAAGGAGTACTATCATGGAGACTAAGGACATTGTAGAATGATCTAACATCGAATAACCCTCCCTTGGAAGGTACCTAAGTTTTCACCTCCCCGTCTCAATCTAAAGTGCAAACAAATTGAAGAATGAGGTAAAGAGATCCTCCTCCTAGTCTTGAACCAATATGATAAAGTTAACATACCACTAATGAGTCATTAGAAAACTCCAAATAATTTGCCACGAAAGCATCCTTAAAATGGGCATGTTGAACAAGTCCAAAAAAGCTACTTTCAGGGCCTGATCACCGTACCACACGTCATGCCAAAATCTAATTTAGGAATCATCACCCACCTCAAATCTAGTGTGATTAGAAAAATCCACCCAGAACCACTTAATATTTTTTCATAACCCCATCTCATATGACACATGAACCTCAATTAAACACCACCCACCCCACAAGTTTCCATATTTAGAATCCACTACCACCCTCTAGAGGGCCTCTCTCTCATGAATAGCATAATAGCCACTTCCCCAAAGCACTATATTCATCACAATTGAATTTCAAACTCCCAAACCTCTTTCGAAGATCGGAGAGCAAAGCTTAAGCCAACTACCCAAGAGGAATTTGAACTCATCACCAATGCCACCCCACAAAAACTCTCATTACAACTTCTCTATGCGATTGGCAACACCAACTGGGGGGGGGGGGGGGGGGGAAAGACATGACGTACACAAATTAGATAAGATACTTTTAATCATGGTAACCCTCCAACCCTTTGACAAATACAACCTCTTCCAGTGCTCTATCTCCTCAATAATGCCATCCCAAATAGAATTGGCCTTAAACAAAGCTCCCAACGGAAGACCTAGGTATTTCATAGGAAAAAAAAAAGATCCTGCAACACAAAATGCTAGTAAGACCTTCAACATTATTGCCATTGCCAACAGGGGACCAACTTTGATTTAGCCAGATTCATCCTCAAACTTAAGACTGCTTCGAAGCATAAGAACAAGCAATGCATTTTTTTATAAGTAATCGAGATATCATTAAATGCATACAAAAAGTATACAATAGAAACCACCTAACTAGTATGAGCAAAAAGAACATGAAAATCATAATAACTAATCACCAAAGAAAAACAAAAACAGTTGTCCAAAGATACAGGGCATTGAAGAATAAAGACTTAATCTCCTCCAAAGTCCTCTCACAGTCCTGAAAACTTTTGTTGTTCATTTCCCTCCATAGACACCACAAAAGCCACGAAGGCACCATATTCCACGCAACAACACTCTTAAGTGTTGCCAACAATCCACCAAAAAGCATACAAGTCGACTACTCATTTATGCATAACCCAAGACAGCCTACATCAACTGAGGAAAACATTCCAAAAGGCTCAAACAACCCTCTTTTGGAGGGGACCCACTACAGCTTGTTCTCACCCTCCTGTAAATACAACACCCTGAAAAATGAGGAAAAGATATCCACCTTCCAATCATGAGCCGCTCTAGAAAAGTTTACATTTGACTAAATGAAACCACTAGAAAGTTTCACATTAGCTACAACAAAAGCATCCTTTGCGCAAGTAATACCATCTAAATATAGAAAGGATTTTTTAAGGGCCATATTTCTACACCACAAACCATGCCAGAATTTAACCTTAGAGACCTCAAATCTTGAAGCCATTGGCCCTGAACACTCAAGATTGTCATTCACACAAGGTGGACAACAATTCAAAGGCTCACAAACGATGCGTTCCCCCGAGAGCATAAAACCAATTCCAAACATGGCTGACTATTCCCTTCTATACAACACACATCAAGCCCCGCCAAAGTGGCAGAATCTTTAACACCCAAAAAACTATTCATCTCCCTCCTTGGGAACCAAATCACTCTCCTTACCCTAATTCAAGTCACCTATCTCCTTAGCCACATCAAGTCCACCACTCCCCCCCCACCCACCACACACACACATAAGACACTTAAATTGTAGTGTAAATTGATTCCACTCACTTACCACATTGTGTGGTTTCCATATATATATATATATATATATATATATATATAGACAAGATTTCTTATCAAAATATATATAGACAAGATTTACAATAGAGTTACAATTGATATCTACTACCTAGAATCACGATTATCATAGTGATAATAACGTGATCGAACACTACGACAACATTAGGATAGAAGTCGAGCTTTCTTTCTGTTCTTATCTCTTCTAACTATCTTCTGAAGATTGAGATCACTGTGAAATGTAGTTCTCGGTGGATTAGACTTCCTATGAGAGTTGTAGTTCTCTAAGGATTAGTAGTTGTAGAGTCCACTTCTGCCTCTAATTTGTCTTGTACTTTAACACCCCCCCAATTGCCCAAAAAGTGATGACAAAGGAGACAAATCCAAGCCCAACAAGATCCCTTTCCCCCCCTTTTACCACCACTACCCACTCATAAGATTTTGGGATTACCTCATCAACACAAAGGCCCATACTATGTGCATTAATTGGATCTGATGCTAAAGTCTCCTTTTCTGTCGCCAAACCAACCAAACCCAATAGTTTATCGTCGATGATAGAATCTACGCCCGAATCTAAAGTCTTGCCCAAACCTGATAAACTTTCCAAATTGGAAGATTCATCATCAAAACCCATGACCAGAGGCTCATAATTGAAAACAATCGTAGCTACCTAACCGCCAGTGAAATCTAAGCTTGGGGATTAAACAAGAGGTTGCGGTCAAGCATCCTTCGACAAGACCACAGACAAAACGCCATTGACAACATAAATGACACTATCATCCCCTGAAATCCCATTCCCCTCATCTCTCAATTGAATGACGGCAGCTACAAAACCCACCGGTGACTCACTCGGAAGACCATCATCCCAAATAGAGCTCGGGCTTGCACCCACACAGCCCACACTAGTACTCAAGCCCAACCCCAAGTTAGCAGAAACTAGTCCCATGATTTCACCCTCCACTTAGGGGCGGGTTTGACCCTGTCGCACCTTTTTTTTGACCCAATAGCAAAGGTTTGAGTTTCAAAGAACCAAATGAGGCCTGCAAAACTAGGGTTAGGCTTCAGCCCACCGCACCTTCCCCTATTGGGCTAACATTAAACCCTAACCCAGTAAGACCCAAGCCCACATCCATACACTCAAGAACCTAGTCTAACTCTTCTCTCAGGCGTGCCAATTGGGCTCGCAAATCATGATAGACACATTTGTCTCTTGTGTCACCCATTGAGCGGTTCTTCCCTTCTACCACGCAAGTTGTCTGACAACCACCTTTAGCGTAAACAGTACATACCTCCCCAGTCCTTCCCCAATAGTTAGCTCATCATACCATCAATCATGTAGCATCATGGTTAACCGCAATAGTCTTGCTAGTGATTGTCGCACTTCCCCGACCCAACCAATACCTTTGTATATGAACTCTTAGCCATCTCTTCCCCAGAACAAGCTCTATGGACGCGAAGGTCACACCACCATGCTTAACGATGCATGGCCACAAGGAACCCCAAAAGAGCTACTCTGTTACCACTGCCATATGTTGGCTAGAAAAGCGCACCTATTCCACCTCTTCATCTAGCGCCGAAGGACACCCCAAAGAAAGTTGAAACCTTTAGCAGCTCAAAAGCACAACTATTCCACTCCTTTCTTCTCAACCTTTCGGTATAACAATGAAACCCTAGCACATACTTCTGTCGTGTTCCGCCAACGCCAATGGCTTTGTCTCCCTTTTATAGTTGTTTTCTATCCTTTTTACTTTTTAACATCTTAATCTCAGCCTGTTTTCAAGCACCATCATAAACATGGGGCACATTCTTAGAATAGAGGGAGGGAAACAACGGTCAATTTAACATTTACAAAATGAGTTTCAAAGCCAAAATCCACCACAATCATGAATCTTGACCATATTTGAAGTCCTATTTCTTTTCTTAAGAATTCAACCATTCATATCTATATAATAGAGAGTTGTTAGCACATTGAGCATAAAATGTAGGGTCCAATCTGATAACCCAGCTCATGCCACAAAAAAAGCTACCTAACTACTCCACTTACTAAAATTGAAAATTAAATTATATGTTTAAAACCGAAAAAGAAATCCAAAAGCTACTAAATTTCAATATGTTGATCTTTGATAATAAGCCAACAGATATCTTGAAAGCACGCCACTTTGAATCCCGATCTTTGATTGGCAAGTTATATAAACTAGCTTATAACCCGCGCAATGCGCGGGATTCTTCATTACAATTTAATTATAAAATTAAAAAATATTATAATCGTACTTTTCATAAGTATTATGAAATTTACTTTTTCATAATTGCAAGAGGAAAACTTGAATTTTGCTTGATCAAAACATTAATATAAAATTAGAAAGAATCTCTAATATTGTTGGTTAATACTTATTAGATTTCAACACAAATAAAACTCAAAATTATGAACATTCGAAAAAGTACTTTGGTTGTAGAAAAAAAATATGCGCGAGATTCTTTATTATAGTTTAATTTCAAATTTTAAACACATCTCTATCGAACTTTTCATTATAGGTTGTCAAAAAAAAAAAAAAAACTATCAAAGTCGCATAAAATTTTACTATATATCATAAGGCCGTTAACTTTAATTAGTTTAATCCATATAAATTTCAACATGATTTGATTTGTATTATTTGTTTCCTTATTTGATTTTGATATTAATAATACTTAATTTATTGAATAATTTATATATGAAAAACTCTTCAAATATAATTAAATGCCATTAATTACGCTAATTTAATGAACTGGTTTTTACTTTAAAAACCAATTCACTCTTAAAAAACCGATTCACAAATTATGCCTTAAAAACCAGTTTAGCATTAAAACAAAAAAAGGTTCACGCCACATGTCACAATATTAAAACACTTCTGAGAGTGATTCGGCTTTTATATATATATACATATGCTTACAACATTGGCAATATGCTCATTTGAGACGGTCTATTTTAACAATGAAAATATACCTGCTCTTGCACTCCCTCGGATTTGCAACTACGGGCAAGCATTACTAAAGCATGTACACCGCCTGCCACTGCAACCTCTGTGCTACACTTGTCATCAGCTGCCAAATTTGCCAATGCACCAGCTGCACGTTCCTGAAAATACATAAACATAAAACAAGCCACAACTTAATTATCATGCAACAATAACTTCCAATTGTATGCAAGTGAAAATCAAGAAAAGCATGAAAGGCTTGTAGCTAAGCAAAAAGAATACATGATATTAAGGGAACATACCAGGACTGCATCACCACCATTAGCCCATTTGAATATAAGATCAACTAATGCTTTTACTCCACCAGCTTTAGCGATGGCGCCCTAATAGGGAATTCTCATGTATTCAGAGCTATAAATTTAGAGTTTATGCCATACAATGAGAGACTAAATTCCAAAACATCAAACCTTGTGCTCTTCTCCAACAGAAAGATTCCATAATCCTCCAGCAGCTTCTTCAGCAACCAGCCTATTCATGGACCTCGCCAAACCAGCAAGAATATTGATTCCTCCTTCTTCAGCAACAGCTTTTGCGACATTGTTATTCACAGACAAGTTTGCTATAGCCTACACAATAAAAATATCAAGATAAAAAGGAAACAAGTTAACCTGATTCCACATTTACACCTACAAGCTCACACTGTAGTAAACTAATGAAAATAATTGCAGAATGACCATGAATGCATGATGTCCATTGTAGGAAGTACTCTTATCAAAATCTACCCAGCCCATCTTTTTAGACCAAAAATAAATTAAACTTATTAAAAATCAGATGGTTCATAATTGGAAAAATAAATTTACCTTAGCAGCCTCTGCTTGAAGCCCTTCCCGCCAAGATTTTGCTAGGTCTAGAAGGAGACGTATGCCACCATCTCGCATAACTGCATCAGCCCTTCCCCAATCTATGTTGGCGTTTTCATCTTCAACGACAACAAACGATGCAAGTCCTGTAGCTGCCCTCTCTTGAACATCCTCTTGTGAGCTCTCCATTAAACTAAGCAGCAGTGCTGCACCTTGTTTGAGCCAAAAATCATCCAAACCCTGTTGAATGCTCTCGGCAATGCGCAAAAGTGTATGGGATAGGATCCACTCAACCCAATTCATGATTTCATCCAAGTTTTTGTCCTTATTCTTTATGTTCCTCCAATCCAAAAACACATTTTTCGCTTTGTTCGTTGTATCGACAAATAACGAAGCTATTTCTTTGAAAATATCAGTAAAAAGGGCAAGCAGCAGTTTACCTTTATTTTTATTGACATGAAAACTAGCATATTCTTCGATAACTGGACAATTCAAGGCACACAAAACCTTCAAGCTGTCTGATGAGGATAACAATCTTGACACAGCAGCTGCACCAATATCAGTTCTTGAAACGTCTAACCCAGTCAACTTAGGCAGCTTATGCCAGAAGTCCGAAACCACACCCCACTTCATATTTGATGTCCCAGAAACTGAGAGGAAACGAACTGATACTACATTTCCCAAAGCCATCTCATCTACATTGAGGCAGTCTATAAACCCAATATCAGTCAAATTTGGACAATGCTTAGCCAAGGCATTAATGGCATCACCATGAACATCCCTAATTCCTGAAAGTCGAAGCCTTTTCAATTTAGAACAACAAAACGCTATTGCTTTTATTGCATCACTGCTGATCCTTTCACAGAAATCTGGCCCAAGCTGGAGGCTTTCAAGTGCCTCGTGTCGAGCCACAATCACAGAAAGAGTCGCATCGGTTATTTTCCTGCAATAATCGCCACTTATTTCGCACAAATTCCTAGCTTGAAGATGTATTACTGCATCAGCAGACTCTGCACCACGAAACCTAAGCTTCTGAAGATTCACACATCTAAAAGCAAGGGAAGCTGCCATGGAAACATCACATTTGTGTGCACGAAGATCCAAAGAGTTCCACAAACAAGGAGACATTCCTAGAACCCTCCATGTACTACAGGTTGATGATAAGCTTGCACGGTCACGATAATTCAGACACGAAAACAGCTGAATCACTGTATCATCAGGCAGGTTAGTCCAATCTACATTCCCTTTTCTCCCGAAAACCAAAACTTCATCTTCTACTTCAGGATAACTTGGCAAAACAACCTTCCCCTTCCTCGCCACCTTCCGCCGCACCCTACGACTCATATCTCAATCAATTCACACAGACCCAGATACCAATACTGTTCAACCTCATCTGCGCAAATCTTATAATTGATACAGACCCAAAAACATATATCATTACCCTCAGTCCTCAGATACCCAATTCCCAAAACCACTTAAGGAACACAAAAACACCCAGAAAGCAATAGTCTTTCACCTCAAAAACCCTAAAACTCAAACAAGCATTGAAATTGTAAATATAGCTCACACAATTAAGGATTCATAATACACATAAAACGCAAGGCCACCTATATCCAATATCCGAGAAAATCCGGAATCAAAAATTCATTACAGGATGCAAAATCAACAATTATTTATCCTACCTGAGAGCTGAGGCTACGTGGGTTCGCTGGTAAACCCTTAAAATCTTCAAGATTCTCCACGAAATTATGTCTCTTACAGAATTAGATTGAAGAAGCTTCAATGGATGAGAGAGAGCGAGAGAGAAAAAAGACAGAGATAGAGAGGGAGAGAGGAGACAGAGCTGAGGGCGAAGAATTCAGGTAGGTATTAAGACAGAGAAGAAAGCCAAACCCTCATAGCATGTGTCTACCCCCCTCCCCAATATTTCCTTGTTTGTTGTGGTTTTTGTTGTTGTGCACCAGGGGGGAGAGAGTGGTGTCAAACTCTAGCCTCATCAGGGATTATTACCAATCTATTCTCACCTCCATTGTACATTATTGACGGTTTTTTAAAGATTGTATATGTGATATTTTCTTTTGATGCCGTTTTTTGAAGATTGTATATGTGAATATGTGATATGGTCTTCAGTTTTTTTTTTTTTTTTTTTGGTTTATATATATATATATATATATATATAGATAATATTTTCTTTCTTTTTTTTCTTTTTTTTTGGCATGAAAACTTGCTTTTTTTTTGTTCTCTTCTTTACCAAAGCCAGGCAAAGAAAATTAGTAGATTGAAATGTTTGAATTTAGTTTATATTATTATCAAGTTTTTTTAATATTTTTATCGAGTTTGTTATTTACAAAATCGAGTTAAATCCAAGCTTAATTTAAGTTTATACTCTATATTCAAGTTTAATTAAGTAGTCTTTAGAATGAATTCAAGTTTGGTTATGATCTTAATTGAGTAGATAAAATAAAGTAATTTCCTATCATTTTTAGTTAAGAAATTTTTTTTAATCTTTGTTAACCCACATTAGTAATAGTAAAATTTACTACTTATGACCCATTCGGATTGTGGAATAGATGTTCAAGTAAGAAAATGAATATGTATTACTAGGAATAGAAGAGGTTGGAATGAAATAATTATTTCAATTCTTTAGGCTCCATTGGATAGAGTTTTCCTCCAAACTAGAATGGAGGAATTTTCTTCAACATAATCTATAAAAGTGATATATATCTATTTTTTTAATAACATATGAGATGTACATGAGTTTTTAATAAAATTTATTCTAACGTTATCCCTGCTATTAAAAATGCATGTGTTTTTCACATATTCAAGGGACACATGTCACTTTTATAAACTAACTTGAAAGAAATTCCTCTAATCCAGTTTAGATGAAAACTCTATTTGGTCCCATTTAGTTTGTGGAACGAGTATTCAATTAGGAGAAGAAATAGGTATTACTGGGAATTGAAAAAGTTTGAATGGAATAATTATTCTAATTCTTTAATTTGGTAACAATACACATGGTCTAAATGAAATTGAATCAAAATTACTAAACCCCCCCTCCCCCCACATTATTATTATTATTATTATTAGGAAAAAAAAAAACTTTTTTAAAAAGGTAAGTGGTCGGCCACCCACAAAAGGGGATGGTCGCACCACCCCCGAAGCACCTCATGATGGACCCACGAGGCGTTCCGGAGGTGGTCGCACCACCCTCGTTGCTATTGGGCGCACCCCCCGAAATTCAACAGGGGGAGCCGCGGCCACCCCCAACGACCTGCAGGGGTGGCCGTAGCCACTCCGAGATGCCATGGGGGTCGTCACACCACCCCCCGCCTCTTATGTGGGTGGCCGATCACCCCAATTCGGTGGTCGGCCACCGAATTTAAATTCTATATTTTTCCTTCTTTATTTTTAGTTTAATAATTTAAAATATATATATATATATATATATATTCCATTTCTCAAAGGAATAATTATTCCTCTCATTTTTTAGAGTAATAGTTATTCATGTGTTGAATGAATTAGTGATTCCCACGGGAATAGCCATTCATAGGAATAGACCTTAGCAAACAAAAAAATGGCTATTCCTATCCATTCTAGGGTTTATTCCGCAAACCAAACATGCTATTAGTTTGGTAGCAACACATATTTCATAATTGGAATTTAACCAAAATTACTAAAAAGCTCATATGAATTATAATTTTTCCAAAACTCAAATAAAATAAAAAAGAAAAACCTTGTGGGTGGGCCGGCCACCCCAATGTGACCAAGGCCACCGTGATGGCTCTAGGGCTGGTTGCGCCACCCCTAGAAGACCACAGCAGGAACTAGGGGTGGTCGTGCCACCCTTTGGGGGTGACGCTGCCACTCAGAAGGTTTTTCATTTTTTTTCTTTAAAGTTGGAGAGAAATTAAAAAAAAAAAAAAAAAAAAAAAAAAAAGGGTTTTTTGGAAAAGTTTGTCAATTCCTTCAGGAATAGCTATTCCTGTGTGGAAGGGATTAGTAATTCCCATGGGAATAACTATTCCTAGGAATAGACATTTACCAAACAAAATAATGATTATTTCATAGGAATAACCATTTTATTCCAGAGGTTTATTCTGCAAACCAAACAGGCACTTAATCCACTTATACTTCAATTTTATTAGTTTCTACGATGAAATTATTAGAACTAATAATTAATCTAAATAGAGAAAGAAAATAAAAAACAAAAAGATTTTAATTGGTTCGACATATGGCCTACGTCCACACATTAAAGCATTTTCTTAGCTACATCTTTGTTTTTTTTCACTTTATTATTTGATTGTATACAAGACTCTATTTATAGTCTTGTCACTTGAGTTCTTGTAATTATTGTCTATTGAGCTTTTGTAACTATTGTCTTTTTAACTCTTGTAACTCTTGTCTTAATAGAAATAATATGATTTTGATTTTTTTTTTTTTTTTTTTTATGTTGATTCATATTAGAATACTAATTAAATTATTAAATCAACAATTTGTTATCCATTCACGCTTTTGAAATAAGTGTTAACATGGTATCAAAGCAGAAATGGTCACTTTGTCTCTACCATTCACTTCTAAGTTTGAGACTTTTAGATAAACGGTAATTTAACTTAACATATTAACCACACAAAAGATTAACCTTCAATATCTACGAAATTGAATTTGGATTTGGTCAAGTTTCATTTGTTAAGCAATCAAACTTCAAGATTGAACTTAATTTTGCGTGATTATCTAATGAACAAGCTCAAATGAGAAGTCTGATGAGCCGATTTTTTTTTTTTTTTTTGGGAAAAATATATTTTATCTCCCCGAAGTTGTACCACTTTTTCTTTTTGCCTCCAATATTTTAAAAATTGACAATGTACTCCAACCAAGTTTTTGAAATTTTAAATGTAACGACCTCATTAATAATTTATGTCTTCTTTGACATAAATTATTGAAAAGACCTAAATGCCCACATTAAAAAAATTAAGCAAAAATTAAAAAAAAAAAAAAAACAAAAACAAAAGGGTGGCTCCGTCCACCCTATGGGTCATTTTGGGGTGGCTGAGCCAATCCCATTTGGTCGCAATTAGGGGGTAGCGAGCCACTCCCACAGCTCATGGGAGTGTGGGTGTGTGGCCGGCCACCCCCAATTTCTTCTTTTTTCTGTTTTTTTTTTTAAAAAAAAAAAATTAAAAAATTAAAATTGGGTCATTTCAGGAATTCATTTGTACACTAAGCAATTTTGAAAATTTTGCACTGAAAACGCACCTGCGGCGCACGTGAGCCATTTTCCGTCAAAAAATACAAAAAATGGTTAAAGGATGGGTTACATTGAAAATTTTGGAAAACTTTGTTGGACATTGCCAATTTGTAAACATTAGAGTCAAAAGTAAAAATGTAGTGAAACTTTGGGTAACGGGTCCTTTTCATTTCAAATGAAGTGGAGAGGCAATTAGTGTACTTATGAGGGGTAAAATGATCATTTTTATTTTTGGACTATTTTAACCCTCCTAAATACATTAATTGGATCCTTTCCATTTCATTTCCTTCTCTGAAACTTTGAGGAATAAAATGTATATTTTCCTTTTTTTTTTAAAAACACAAATTGAAGAGTTAAATTAATGAATAGCTTGACTTGTTTAAAATACTTGTGAAATGGAGATGATCCTTCTTTGGCCTAGGGGTGGTTCGGCTACCCCAATGGCCAAAAAGAGGGTGGCAAAAGCCATCCCCAAAGGCCTTGGGGGTGGCTCGGCCACCCCCAGATGCCATAGAGCCACCCCTTGTGGCCTGCTTGGAGTTGGGGTGGTCGAATGTAATACCCCGATGAAACACCAAGTTTTAAAAGGCTAATAATTTACTACAAAGCGACAAAACATTTTCATAAAACATATAGTGTTAAAGCCCAAAGACCCACCCCTTATGAGTAGCACAACCCCTTGAGGCTTTCAAACCAAAACCCAAGAACTTCACTATCTGATCGAATGTTCGTTAGGAGGATTGCACAAACGTTCACTCTTAACCTAAGTGCAAGTGTTTGCTTGGGGGACCACCATGAGCTTTCATTGACTAGTCTTTAAGCTACTGGGTAATACACAAACGTACGCTTGAAGCCTTTTATTCGTTGTGTAATAGTACGCAAACGTCCGCCCCGTAGTACCTGAACCCTTTTATCCGACGCAGCTTTAATGGGCAGGTCACTATATGACGTACATCATTGGTAGCGTGGGCCACCTGAGGTCGGAATCGGTTGGACTGTTAATGTTGTAGATGGTAGCGTACAATGATTGAGACACCAACATAGTATTACAGGTCCCTTGAAACAATGACAACCCTGCTGAGAAGGGATAATATCTCGAGTAGATCATATATGATAGTTATGACCTACAAAACATTAGTTTTCTGCATTAAAATACCTAGGTGATTGCCGTTGGAAGTACATCGCCTTTTATTAACAAAACAATACTTTTATGGTGTATAAACAAATACAACACATCTTTCATCTGTTTATCAACAATGCACATTTATTTCTATTTAATAATAACTGGCTCATGCCATATCTAATTATGAGGTTTACTTATTAAGTCATTAGACTTACGCAGTTATTACTCATATAGGAAACTTATTTCTAGAACCAAAGGGTGGCACGGTTGCCACTACAAACCTTGCTTAAGAACGATCTTTTCATTGTCATCAGGTTTGCTTAAGTTAATAGTTGTTCAGTGTCTTGTTTTGAGGATTATACTTGTCCCTGTAATGATTAATATACTTCTCAGATTTATTTTACCTTCCTATGCATTAATTCTAATGATGCTTAGATGGCGATTTTTCATTTAGCCACCACTCATCAATTGGTTAAACACTTAAACTGGGGTATTTGCCAGTAACCGTACTAGATTGGCCAATGCCAGATTTGGGGGCGTTACAGAAGCCACCCCTATTTTGGCCATTGGGGGTGGCCGAACCTTGGGGGTGGTTCGGTCACCCCCATAATTTTTCAATTTTTTTTTAGGTTTAGTTTTTTTATTTTTATTTTTATTTATTTATTTATAATTTTTTTTATAATTATATTTTGTATTTTTAATATTTTTTTTAGGACATGTGGAATTTCTAGGCATTTCGTTACTTTGGGCTAACAAAGGTACTATGTTGGTCTTTTCTCGTAAGTCAAGTACCATTTAAGATATAATTTGAACCTCAGGTTGGGAAAAATAAAAATGTGCAAACCTAGATACCAATAAAGTATTTAACCCTATATTGTAACTAAAATGGCATGCAAAACAATTGGAGTTTATGGCACACTTCCTAACAAGAAGAGGCTGCATGTAAACCTCTTTGGCAAGATCTCTACTGAGAAACACATTCTTAACATCCATATGAAAATAGGTGCCAACGACGGACAATTACAATGAAAAGTAAGGAATGAACAGAAGTAAGCCTAGCAATAAGAGGAAAGGTCTCCTTGTAGTCAATGTCATACTCATGTGTAAGCCCCTTTGCAATAATTCGTGCTTTTGTATCGTTCAACTGATCCATCTGACCATGTTTTGATCTTGTAAACTCACATGCGACCTAATGTAGTTTTGCTAGGAGGCAAATCCACCAGGTCCAGGTGCGAGTTTTGGTAAGAGCAATAAGTTATTCAGACATTGCTAACTGCCAAAGAAAGTCATTATAAGCCTCACAAAAGGAGAGAAGCTCATGAAGTGTAGCAAGGGCATTGCAACAATGATAATTACTAAGGTAAGAAGGTGGTGCTCTTACCCAGGTGGAACGACAAGGCTCCGAGATGGCAGCGAAAAAGGGTGCAGAAGAGGAAGTGGGAGGATCAAAAGCCTAAATAAATTCAATGGAAGCAACTATTGTACGTTGCCTGTAGAGCACAAGGTACATGAGTCAGAGGAAGAATATGGGTGTAGATGAAGATAGGGGTGGACAAGCGAGGTGGTTATTCATCACTAATAACTACTAACCTCAAATAACCACAACCAGATGACCGCATAACTACTTAAGTCGGTTGCAATTACCAATTATAGGTATTGAGAAACGCGGTTAATAACCGGTTTATAATATATAATACAATATATATTGAAAATTTTAATATATCAAATGTTCATTGCTCGACTTTTTGATATTTGACAAATAGTTACCTAGTGTGAGTTCATGTGGAGACAGGAGCATGATCTCCCACTTTTTTTTTTTGTTGATATTTTTATACTGTAAATATTTTAATGATATTCAAAAGTCATCCATACATAACAAAAAAAATTAAAATTAAAATCAAAATCAAAATCTATTAAATTCGTATTTTAGGTCATTGATGTAAGCATAATCATAGACAATAACTGAGCAGATTAATTCCCCACTACTAGGTGATGTAAAGCTCTTCCTAAATAAATCAAAATTTGATGTAACAAATTATGAACGTGTATTTTTTTTTTTTTTTGAAAGTATAAAAATATCATTAGATTTGAGCAAATATCAAAGTATAAAAATATATAAAAAATTGAAATAGTGTAACAATTTATGGCTTAAAAAGAAAATGATTACCGGGCCTTCATTAACCACGTCACCACCGATTGCAATTAACCACTAACCAGCTTAGCGGTTGTGGTTGCAGTTATGAGAAAATAACTATAACCATAACACCCCTAAATAAAAAGAAGTGTTAGAGCACTCTTTGCATCTTCATCAAAATCATTTTTTGGTTATTTTGGTGAGACAATTTAACAAAAGTGGCTTAAATTTTTACTTTTCAGACTCATTACTTAACCAAAAAAAAAAAATAGTGAAGTGAACAGTACTCACCAAATATAAAAAGTGATGTTCACTCACTTATTGATTAAACAACTCATTTCTCTCTATTTCTTTTTGCTTTTTGTTTATCTCCCTTCTTTTAATAGTTAAAAAAAAAAAGAATAAACAAATCTTTGAAAGAAAAATATTTAAATTGAATAGTAAAAGTTGATTGTTAAAATAGTAAGTCTACTGGGGTGTTCTAAAAAAGTGAGTTGTTAAAATAGAAAAAAAAAATGTACTTTTGATTATTTTTGTGAGTAAAATTTGGTGAGACTGCTAAGAATGTTCTAATTAGAGCACTCCTTGCAACCTCACTAAAATCATTTTTTGGTTATTTTAGTGAAGCAATTTAGCAAAATTGATTTAAATCTATACTTTTCAAACTTGCTATTTTGACCAAAATAAAATGATGAGCATAAAGTGTTCGCTCATTTGAGTGAGTACTGTTCATTCACCAAATGAATAAAAAATACTATCAATTTTCTCTCTCTTTTCTTATTCTTTAAAAAATTTTAAAAAATATATAAAGAAGTATTTAAAAAAATATATTTAAATGAAATAATAAAAGTTAAAATAATAATATAAGAATCACATCTGTCCGACATGAAAGACCAAGACGCCTTGAGATGGGATGATACTTCATAGAATTTGATACCCCTTGTGATACCCCTTTTATGTTCGACACAGTAAGCAGTTGGTGGGCCCACTTTACCTCTCAAACAAATTTACCGAACACCCATTTCGGCCACTATAAATACCATTATTTCTTATTTCTCCACGACATCAATCTGATAAAAACAATTGAAAAGAAAAAACGAAAAAAGAAAAAGAAAAAGTCTCTCAGCAATCAGCATAGCCATGGGCGGCAATGAGACTCGAAGAAATTCTTCTTCTTCTACTACTGATACGTCGTCTTGGTCATCTCATTTCTGGTCCTCGGCGAGCAGAAACAAGCCCCTGCTTTCTCCATCGGAAACCGGAGTCCGTAGAAGCTCCGGCGAAGAACTCGTCCGGCGGCTCGGCTTGTTGGATTTGATTCTCATCGGCGTCGGCGCGTCTATCGGTGCCGGCATCTTTGTAGTCACCGGCACCGTCGCTCGCGACACCGGCCCTGGTCTGTCTAATTTTCACTTCAAATACTTCTAATTTTGCTCAATCCATTGCTTTTTAGCAAAACGCAAGTGTATGCTAACAGTATGAATTGGCTTAAGTACTTAGGTCGAGTTCTTAAAATGTTAATCGTTGTTTTAAATTCAATGGTTCAGATTTTGTAACATCATCATACGTGCTAGCAGCTTTTTCAAATTTTGTCATGTCAGTATACAACTTAACTCAGAATGCGTTTTGCCTTGCAATTTTGCAAGCCAACCGTCCATTCTTAATCAAAATCATGGAAAGAGTTTAGGAGTCTGTTAAAAAAAAAACTTGTTGAAAAGGTGGAAAAATGTATGCTTTCGTGTAGCAGGCAAATAGGTGACTTTTTAAGTCGAATCGTGATTTTGCGCATCGGGTGTCACCTACTAGGATTCCCTTCATTAAATAATGAAATCCCAAGAATACCACTTAAAACACAACCAAACCCTTAAGGTAGGTTTGGTACGTGGAATGACTATTTTATTAGGAAAATAAATAGCTTTTATTGGTAATGAAAGAAGGTAGAATGAAATAGCCTCAAAATAACCATTCTTAAGGGAATGACTATTCCTTAAATTGAAGAGTAGCTAGTCCTCTCAAAATGTGTTAAGAGTATCATATACTCTAACACCAAGGCTATTCTATTACACATTCTTCCATTTCCAATAAAATCTATTCTTTTTTTTCTAATGGAATAGCCATTACGCTTGCCAAAAGTGCCATTTTTTCTAATCAAACTCTTAAGGAAACTTTCCCGGTTTTGTATAGTATTACTCGCGTAAAGGGTGCTTTTGTGACAGATGATTTGAAGTTATTTAGTGGTTTACATCAGTGGAATGTAAGCTTTATCAGTGTGGGTTGCGATTGGGAAGTGAATGTCCTTACTTCATTTTTTGATTTGTTGTATTGTTTTACATTGAGACAGGGAGGTGAAGACAAGCTGGGTCCCTTCCAGGAGAGGGATGTTTGATGTTAAATCTTTTTATAACGTTCTTGTACCCCATGACAATGCCTCTTTCCCTTGGAAGAGTATGTGGCAGCTTAATGTCCTCTTAAGAGCAACGTTTCTTGCTTGGACAGTCGCCCTAAGGAAGCTTCTCACCATGGATAACCTAAGGAAAGAGTGTGTCATTGTGGTTGACTGGTGTTGTATTTGTAAGAAGAGTTGGGAGATTGTGGACCATCTTCTTCTCCATTGTGAGACCGCCAGTGCTTTGTGGAGTGCCATCTTCAGTCGTCTTGAATTAGCTTAAGTTATGCCTAGAAGAGTAATAGACCTTTTCGCTTGTTGGAGAAGGTTGGGAGGTAGTCCTCAAACTGCAGTTGTGTGGAAAATGGATTTGTCCTGCCTTTTTGTGGTCTCTTTAGAAGAAATAAATGATAAAATTTTTGAAGACCGCGAGAGGATGGTGGTAGAACTAAAGTCATTTTTCAAAATTCTTTATCATTGGACAACTGCCTTAGATTTTAATTTGCTACGTTTTCATAACTTTCTTGAATTGTTTTGTCGTTCTAGTTAGGTATTTCTCTTGTATACTTCATTTGTACTTGGGTTGCGCCTTTGCGCTTTTCAATGATATTTCGATTACTTGTTAAAAAAATTAATTTTGTAAAAAAAAAAAGAAAGAAGAAGAATTGGCTTGTTTTGTTTGGGCACTGTAATTTGGATATTATGTGCTAGGAATTGACACTATGGGGTAGGTTGCAACGTTAGTGAGAATGTTGACAGCGGAACTGGGAGACACTGATTCATGCTTGCCATGCTTGCTAGGAATTGACACTATGGACTTGAAATAGGTGTCTAATGTATGACTTAAAAGTTATTTTCTTTGCTAGATTTCTTAACTATTTTTTACCATTGGACTTGAAAGAATGTGTAAAATAGATAGTCATGAAACACTGCACCTAAACTTGGAGTGTTGTAACTATCTATTATTGTTGAGAGATAATCATCAGGACCTTGATTTAACACGTCAGGAACAATCTTAACCCAAAAATTTAAGCATATAGGTTTGGGTTCATAATGCTATTTTAACCACCTATTTTGGTTGTTATTACTTGATGAGGATTCGATCATACATGAAGCTTGAATAATAATGTGTTAGAACATTATTTTCATGCTATAAAACCTCAAAAACTTGTTTTAAAATTTGCTGGCACTAGTGCTATTTGGTGTTACTGGTCCTGTTGTGACTTTATCCTTTTTTGGTAATTGTGATGCAGGAGTCACGATTAGTTTTATCCTCGCTGGAGCATCATGTGTCTTAAATGCGCTTTGTTATGCCGAACTAGCTTCTCGTTTTCCTGCTGTTGTTGGCGGAGCCTACTTGTATACGTACACAACCTTTAATGAACTCACTGCTTTCCTTGTATTTTCCCAATTAATGCTTGACTATCATATTGGGGCTGCTAGCATAGCACGAAGCTTAGCAAGCTATGTAGTCACGACTCTAGAGCTCTTTCCCTTTTTCAAAGACATTCCAAATTGGATTGGCAATGGTGAAGAGTTTCTTGGAGGAGCTTTCTCTATCAATGTATTAGCTCCGATTCTCCTAACACTTTTGACCATAGTTCTTTGCCGGGGCGTTGGAGAATCCTCCGCTGTGAACTCATTCATGACTATGCTAAAGGTGCTCTTTCCATATTACTATTCTCCAAAATCAAGCATGTGTCTGTAATCAAAACATTAATACTTACTATGCCTTTTGCTGCAGGTCATCATTGTTATTATTGTCATCTTTGTTGGTGCTTTTGAGATTGATGTTTCAAATTGGTCTCCTTTTGCTCCAAATGGTGTTAAAGCTATACTGACTGGAGCTACTGTTGTATTCTTTGCATATGTTGGATTTGATGCAGTTGCAAATTCTGCTGAAGAATCAAAAAGACCGCAGGTATATCATATTGGTATTGATTTGATGCTTTCCAGAGTGTGGTACTGTAGTAATTTGAATTTTTTGTTATCAGTTGCAATATTTATAGACCACCTTATTGTCTAACATTTTTCTTCTGTTCTCTTTACCTTTGATCTGTCAGCGGGATTTGCCTATAGGCATCATGGGAAGCCTTCTTATATGTATTGCATTGTACATTGGTGTCTGTTTAGTGATCACTGGAATGGTACCTTACAAGTTCCTTGGGGAAGATGCTCCTTTGGCAGAAGCCTTTACATCCAAAGGCTTGAAATATGTTTCTGTTTTGATAAGCATTGCTGCCATCGCTGGACTTACAACCACCCTTCTAGTTGGTCTTTATGTTCAGGTGAATCACTTCAGACTTGTCATAATTGATGTGCCCTTATCATGTAGCATGTGCCATTGTAAATGATGGGATGTTTCTCATGAGCAGTCTCGGTTATATCTTGGGCTTGGAAGGGACGGGTTACTACCATCAATATTTGCTAAAGTACATCCAAAGTACCACACTCCTATTCATTCTCAGGTCTGGGTTGGTATTGTTGCTGGCGTTTTGGCAGGATTATTTAATGTGCATGTGCTCTCACACATACTTTCAGTTGGAACATTGGTGAGTCAGTTTAGAATTTTTGTTTGTAACATGTTGAGGTTGTTTCCTTTTATCAATTTGTTATCTATATGATTTGAAGCTGGTTTTTATCTGCCTAAGTGAATGTGTCATGCAATTGCCAATCACATCATCACATTACCCTCAGTTCATGCATATGATGGAACTGTCCAAAGAATGATGAATGGCATGTGTTAAGGGGAAAGAAAATGGAAGAGAGTATGAATCAAGAAGGGCTGTATATTTTCCTACTATGCAGCCCTCAATCCATTTCCACATTATAGGAGAATTAGTTACAATGATTAGGGAATATTCTGAGAATGACAGCTGGTAGGGAGAGAATTCCTTCTAGAAGGGTACAACATATATCAAGCATTCTAACAATTGTAATATTTCTATGACTTGACATCATTATTACTACTATTCTTGTGCATTTTTGTCATTAGAAAAATTACTTTATCTTCACCTCTCATTATACATTGGCTTGCATCAGACAGGCTATTCTGTTGTCTCAGCATGTGTTGTAGCTCTTCGGTGGAAGGATAAGACAGCAAGTCAAGTGTCATCTTCATCCTGGCGGGAAGGTCTCATCTGCCTCATTACAGTTGCTTGTGGTGGTTTGTGTGCTGGACTATTCTACCGTGTCAATGCTTCATTTATCTTTCTGATTCTTGCTGTAGTTGTGGCAATTATCGCCTCTCTTGCTCTCTGTTTCCGCCAAGTGAGTACTAATCTCTGCTTTAGAAAGGATGTTCCACTTTAGTAATTGTGTGCTGCCTGCAGTATGATATTAAAAGGCTTCAATATTTTCCCCTCCTGTACTCACATATCCAGAAAGGTTTAACCAATCTCACCTAACATAGGGTCATCAAAGATTTGCCATATTGAAGATGGATTGGAGGTGTTTTCTTACAATCAAAAAAGAAGAACAAGAAAAAAAGAAGGATTAGAATTAAAATTATTGTTCATTGCATTAAAATTATTTATGTTTTTGTTACCTGAAGACACGTGGTTTTTGAGAAGCATGACAAGGGTGACACGGGTAAAATGAAAATGGTAACAACATTAGAAGTCTATAATTTACAATTGTGCATCTCTAATATCATATCCAGTCCTTGTGTCGTACTATTGTTATTATTGTTAAAATTAAAATTACATTATTAGAAGCAAGAAGAAAAAGAGGGGGTGGGGGCATGTTATTCTGATAGCTTTCCAGTGGGTGATGCTGTCATTATTTATAGGATGGAAGGCTTTGTTCATTTCAATCCATGTAAGTGACTCGTGGATAAGTTGCATTGATTATAGTGCTCTGTCTGATCCCTTTTATTCATTCTTCTTCTCAGGTTTATGCAAGCCCACCAGGGTTTTCTTGTCCTGGGGTTCCTGCTCTTCCAGCTGTTTGCATCTTCTTCAACATGTTCCTATTTGCTCAGGTATGCTTATAAATGCACCTCTTTTTTGAATAGGCAATTAACTTAACGTAACCCGACAGAGTACTTTCAGGAAGATATTGATGAAGTAAATGAAAATCAAAGACTTTTGATATCACAGCCGATAACATAAACTTTTTTTTTCCTGGCAGCTACACTATGAAGCATGGGTTAGATTCATTATCCTCAGCATTATTACTATTGGTGTTTATGCATTTTACGGGCAGTATCATGCTGATCCGAGTTCAGAAGAGACTGTTATCTATCATAGGGCACCTAGAGAAGATGCTTGATAATTATTTCTTTAGGAATGTCACATGCATCTTGATATCAGTTGTTACCTCTTGTAGCATTAGTTTTCTTGTATTTACTTGTATTGGAGTAGGTTGCAGCCCATTGTATCATAACAGAATGATTTGTTGGACCAATATGTTGGAAACCAATATTATTCATCTATACATGCAGTTATCATTAATAGCAAAAATGTGTTTATGGATTTTTATCTTGAGAACTCATGTTAATTATCTGGCTACAAGCTGCAACAAATCTCCGTCAGATCAAGGGCGCTCTCTCCATACCCGTGCAACGTCGATACGCATTAAGCTTTACTTTGCATATTTGTCTGGGTTCGATGTTCTTAAGAATGGTTCTCTTAATTCATATCAAGGATTAAAAAAGAAGAAGCACATTTTGTTTGCTAGCAATGAAGGCAATTACTGGTAAACAAAGATACGACTTATCTGCCATCAAGCAATGTGATTTAATGCAATGACCATGGGTTTATTCCTTCCCCTTTTCCTAAGATCAATTTTCTCCACAAGGGTGCTTCTCTGACTATATAAGCAACAATATAAAAGCAAATTTTGTTGGTAAATGATTAATATTAGTGCCTTGGTTCTATGATTAGAGCACAGGGGTATTCAGGTTTTTATTTTTGGGTAATAAGTAAATAAAGAACAAACAAAGAAACAACAACGCCAATAGAAAAGTGTTAAGAGGGGTGGATTCCGGCCCATTTATTACACGGTAAGTGCAAAAGTTTGTCCTTCTATTAACCTTTTTGGCTTTTCATTTGGAAGAAGCAGTAAGGGCAAGGAGAGTGTCGGGAGATGATGGAGGAGATCCACCAGTCAGTGGTGTGGGCAAGGATGACTGCTAAAGAATCACCTTCTAAAATGAAATTTTGCAGGTTGAGGGAGACTGCATTTGAGCCACAATTCTCTTTGGAAGCAAATTTTGCTTTGAAAAGCAACAGAAGTCCTTTCCATTTTGCTAACTGCTAACCAAACAACGCCATTAGATGAACTTGGTTGCCTTACAGGACAACAAATTTGTTGCAGTTGTCGGCCATCACCAACACAGTGCATTAAGCCACCATGATTCCACTTGCATGGCAGCCACTTTACCAAAGAAATGGCATGCCTTCTAATATTTTGTAAAATAATATGTATTTAACTTTTCTTTAGGTTAAAATCAGAATCTTGTTTGCTAATAATAAAGGTAGTATTTCCTAATCTTCATTCAATTATATGCATAAATATTTCAATTTCCAAAAAAAAAAAAAAAGCTTTGTTGTCATTCATGTTCCAAATTAGAATTGAAAAATCTAGCTTGCATTGAAGATGTAAACTGTTCATTCATTCAAACAGGATCTGTTATACATAAAAAAATAAAATAAAATAAAATAAAGTAATAAGATACTTAAGACTCAAAATGGGAACAATATAGCCTCATCACTTTTTTTTTTTTTTTTTTTTTTCTTCTATTCAAAGCGGGAGAGGGGGAAAAGGGGAATATAGCCTCATCACTTAATTGCACACAACATCAGAGTAAAAAGCTATGGTCCTCCTTTGACAGTTCTGAACGCCAAGCAGTTCCACATCAAAAACTTCAAACTGTTTTGAGCTGAAAAAGGTGGAAGGCCCAACCTGAAGGAACAAGATAATCTTATCAATGGAGTCAATATAATATCACATTGGAAATGTAGTTGGACAAATTTGCATGTTTGGCACCCATCCCTCCTAAATTTAGAGTGCGTTTTGCACTACGATTTCGCAGACTAAAATGTGATTTTAAACAAAGTCACATAAAATGTATAGTTTGAAAGTATGTTTTTTAAAATTGCAATTTGAAAAAGTAGAAAAATCTTCGTTTTCAAATTGCAGGCAACAAGGTGCATTTTTAAAAAATGCACGATTTAAAAGGCTAAACTACGTTTTTTAAAAATCATAAGTTTTGAAATCAAAAACCCAAATAGACCCTTAGTATCAATACAAATATATGACATTCCAACTTCAACCAAGTAAGAGGGGTAAGCATTAATTTGAATCTAGAGATGTGCCTATATCCTGGATGGGTGGCAAACATCTTGAAGGATCACTCTATCAAAGAAGAAAACTAAAGAAATCGTTTCTTGGACAGTTAACATGATCATGTTAATGTCTCTACTGCATATCATGACCCAAGCTGGACCCATATCACCAAAAATCATATTTGTCCAAACCTGCATTTTCTCCAATACTTCAAAGTTTCTCAAAAACTCAATTAAAAGTGTGTGTGTGTCTGTCGGGCGAGGCCGGGAGGGGGTACTGGAACTGTTAAGCCAACTGCTAATTCTACCTGAACAAGGCCAATTTACAAAAAAGAAAAAGAAAAAGAAAAAAAAGAGAAAGTAAATAAGAGATTTGAGAAACTGACCGGGGGTCCAAGTTCTGGTGGAATAATTATTCTTCTCTTTCCCCCAGGCCGCATGTCTTTAATACCTTCCTCAAATCCTGCATACAATTCTGTAGCTTAGCTACTCCCTTTTTTTTTTCTTCTTCTTTTTTTTCCTCATCATATGATTACAAAGAAAGAAAACAACATTATCACAATGTCCAGAATTAGTTTCTCATCTCACCTGGGACCAATGCATTGTTGCCCAAGCGGATTTTGGCAGGGGCACCCTGTAGGTATGTGCTGTCAATACGGCGGCCGGACTCATTATAACCAACATAGTGAAAAGTCACCTGCAAAGGACCTCAAGTCAGGGTTCAGGTTAGGATTGGAAGAGAAAATTTTCAAAACATATATGCATCCTCAAATCACATATTCCTTAAAATACCACAGCCATCAAAGACAATGAAATAAAAACCTGCTGACCATCCTTTGGGCAATCACCTTTACCAACTTCAAAATCCCGATATATAAGCCCTGAATCACATTTGATGTAGTTTTCTGATGCTACTACCTTCACCTGGAAACCTGAAACAATTATTCAAACATGAATGTTGATTCCAGGAATTGTTAATATAATAATTGCAAAGAGTTGTGACATAGCAAGCAGAGAGAGAGACAAAGTGCATGTGTATTTGCACGAAATTTGTTATGATTACAGGATATTAAACGAAGCCACGACATATATTTTAATTAGGTCTGATAGGGTAGCATTTTACTAGATCAATTATTTAAAGCATAGCACATAATAAGATTTAATGGATTCACAACAAATCCATGACACAAACCTTCTCTAACAAAACTTGGAAACTCTTCAGGTGCATTGTTCTCTCTCTGTATCCGCTTATTTTGTTCTAGCAAGCGTTTTTCATCATATGGATTTGTACTCTTTGTCTTTCCAGACGAAGACAAAGTTGGAAACAAGGCTGTTGTGACCGAAACAAAGAGGAGAAGCCTCCGCCTTAAATTCTCATCACTGTATGATATATAACCGTTCTGGGTGCTGGATACTTAAAAATAAAATTGTCATAAGTAACTTTTCTTCTTTTGTTTTAGAAGAAAAGAAAAAAAAAAAAAAAAAAACAACTGAAATCCATCAATCAATTCATTAAAGTCTAACCTTTCATCTTTCAAGTTGTGAATTGAGCAGCAATGCATAATTTGCTTTTTCGGAGTACAGAAAGTTCCTAGCATTGTCCTTGTTGAAAGGGTTCTGCCTGCCACAAAGTGTTGATAGATATATTGATAAAGAGATTGGAATCTTCTGTTTTTTATTTGGGTAGACAAAGATGGTGAAAACATAAATTAGAATATTAATTCAATGATTAAATTCACCATTTCTTATGGTTTGCCCCTCCATTTCCAGTAAAACATTTCATGTGTTGTCTGGTCTTAAACTTTAAGGGAAACTATTCAAATATAACTAAATGATTAAATTAACTATTTTCCACATATTAAGATTTTGGGATAATTGGCGATTTAACATTCCCTTTGATTAGGAAAGGAAATTTTAAAAACTCCTTACAGCAACCACTCTAATCTCAATAAGTTGAAAGAATCCAACAACTTTCTTATTTTCTTCCATTTCTTCTGCTTTTGAATGAAATAGTAATGATTGTGCAAAGACATAATAGGGATATGGTGAATCCTGCTCCACAAGTAATTATAAGAATGCAACTAATTCATTTTATATAGACAAATTTCTAGCACAAACAAATAATAAGCCAAAATTTTCCATAAGAGAACAATGTAAGTATCAAAAGTTATAATCTTAATACTAGCTTCTCAAATGATGTTCTGTCAATAAACAAAATAAAAGAGTTTAATAGGAAATATACTTGTAGAGAGTAACCCCTTGGAACCGAAAAAAATAGTCAATGTATCCTTTTGTTACAAACCATAGACTTCTCCGATCTAGAGAACCAATTTCAGCAGGAAGCTATCAATAACATAACTAATGCAAAGTACTCATGTTTCAGATTGTCATCTTTCTTTCTTATGTATGAGCAAAGTATTCAGCACTTGAAAATGTTAGAATATTTTATATTATTCTCTAATACTATGTTTCCTTCTAGGTTTATAAAATATTCCAACATATTCTCTACCTTAATTATTCTAGATTTACTTGTTCACCACTAATATTCGAACTCCAAACATTTGACTCTGATAACATAAGTTAAATTACCACTTATCTAAAAAAGTTTAAGTTAATAAGAAAAAATTAATTTAATCATTTAATCAATACTTTAAAAATAATGTAAATATCAACATGATGCAAGGAGACAGACAAAAGCTACACAAATTCCATCACTACCCAGCTAAGCTACAACTGATAAAGCGAAAATGAGGCAGTCAATTAAGCACCCGCATGGCTTTGTGGAAACTTAATCTTAGAAATACCCATAAACCATTAGATTGCCCGTAGAGGAAGCTCATTTTAGATTAGCAAAGTCCCTCAAAAAAAAAAAAAAAAAAAAAGGAAAAAAAATTCAACCTTTCTATGCCGCAAACAATATTGGTAGAGCCAGTAGAGGAGATTTTCAAGAACCCATTTGATTCTAGAGAGAGAGAGAGAGAGAGAGACTTACAAGGAAGAGAAGGCTTGGACATGAAAGAGGGAGTTGAGGAAGTTAGCAGCATGGCTTCTATGGGGAATTTAAGCTTAAGCTTCTTCCGGCGAATATATGTTAACCAGAAGAGACTTAGCCGTTTCCGGTGAATGTTATGTTATCCATAGTTGCTTGAAAGGGAAAATATCAAAGGAGTCCCTATCGTTTCTTGTATTCTCGTTTATCCACCTTTGGGTCTGTCAAATGCGATTAACATCCCGTAAACAATTGCTATGTTTATGATAGTTATGAATAAACTTCACAAAATTCTAATGAATTTTCACTTTTTTTTTTTTGACATTATTCTCAAATTTCAAAAATTCTTAATTTAGGGTATTGAAGATTCAATTTTTTGCAATGTCTCATTTCTGTTAGGATTTTGCGTTAAATCATGTCAAAATTTCCAAAATACTCCTATTCTTTTATTTAAAAAATAAAAATAAAAATTGCAAAGATTCAGAAGTTAGCCAGAATTTAATGGAATTTGCAAAAATACTTACGTCTGAATCTTTGCAATTTTTCTTTTTAAATAAAAAATTGTTAGTGGAAGTTCAGAAGAGTTTTGTGAAGCTTTGCTTCTTCTTTTTTAATAAAAAAAAAATATTTTGATGTAATTTAAAGATAAGAAATATTTTTTAAGCAACGTATACATTAAGAAATATTATGTATTTTGAATTTTTTAGGGTTTATTTCATTCCATTCTAGGGGCATATTTTGCAAACCAAATGGGCCCTAATTTTTATGTAATTGAACTCTATTTAACTCGATGCATTTTTATTATGTTCTTCACTACCCACTTTATTTATTATGCTGCATTTCAGACATACAGTTTGTTATGGTTACAGATTCATATGGAGGCTTCTCAAGGATTGTGCGAGAGACCAAGACTTGCTGGATAACATTTCACAATCTCTTTCTCAATGGTCTCTCATTTCAAATAATATTTTTTTGACTTGTAGAATAATGTTAATTAGCGATTTTGTACTACCTGATCTGATACCTTTTTTATTTTTGAGTCTTTAAGTTGAACCATTTTGGACCCAAAACTAAGTCATTTGAGAATTGAATTTTACATGGGATTTGTTGATTTTGTTTTCGGCTAGTGTATTGAGGTGTAAAAAAAATAATGTATTGTTTGTATAAGATACTATATAAATATTTGATATTATTACAATATACTATGTTACATATGAATCAATTTTTAAAGGCATTGTCATATTTAATTTCACATTTTCTCAAGCCCTTATTTTACATATTAAAAAATAACATACTTTTATCGAATAAGCTAAATGGGTTCACTATAGGAGCCCATTTGGGATGGGTCCATTAGATCTCAAATTCCAACATCTCACACTTCGCAAAATGGAAAGAGTATAACATGTTGTTTGTATGATCTTCATGTTGTTTACAAGTTTTAAAGTGCCATGATGAGTTTATGTTGTTATTCTTCTTAAAAAGCAAAAATAATTTCCAACGTTTTAAAACATATTTTGTTTTCTTGTATTATCATGTTGTTGAGTTGTAATATGTCTTTATGTACCTATTAGGAGCCTCGGATGAGAATTGCTACATGTTGATTTAGAAATAGGAACTTTGCTACACTTTGATCGAATGTTCGCTACACTCTGGCCGAATGTTCATCCTCGAGTTTGAGCGTTCGACCACGAGCCCTAACATTTGGAGAGTGTCCAGAATGGGTAATTAGGTTTTTGTGACCTTCTATCTAGTTTGCCTCTCAGCTAGGACTTTATGTGTTTAAGGTAGATTTTGTAGTGTTGCATGTAACACTAGAATATGTTTCGAAATAGCAGAAATTTAGGATGTCTGAAGATTTGAGCGAGCGTATGAGGTAAGTAAATACTTACGACTGCTTTCAATAAAAACGTGCAATATGTTAGCTGACTGAGCACATGTAAGTAGGGCTGTTAAGTGAGCGAAGCGTCTCGCGAGCAAGCTCGGGCTCGGCTCGCATAAACTCGGCTCGTGCTCGACTCGAATATTAAATGAAGCACTTCATGCACACAAATCCTGGCTCGAATATTAAACGAAACAAGCTCGGCTCGACTCGGCTAAGCTCGTGAACAGCTCGTATAAGCTCGAGTGTGTATATATATATATATATATATATATATATATATATATATATATATATATATATATAAACTAAGTAATAGATAATTAATTATAAATCTCATAATTATTAAAACCTTAAAATTGCATTTATATTTAAGCGTTAGAGAATGAAAAATTCTAGACCATTCGTGATGAAAGAAATCATTAAAAATTAGAGCAGATCCAAACGAAAAATTCTAAAGCAATCATTAAAAAAACCTCGATTCAATTAGAGCAGATCCAAACGAAAGGAAGAAGAATCAAGCAAAAACTATTGAGGGAAATTGCGAAAGGCATAAACTATTGATGAATCAAACTGACCCAAACACTATCACTACATGTCTGGTGAGTGAGAGTAAGAAAGTGGAAAATGAGAGTTCAGGTGGAAGATCCGTTGTGACTAGTGAGGGGGATTGAGAGAGAGACGTTAAAAAAATATTTTTTTGTAGGGGGCGTTGTCCCAATGCAGTCTGAATGCAACCTGTTAACTTGTCCCACATTGTTAAGAAAACATCAATCTCTAAGTTTGCTTATCTATAAAATGATGCATATCCTCTCTCTTTGAAACCAAATGCCTTGCTGTATTGACTCAGGCTCCATACTCGACTAGCCAGGCTAAGCAAATACTCATATGCAAACTAACTTCTTAAGCCGTTTAAGAGTACTTGAAGTTAAAATTTTTTAAAAAAACAAAAACATTAAATATAAGAGCCAGCTCGCGAGCTGGCTCGGCTCGACTTATTATTAGCTCGAACTCGATTTTTTTGGCTCGCCCTTGAGCTCGACTCGAGCTCGAGTAAAATTTAAACGAGCCAAGCTTGAATAAGGGAAGCTCGCTCAAGCTCGGCTCGTTTACACCCCTACATGTAAGTTATGAGCTTGTTTACTATTATGAAATTGGGTAAATGTTTAACTAAATGGTTAGTGACAAGTATTGTATGACATGGTATACTGGTACGTTAAGTATAATGATCATGAGCTTACTATATGAACTTGATTCTATGGTCAAATGTTTATGCTTATATAGGCCTTTGATTCAATGGTTGTTCCTGACCAGCGCAACCATGTTTGATTGGCAGGTCAGTATAGAATGTACGTCATTAATAGCGTGGGCCACCCAAAATTGGACTCGGTCAGACTACTAGTGTTATAAATGGTAGCGTGCAAGATCGATGGCACCTGTATTATATTACAGGTCCTACGGGACAACGCCAACCCTGCTAGAAATGGATAATATCCCAGGTAAATTATACAAGATAACTTAAACCTAAATACAACATTAGTTTTCCCTGCATTAAAATATATTGTGATTGTCATTGAGATTACATCCATACTCCTCAAAAACCAAAACTACATTTTTATGGCAATGATAGAGACAACACCTAGCAAGATTGCGAAAACACACGTTTACTTCTGCATTTATAATGAAAGCTCATTTCATACTCAACTTTGAGGTTTACTTATTAGTCTTAGACTTATGCAGTATTTGCGGTTTATCAGGTTGTTTGTTTTAAGATTAAGAGGATTCGTAGGGATGAAGATGCTGGACAAATATTTCTGTAATGCCCCATGAAAATTAATTAACTGGTAATTGACACCATGGTTTGTCTTCCATTCTTATCCCTCAAGAGACAAAACTTAAGTATCTTAACTAAATAAGCTTAAGGGTCGCATGGGGGTGGGGTATTTATAAGGGGAAAAAAGTTGAGGACTTTGCAAGAGCAGGCCTGTAGGGCAGAGAGCGCTCGGTACTACAGTGCTGAGCGTTCGCATACTATTTACCAGTGGTTTTTGGGTTGTAGTCGTACACTCAGGAAATATCCAGTGATCAACAAAAAGTCAACGAGCGCTCGGGTTGGTCTCCCACACGTGCGTTCAGCCAGAAGGTCCAAAATTTCAAAAATGCCCTTCCAGCTGTTCCTAGTGACCCAAAGTCCAATTAATCCTCTAACCAAGCTGTCTAAGCCTAGTTAATTATTTGGGTCATTACAATTTCATAGTACCAAGTTTGACTTGTAATTATTATTTATGGTTGGAAGCTCCAAGTCAATGGTTGATGATAATACTTTTATACCTTATGGTTTTAAAAATCTCAGATCTTATATTTTCGCCTTCCGCTCATATTTACTCCAACTTATTAATGGGTGATCCCCTCAGTAGCCAGTTACTGATTAAATGAACTGGAGGAATTGACAGTAACATTACCAAAATGAATCGATTTAATCAGTCTAATTTTGGGGACATGACAGTATAGTATCAGAGCATTTGGTTTTTTCAACCACAAATGTTTCAAGAATAGGTTATGATGCAATAGGCTTGAATTGTGAAAGACCGGAGCATAGGATATATTTACAATTTTGCTATGTTTTGATTGCTAAGGTGCGGGTTAAGTGATGGCCTTATTGATTGTACAGTGTAGTAGATCAGGTGGGGACGAGCTCTATCTGTCGCCGTGATATAGGCACCTGATTCTGCTTTACACTCAGATGTGCAATCGGTGCAGGCATGAGATAGTTGCACGTGAATGGCTAGAAGAATACGGGCCAATGGGTTATACACACCAGGTTATAAGCCCCTTCATCTCCACATAACGCAAGCTAGCATTTATGGAACACAATCATGTCAATCAAAACTGGACGGTCCCAGATAAGTCACTCAGGAGGGTGTGATACCCTGAAACATCAAAACCCTAAAAAGAGTTTATTTTATTTTTTTAAAAAAACTGCTTTATTAAACAATTTTATAACGTCCCATTAGTTGCAGAGTGTTCTAAATACAACCATGAAAGTGTTACTCTTTTTACCTAACGATCAATGGCTTATTCATAACTTGATGCAGTATTATCATAATCCAATATTAAACCGAAGTGACTTTTGCTATAAATATCTCTTTTGTGTAGCACAAAAGGTTAATAAGAAATTTGTTATTAACATTTTTTTTTTCTTGGCTTAAATCTAATAACCCTTTGAAATATACAACAGTTAATGGCCCATCACAGCTTGATGCAGTATTATCATCATCGAAGATTGAACCAAACTGACTTCTGTTATAACTTATAAATACCTCTTTTTAACAAACGTATTTGGCACAAGGGAGAAGAAGTATGGCTAAAAGTAGAGTGTTTATTTTTATCTTTGTTATCCTCTTCATCTCCGCTTTCCATGTGAATGGAGGTAAGTAGTTTTAATTTTCTCTATTATGCCCAAATTATATAGCCATTAACTTCGAATCTGAGCCAAAAGTAGTTGGTATTATTATTGGGCATGTTATAATTAAGTATTCCACTGTTGCACATATTGGATCTCACTTGTACTTTAATTAAAAATCTTGATAATTCATATTTCAACCCTTTTTCATTTTTAAATTTTCACTCATTGATATGCACTCTAGAATATTTTCACTAAATTTGACTCCAGGGACTAGTTTTTTTTTTTTGACACATCTCAAGAACCTCTAAGTTTATTTTCATACGACATTGACCGATTTGTAATTTATGCCAACTACAATGATTAATTTTATGTTATTTTTTGTATTTTTATCCCAGTGGGTTTTTTTTTTTTTTTTTTTAGTTTAATTTTCATTTAGTTTTTGAGAGAATAAAGATATTATAAGAATATAATCAAAAAAAAAAAAAAAAAGTTGTCCTTTTGGCATACCTTGGTAGTATAATGCATCACTTTAGCCTAATTTAAACTTCATGTGACTTTTTAGAAAATGACTGTTAGTTGAGAAGCTTTTTATATTTTTTCCTTTAAAAAAAAATTAAAACAGCCATGTTCCATTTCCCATCGCTTTAAGCATGGAACAAGAAAAAGTAAATCAAACAAGAAAGAAGGAACAAATTAAGTAACATAATTGCTTTAGAACAAGACAAAACAATCACCAAGGCACGACCGACCTTTCACCATCAAATACTCCAGACTCCATTATTGTTTCCAAAAGTCTCCCAAGGACTTGGATAAAAGTCTCCCAAGCAAAGCTGTCAGACAAAAGTTTCATGCAATTTTTCCTTCTAATGTTTTTCGCTAGTTTCATAAAAATTCTATCCATCAGATCCCATATATATGAAGAAAGTTGCAGAGGTATTAACAAACTCCATGGAGCTACAACCTCAAGAAGCACTCAGCAAAACTGAAGATGGAGAACTTGATATTATGAAGCAATTAGAGAAACTTACAATTTTGCCCATTGAACACTGAAGAGGTCAGTGTGCTAATCATTTCCATTACCAGGAAAAGATCTGCATTCAACATATATACATCCAAATTGTTCTTACACTTGACATATTGTAGCCTTTGCTTTCCCAATCTGATTGCCTTATTTATTTTTTATTTTTTTTTGCTTTTGTCCACTTGAAATATATTTTTCTCTTTCCAGATAATATTATATTTCCCTGATATGTTCCTTTTTAATTTCCCATTTTGACTGATAGACAACAGCTAGGAAACAATATGAAGATGTAGAGAACTCTGCAGATGCAGAGTCCTCCATGGCAGAGAAAGTCTTCCACAGCCAAGATATCATCTCACTCAAGAACATCATCTCACAAAGATAATAAACATTTAGATAAGAGATAACATTGAATTGTATTGAGTTTCAACATCTTTGTGTTTATCAGGTTAGCTACAAGCTGTACACACGTTTTCTATACATACAAACAGAAACACCTCCAGATTACACAGTGAGGGAACATTTCATCAAACTCCTGTTGTGCAATCCTCTCCAGTAATGGCATATTGCTGTTCCCTACTTCTTTAAGTACAGAAATTACTCTTGCTTTACAATTATTTCTATGCTATACGTTCTATTTTCTTAGCATTTATAAATGGCATAACAAAGCTTGGACTTGAGGTTTGAGGTGTGTGACAAAGCTAATTCAATATATCAACTGGGCGCATCAGTCTAAGATACAACAAAAATTTGGCATCTGAGACCATGGCGAGAAGGCCACTCCAATATCTGCTGTGATCATAATAAATTGAAAATCTGCAAAATAACAAAATGAATGAAAACCAAAGTTCTAATTAGGCTTGTGATACGGAAACGAGCATTTATCAATAAAATGAATTGTATGTTACTGTTTACTAGCATATAACCCGCACACTGTGGGGGTTTCTTTCGTTGTATATTAGATTAGAAACTATCCACACAAAAGCATAGAAAACAATAGATGTTTATTAATAAAAGGGTATGAATAGTTAGCCAAATAGGGATATAAACAACCCTTAACTTCAGGGCTCGATCTCTGGACTAAATTCAAGGAAAAGAGCCCACCTATTGCATATAGCCATTATATGCAATCAACAAAAAGAATTGACATTGGCATTTAGACCCACAGCTATCATCCATGGATTACATTCTCTTAGTTCATTATCCATGACAGATCTTAAGATGCAACCAACATAGAAATCAAAAAACAAAAAGGAAATGTACAATTTTCCAAGTCTATAAGCATGATGTTTGAACCTCTAGAAAAAGAGAGTGCGCAAAAAGCTCTGAATTAGATAAGAAAATGTTAACGTTATTCAGTCAAAATGCTAGAATGCACATAAATAACCTCAGGAAGAGATGCACTACATTGGGAGGGGACGTGCGAAATACCTTGGGCGTGGCGCTTTCTGACAGCAGGACCACTTGTCACATCGAGAGTCGTTTGTCAGGCACGTACAAGAACTTTCACAAAACAGTTTGGATCCACCTAGTAAGGAAGAACAGCACAATACACCAGGTCAAGTAAACTTAGTTTGCAAGTAAAATTAAGTTCACCTTCATATGTGAAATTAATTGAGGCTGTATGCATAGGACAATTGAATGCAAACATGCAACCCTAAATAATAAAACATTATGTGGTGGAATCAGACAGGAAATCAGTCATGGTAAAAAAAATAAAATTCCTTTTTTAACATTTAAAATTAATGTAAAGTATATATTTTGAAGAACATTGTTAATATATGTAAGATTCACTTACCCCATGAAAATTGACCAAGGAGCTTCTGATCAATCAACAGAAGCCAATCCATGTCCTTTTTCATCCACAAATACTGGAAAAAATTGCACACATTTGAAAGGTCATATCAAATTCCATTCTATGACAAATATAAGGGATATCTCGATTACTATATATATATATATATAATCAAACAAAAAGGAAAACAATTAGACAGTGATAAAACAAAGAGAAAAATATAAAAGAGAGGAAATGTAAGAAAAAAAAAGAAAGTATGTACCTGAGTGGAGATTCTTGCTAGACATTTAGCTCATTCAATCAATTCATCATCAATCATTATTAAGTGGACATGAGCAATCTTGAGCCATTCTTTTCCTTTTTTCTTGTGAAGTTGTTTCTTTAGCAAAGGACAATTGTTGATCAGTAAAACAGAAACGGACGCAGGCAAGCCCTCTTCTGGCATGTACTTGAGCATAGGACAGTTATCGATCTGCAATTCTTCAAGAGAGGCGAGGTGTTGAAACCCCATTTTATTCAAAGATTTTAAACTTGGAAAATTCTTTATTTGAAGAATAGTCAGATTTGTGGGCATACACAACAGGTGAGACACTGGCCCCAACTTCTGAAGTGACCAAAGCTTATATTTATGGCAGGGAAAAAGAAAAAGAGGCTCTACTTCAATTTTTGGTGGCTGAAAAACGTAGTAATGCTCAACTCTCTGTGCTTCCTATAATTGGTATGGGGGGTATGGGTAAGACTACTCTTGCCCAGCTTGTGTACAATGAAGAAAAAGTGCAAGAGTTTTTCAAGCCCCAAGCATGGGCTCATGTTTCTCAAGTTTTCGATGTTGTTGGGGTGACAAAAGCAATTTTACAGTCTCTCACCTCTGAAAATTGTGATGGCAAGGATCTAACTTGGTTGCAAAACAAACTAAAGAAGGAACTGGAAGGAAAGAAGTTTTTAGTCGTTATGGATAATATTTGGAATAAGAACTACCAAGACTGGACTCTCCTATGTGTTCCTTTTGAAGAAGGAGCTACAGGAAATGCAATTGTAATCACAACTCGCAACAATGAAGTTGCATTAAAGATTCGTACCACCAATATTCTAGATGCTTTCCCTTTGAATGGTTTGTCAAATGACTTTTGTTTGTCTATATTGGCCCATCATGCATTGGGTACAACATACTTCATTGCACATCTAAACCTCAAAGATATTGGTCAGGAACTCGCTAGAAGGTGTAAAGGCTCTCCTTTGGTAGCAAAAGTACTCGGGGGTGTCTTACACAATAAAGTGCATCTTCATGAGTGAGAAGAAGTATTGAATAGCAATCTATGGGATATAGCATAAGTGGAAAATGAAATTGCTCAACCTCTGATGTTGAGCTATCACGATCTCCCTTCAAATTTGAAGAGGTGTTTTGCATATTGTTCAATAATCCCAAAGGACTATGAATTTGAGGAGAAGCAATTGGTTCAGCTATGGGATGACAGAAGGTTTAATTAAGCCACGAGATGGGAGAAAGCAAATAGAAGATTTGGGTAGGGAGGATTTTCGCAATCTATTGTCGAGATCATTCTTCCAACTATCGTTCAAGGATGAATCAAGATTTGTGATGCATGACCTCATCAATGATTTGGCTCAACATGTTGCTGGAGATACATGCTTTAAAATGGAGGATATAGTTGGGGGTCATAATGGGAGGAAACCTTCTAGAAAGGCTCGACATTCGTCTTACTTGGGTGGTCATTATGATGGCATTCAAAAATTTGAGGTTTTTCATGATCTCAAATGTTTACGAACCTTTCTACCTTTTATGGTTCCAAATACAGGCAACCGTTGCTTGACTCATATTGTTCTTTTGAATTGTTTCCAAAATTAAGACGCCTAAGGGTGCTCTCTTTGAATGGATACAACATATATGAGCTACCAGAATCAATTGGTGATTTGAAGCATCTAAGGTTTTTAGACCTTTCTCGCACTTGCATAATAAGCTTGCCTGAATCATTATGCACTCTTTACAATTTACAGACATTGATATTGGAGAGTTGCTATGCTCTAAAGAAATTGCCTTCAACGTTTGGAAACCTACTCAACTTGCGGCATCTCAACATTCGAGGAGCATATGCATTGGAAGGAATGTCTCCGCAAATCAGTAAATTAACTTGTCTCCAGACATTGTCTCATTTAATTGTTGGAAAAGGTAGTTGTTCTGGGGTAAAATTGTTAGGGCCTTTGTTGCATATTCGAGATACACTTTGCATTTCCAAATTGGAAAATGTGATTAATAATGAGGATGCAAGGGATGCTAGGTTATTTGAAAAGAAAAATCTCTCTGGGGTGTCATTTGAATGGAGTCAGAACATGGATGAGTCACAAGACAGAGCACATGAATTAGAGGTATTTAGCATGCTAAAACCTCACGAGGGTTTGAAAGAGCTCACCATCAACAACTATGGTTGTACAGAATTTCCAAAGTGGTTAAGAGTTCCTTCATTTTCTAATATGGTACTCTTGAAGATTGAAAGTTGTGCAAAGTGCACATCATTACTTGCAGTGGGCAAATTACCATCACTCAAAGACCTTTTAATTAAAGGCATGAGCAGTCTGAAAAATATTGGTCGCGAGTTTTATGGGGAATATTGCTCACAACCTTTTAGATCCTTGGAAACCTTGCATTTTAAGGATATGCAGAAGTGGGAGAACTGGATTCCTTGTGAAGAATTCCCAAAACTGTGTAAGCTTTCTATTAAACGGTGTCCAAAACTGATGGGTAAGTTACCAAACCATCGTCCTTTATTAGAAAATGTTGTGATAGATAGATGTAGGCAGTTGTTGGTTTCAATTTCTAGCTTTCCAAAGCTTTGCAAGCTAGAAATTGGGGGATCCAAAGGTGTGGTGCGTGGAAATAAGGTTGACTTCAACTCATTAAGATTCACATGTCTTTTGTTAAAAATGGGTCTTGGGTCTAACTCAACCCAAAAGCTAGCTCAAGAGTTGAAGTTTCCCCTCACCTTATAAATGGACAATCTCCTTAATACTCAGGCAATGTGGGACTTCCAACACGCCCCCTCACGTGTGGCGGGAGAACATCTAAGCCAACACGTGCGACAATAGGTGACGGTGGGCCACACATCCAATTAATTGGGTTAGGCTCTGATACCATGTCAAAAATGGGTCTTGGGCCTAACTCAACCCAAAAGCTAGCTCAAGAGTTGAGGTTTCCCCTCACCTTATAAATGGACAATCTCCTTAATACCCAGGCAATGTGAGACTTCCAACATCTTTCAACAATTTCAGAATTCACATGTCAAATAGAAGAGTTCACTATGGGAGGACTGACAAATGTGGAAGATTTAACTATTGAAGAATGTGAGAAGTTGACAAATTTGCGATTAAATGATGTGGGATTACTACAACATCTCTTGTATCTTGGTGTTCTGGAGATTCATGATTGTTCTAAACTAGTTTCTTTGGAGGAAAAAGAAGTAGAAGAGCAGTTACAACTTAGTTTGCCATCCAAACTGAGAAAAATCACGATCTTTAATTGCAAGTCCTTGGAATCTTTACCCAAGGCAATGATGAACAACAACATACATCTTGAGGAGGTTTATATTTCTTTTTGTAATTCATTGACTCATTTTGCAATAGGGCAACTACCTCCAACTCTAAAGCGGCTAACGATAGAGTGGTGCAACAACATGCAGAGTTTGGTGGATGGAGATGATATCAACAAATGCGGTAGCAGCAAATCTCTTCTTGAGTACTTGCATATTTACTCTTGTTCATCCCTCAAATCCTTTACCTCAAGTGGAGAATCACTTGCAACACTTAAACACCTCAAAATTCACTGTTGTGGTAAGTTGGAGTCGATAGCGAAGAGCTTCCATGACAACTCGTCTCTTGAAGTCATTGAGATCTCCAATTGTGATAACCTTACATCCTTACCCATGGCCATACACAACCTCAGCCATCTACATCATTTTTTAATTGTAGGATGTCCAATTCTTGGTTCCTTCCGAACAGCGGGCTGCTCCCTACCAACCTGAAAGCACTTACGATTGGCAGGTGTGAGAAAATGCAAGCCTTGGCCAACTGTATACACAACCTCACCTCTCTTCAAGTATTGAAAATATGGGATTGTCCAAGCATTTTATCATTTCCGGAAGCTGGTTTCCCCACGAACCTAACATCACTTACTATCTATACTATGGCGTCGTTTAATGAGGCCACTTTTGAGTGGGAATTGTCTGAGCTTACCTCTCTTAAAGAACTTGTAATTCATGGTGACTCTTCGCATCTGGTGTCCTTTCCTGAGGTGATGCTACCTGCCTCTCTAACGAGCCTCACCATTCAACACTTCCCGGATTTGGAATGCTTTCGATTCCTCGCCTCTCTTGAAGAGTTGAGTATCATGTATTGTGAAAAGGTCACGTCCTTTTTAGAGGATGGCTTGCCTCTCTCACTCACGAGTCTTTTTATCTATGATTGCCAAAATCTCACGTCCTTTCCAGAGGTTGGACTGCCTCCCTCACTCACGAGTCTTTCTATTGTTGAATGCAAAAATTTCACATCCTTTCCAGAGAATGGCCTTCCTCCCTCACTCGCAAGTCTTTCTATCTCTACTTGCAAAAAGCTCACGTCATTTCCAAAGTTTGGCCTCTCTTCCTCACTCACGTATCTTGATATCAACTACTGTAAAAAGATCACGTCCTTTCCAGAGGATGGACTGCCTCTCTCACTCCTGCAACTTCATAGTGGCGATTGTCCTCTGTTGATAGAACGCTGCAAAGGGCGAGAGTGGTTCAAGATAGCCCACATCCCTTACATTGTGATTGATCGTTCATCCTTCTATAAACTAGAAGAGGAGAGTCGGTGAATCCGAGTTTCGTTTATATTCAAGTCAAGTTTCAAGAAATAAATCCAAAGGTCAGTTTCGTTTATTGCCACATCTTTTCTATTTTTACATATTGATTGGACGGTCATCTATCACCTATAATGGGGGAATCACGGACTGCCCATCTTTTTCTCAATAACACTTGTTGATTATCTTCTTCTTCTTCTTCTATTTTTAATTTTTTGTCTAAATGTTGGCGTTGGGTTTACTAAACGTTGCTATTCTTTATGGGTTTGCAGAACAAGATCACAAGTGTTTGATAAAATGTCCAAGCGACCAGAGAGAAAGGAGGCCTCCGAATATTGAGTTTTTCACTAACATATTGTTGGTCGTTATGTATTTTACCAATCATAGGTATGCAACTTGATTTTGATCCTTTGTTAATGTTGGCAACCATGTTGTGACTGCAGCCATACAATGGAACATTTATCATATTCAGTAATTGGATTGATAATGTTCATTCATTTAATTTAATTTCTAGAAGAATAAGTAGAATGTATTATCCTAACGTTGTATTCCCATGAACAAACTAATCTGGATTATGAATATAAAGGCTGCTCATTCAATTATTATGATTTCTAAGAAAGTTTTGCATCCAAATAGATACATAAATTATTATATTCTATTTTAATTGATCCGGAAAATATTCTTCATTGTTGATTCTCATTAGGATAATAGTACGAAGTTTTGCTCTATTTGCACACCTCTAATGATTATTTCTCCATCTTTGATGCTTGCTTGCAGATGGTTCAAAATGCTGGTGCTACCTGAAATACCCGCCATGTGGAAGTGTTGTTTGTTCTTTTGTTGCTAATGTGTTGTTTTCTGTCTTTCCTAAAATGAACAACTTGTGTTGTCCTGTATATTAGAGGTGTGCAATTTTGGTTTGTTTTTCTGGTTCTTTTTCCCCCCCCTCTTTGTATTGTTTTCTCAGTAACCAAGAGATGCATTAAGGACATTTTAATTTTTGGTGATTTTTTTTTGGTTAGTGGTTTTACAATGTTTATCTGCATAAGAGTACTACTCAATCAAATAAACAAAGGGCTTGCCCTTCTTTACTTCTCCTAAACTCTTTGAATTATATTGTTCAAAACAAAATAATTTTTGCTTATTTGTTTGCAAATACTTTTGGAGATTTAAGTGAATGAGAGCAAATAGATAAAGTCTGAGTATGTGACAATTAGAAAATAAAATAACAAAGGCATGAAAGGGATATTCTTCTTTACAATCTTGACAGTAAGGCTTATTCAACTAATAAAATTAAACTTGCCATCAATAAAAATTAAATTTGCTAAAATTTGTGGGATAAATAAAAATTAAACTTGCTAAAATTTGTGTTTTCAAATCGTAGGTATGGAGATACTCTCAAAATTATACTTCGAAGTTGGAAGCAAACCGATCATAAGCTCCTACGAAAGACCATGACAATTTGAGTTCCAGCTGCCTTACCTAAGTCAAGTAATTCCTGAAAAACAGCACACAATTAATTTGCTCCGACTTCTATATATCCATTATGATTTCGATAGTAGTAATACTACAATCGTATCCTACTAAAGAAACACCAAAATCCAAAGCACCAACCAAGTTTGAATGCTAATTTCATACACTCATTTTAAATTTTTTACTAAAATTCCACTTGCCCCAAATTTGTTATCTGCCAACCTTTAAAAGCCAGCCATTAATGGTCCTAACTCAGCTTGAAACAAATGCATAATCTGGATTTAGGTAATTCTATACCATAAGTTGGAAGCAAACTGATAAGCTCCTAAGTCAAGTAATTCCTGCAAAACAGCACACAATTAATAAGAAAAACACCAACATCCAAAGCACCAACCAAGTTTGAATGGTAAATTACATACAATGAAACATAAATTTGTTATCTGCCAACCTTTGAAAGCCAGCCATTAATGGTCCATATATCAGCCAACTCTTGAAACAAATGCATAATCTGGATTTAGGTAATTCTATACCACATATATCAGCTTTTTGTGTATCAGATCTGATGTTTGCATATATACAAAATGATAGTTCAAAAAAGTTATTATGAGGATTACCAAATAAGCTGATTGAATATACATCTCAATATCACAAATATCTCAATTATAGGAAACAAAACACAATTAATTCATCCCTTGGATTTTGCAATATAAAAGCAGTTCTCCTAGCCCCCAAAGTACTCTTTGTCAGCATTAGCCAGGTGTGGTTGCTCTTTAAGTATCAATAGTCTCAATCTCAACTTCAAAACTTTCATGAATATTGAATTTTCATCATTTAATGAATTAAGTTAATTGTAGATAAACAAAATCTTTTGTGCTGCACATAAATGAGTTTAATGGAGGTGGATGGAATTTCAATTATGACTCTGTGTATGATAGATATCTAGCTCAGGCTGCTTAAGGTTTTGCTTAATTCTATTGGTGAGAAAACTATTAATATAATGTGCTTAAAACTTTTATATTTGTAGCTGGCAAAGTTATCTTGGTATTATTTATATTTAAAGGATTATAACTTTGACGAATCCTTTGGTATTATTTTTGTATAATATTACTCTATTTTCCAATGTCAAGTCAAATAGGAATCCTCATCATTAATTTTGCCAATTGATGCTTTAATGCCTTGATTCCTCCCCAAATACCTTTGTGTTGCAAATTGGGCATATCTGACAAAAGCACAGGAATATAAGATCAGGCCTTCAAAGGATATTTACTAGAAACAAATGCCATCAAAGGGTATTTCCTCTCTTCTAAATGGTTGTAAATAAACCTTTCAAGTAACTTACAATATTCTTTTTGTGTAACAAACATCGAAGAATGTTATAACTTGTAAGCGATTCAAAGAATCCATACCCTGTATTTTAACCTTAACCGTATTCTAATACAATTACTTTTGAAAAGTAGGCACTTACCATCTGCATTACACTTCATTGCAATTTCATGAAGTATATCTATCACAATTGTTTTTCGCAAATACTAGATACTATAATGTACTCAGCAAGAGAAAGAGCCGTTTCATTGCAATATACCATGCATTAAGAACTACCTCAAAGTATAATTCCACCTGTTTTTCATGTAACTTCAACAATATTTTGAGTTTATGTTACACATTTTCATCAACGACCCTTTACCACAAGAAGCTTATAATTGCTGAACTCTTAAACTATTGTTGCTTCAGGAGAATATAAACTATATTAAAAGCACAAACTTGAAAGATAATTTTGTTAGACACTCTGCCAACCTTTAAACGCCAGCCAATGGTCCTAACTCTTGACTCTTGAATCAAATGCTATATATGACCCAAAAGGCAAATTAAGACAAAAAAAAATTAAGGGATGGAATTCAAATATATCCTGCATATTAGGCTTCTGGGTTTGCTTCATTCAAATTGCTGATCAGCCACATTCAATAACCCTGCGGAAGAATTAAAAATCACTCTGTAAGAGGAGCAAATATTAGTACTGGGTCCCGCTAATTCTTGAGGGTACACATTGAATCGGCATTTACAGTTCCCTACAAAATTTTAACCAAAAGAAATTTACTTTTTTTTTTCCTCCTTAAACCTCCGTTTGGTTGCTGCGAAAACGAGCCAAAAAAAAAAAAAAAAAGGGATTTCGCACACCACAGAAAAATAGAAACACACTTGTCTAAGCTAACAAGAGAAACTATCACATTCTTCAGAATCCAAAACCAATTAAATACAACACAACATTCATAATTTTCCTTTCCTTTTAGTTTTCTCAGCAACCAAACGAAGGATAACAGAAAAAGTTTTCCAAAACGTTTTCTTTCATCAAAATCTCTCGGCTAAAGCTAACATGACAACCATATATTTTGTTGTTATCATGTAACTGCTAAAGTTGAAAACTTGGAATGCTTTTTATAGAATTTGATGAATGATCATTGAAAAGAAGGCATTATATTTTTTTCTTCTCGTTTCATTCAAATCAATTGAAGGTCGATGTAACAAATGAACAGCAGGTTTGAAATATTGCCACGTAGGAGGACAAAATAATCAAACATCAGTAGTTTAATTTGTGAATCTAAGTCCCCTGTCCACATTGACTTGGATTTCACAATTGCCCGTTAAAAAGAGCATGAGGAGTAGGAAGTATGTGTTAGTGTATCTACTACATCTTTATCTTTATATATCTTGCTGTTCTACTTTTTCTTTTCTTTTTTTTCTAATTATCTTGCTGTTCTTCATTATCTAATATGAGATGAAGAGATGAAGATTGTCCCTACAATTACTCGTTTGACAAATTGCCTACAAAAGATAAACAATCAACTATAACCACAAAAATATCAGTTTCTGTAAAATTTGAGATTATCATGTTAGATCATAACTAATTATTTAAAATATTTAATTATTTAATTAATATTCTATCAATTAAAAAAACCAAACAAATATCCTCGCAAGGTAGTGGTTGGAAATTGGAGACTTAGAGGAAAGCAATGCGAAAGAAAAATATTCCTTTTCCCCTCTCCCATATGGAATAGAAAAATAAAATAAAAAATAAAAAGAAGAGAAGTGGTAATGGGTTGTCAACCGCACATCTCTTGTGGTAACCAAGGCCACACACAAATTTGTTTTTAGGGATGTGCTTTTCTTCCCCCTTATTTTGTTTTAACATAAATTTCTCTCAAATTGGTTTAGAAAATATTTTCTTTAATCTAATCTAATGAGTGACAAGCGTCATCTCTCATCTAATTTTTTTAATATTTATAACAGTCATTTATTGTCCTTCTGTCGTAGAATAGAGACTTATAGCCTTTAGTCCACATGCCGGTCACTTACTCTATAGAAGTGGGACGTGGGTTCAGCTCTAGATATAAGATAAATTAAGGGCTTGTTTGTTAAAAGGTTTTGACAAAGGCAAAGGCAACCAACTTTTTCATTTTTTCAACATTCTCTTACTATTTGCATCACATCAATCAATTTTTATTACTATTCAAATAAAAAGTTCATTGCAAAACAAATTTTTTTTTATTATTCCATAACAAACGTTCTTACTTTTTCACCTTTTTTTTTTTTTTTTACAAAAAAAAAACATTTTTACTTTTTATTTTACATTAATCAATTTTTGCTACAGTTTCAAACCGAAACGAAATCGTTTACCAAACAAACCCTAGTTAATACTTGTGGTGAAGTCTCTCCTCCTTTTGTTGGATTGCTGGCCTACCCTTTATTATTAGTTAATTTTGTTTTGTCCCCATTCCCTGTCAATCAATTTTTTCCTTATATATCACCTTTCTAACCATAAGAGAGAGCAAGTTGGATAAAGATTCCCTCAAATTTCAAATCATGTCACGTCAACTTTGTCTGATATCACGAATTGATGTTTGTGATATTACTTTTAGGGCATGATTTTGATTACGTTTGAGGACCTTAAAAGTATGTTTAACACTCTAAAAATTCGTTTTAAAAAAAAAAATCACATGTTTGGTAAAAAAAATTCGAAGCACTTTTGAATGTCAAAAAGCTTAAAATGAAGCTTTTGCCAAAAAACGTTTTATTTTATTTTTATTTTTTTAACTTAAAAGTTCTATTTCTCAAATGCAATCTCAAACAAGCCTTTAAGAATTATCCACACGTTAGCATTACTCTAACTTATTTGATACTTTTTATGTAATTAGAACAATGCACTTGTATGTTATTTAATTTGTTTGTGCGAATTATTGTTTAGTATTAATGTTAGACGTTTAATTCCACGTTGAATGTTTAAATGTAAAATTTGAACAAATAAAAAAAAAATGAGAAACTTTAATTTAGACTCTTGAATTATCTGACGTTTTGAAAAGACACTTTAAAATTTAAAAACTCTCAATTTGTACACCTAAACTTTCAATTTGAATCAATTGACCCACTTTTGTCAAATTCAGCCATTAACCCATAACAAAAGTGGTTAAAAATACTAAATTACCCTTCATTTTTTTTTTTTTTTTAAAAAAAAAAATTAAGAGTAAATTTGGAATTTTTTTTAAAAAAAGAAAAAAAAAATCTAAGTGTATAAATGTCATTTTATCACTTTTAACGTTTAAAATCTGACGAATGTGGGTTAATTGATTCAAATTGAAATTCAAATGTTCAAATTGAGAGTTTTTAAATTGTACAGAAATTTCCTCCAAACCAGTGTGAAAGAAATAACATCCAACCTTTCATTTTTTTTTTTTTTTTTTTTTGGGGAAGAAAAGAGCGATTTCTTTAGATAGAAAAACCAAAATAAACACATCCATCTATAGCTCATTTAAAATAGTACCAAATGTCTACAAACATTTAAATGATACATTAAATTCTTAACGTCATTAATAACAGTTTACTAACTTAGACTAAAAGTTAATGTGCATTTTAAATGTTTATAAATACTTGACACTATTTTAAATGAGTTGGAAGATATTTCCTCCAGACTAGTTTTAAGAAATTTTTTATCCTTTTAAATTTTAATGAGGTCTTTTCAAAATGTGCAATAGTTTAAAGTTAAGTTTTTTTAAAAAATAAAGAACGAGAAATTAGAAAGATTACCATAATATATAAAAAGAAAGAAGAGAAATTAGAAAGATTAATTATTAGAAAGAAAAAAAAGTAACTA